>NC_136893.1:23403702-23758702 GCF_949152265.1 Phoxinus phoxinus | reverse complement strand
TATAAATAAAAAAGTGACTTCGTATAATGACAGCTTCTCTCTCTCTCTCTCTCTCTCTCTCTCTCTCTCTCTCTCTCTCTCTCTCTCTCTCTCTCTCTCTCTCTCTCTCTCTCTCTCTCTCCGTGACGCACATGTTCTCTGTTTTCTGGTCAGTGGCAGCTGAGCAGGATGACGCATTTTTGGCATCTTTAATTAAACATCTGTCTACGCCTCTCAAACCACGCTCCTATTGAGATTTAGCCTGTTAATGCTGGACATTTGGAAATCTATAATACCTGTGCATGCATTTGATTGCCCACTTTAGACATTTTACTGACTGTAAGTAACTTTGCAACTACATGTCAACTTATTCTTCTAACCCGAACCCTAACGATCTACTGATACTCTAATGAGAGTTAGTTGACATGTAGTTGCAAAGTTACTTTTAGTTGGTAGAATGTCTAAACTGGACCGTCGAAATAAAGTTTAACCTAAAGCTTACTCCTGTTACACTTTATTTCAAGGTATCCTTGTTTCAGGGTGATTATACATTAAAGTACTGAGTAATACTGTATAAATTAACAACTTGTACTTACTATAGGGTTAGGGATATATTTGGTTTGGTCTAGGACTTTATGAATTTATAGTTATTACTATAGTAACTACATGTAACACGTGTAACAAGGACACTGAAAAACTCTTTATTTTGTTTGTTTATTGTTTTTAGCATTGCTCTGTGGTAGCTAATGTGTGGTGATTTCTAGGATATTCAGGATGATTGTGGTTAATGTTCATCCTTGATATTGTTGTCTCTATATTGAACTCAGAACCCTCCTTCAATGTAAGTCAATGGGAAAAGTCACTTAGAAATGTAGTAGATTTGATGTATCATTCACATCCACGGTACAAACGTGTGAGACGAGTTGTATTCAATTTAAATGTCATTAGCCGCCATTCCATTAGAGATTTGCGCAAAGATTTTGCGATATTTTCTAAATGTCGATAAAAAAATGATTGCGAAATGACGGTGTTTCCAATAACTGATGTTATGCAATTAAAACATTTTTTTTTTCCTCTCGCGATAAGTCATTCCAAAAATCCTGCCAATGGATTTTGGGAGGTTAACATATATCCCATCCACCGCACTAGCCATTATTTTTAATGGAAGGAGACGTGTTGTTATCCAAGCATTGATGGCAGGAAAAGACCCTTATACTTAGGAGGGCCATGCCTTTCTCCCTCATATCTGCTTCAAGATCCTGAAAAATTGTGACATTTCTTTGTTGTTTAGAATCCAGTATTCCAGTAATTATTTTGTCTTTTATGATTTTAATCTTCTGTCTAAACATACCGCGTCATCTTTAAAAAAATATCGACTTTTACGTACTCCAGATGACCTTCAAATGCGAAAAAAGTTTCCATTGCAGTTTTGCGAAATAATACTTTTTTGAATAGCCTGAAAAAACACCTCATGCGAGCGTTAAACACTTTTTGCGTGTTTCCACATTCAGTTCAGTTTCAATTTACGCAATTTGAAGGGTAATGGAAACGCGGCTTTTGGTTACCGGGTTTAAAACCACCAGAGAGAAATACTGGCTCTGCACAGTCCTGTTATTAATGACTTGTACAGCTTGTCTGAAGGCACTGCAACATTTCCTCTGAACCCAATGCAGGTCAATGGAATAGTAAGTGAATTAGATGAGGGGCGATTGTTTTCCCCACAGTCTTAGTCTTGGCCTTTACTGGGCCAACAGTTTCTCTTTCTCTCTCGGCTTCCTTGGCTCTGCTGCTATCTCTCGACTTCTCTTTCGGCGGCTCTCTTATTCTCCCACACCGCCTCACAGGCCAGGACTCTGGTGTCAAGTGTTTGACAGGGGTTACACATTAGCTGAGGTGATGTCCGGCCGGCTGTTGTGTCAGAGGTGTGTCACCATAGAAACGGGAAACGTCACATTAAGAACAGCAGGGAACCCGTCCAAATGTCCGGTCACATGTACGAAACATGTGACAGCGAGAGGATATGGGAATGCAAAGAGGCTTCGCAACCTTTAACATTTGAGTGTTAATATAAATGCGTGACTAGGTCACACTTTACCCCAAAATCAAAAGAAAAAAAATGCTAAATTATTAAATATTTTGCATAAAGCCTGATTTAAGACATTTACATTTTCATGCACATACATTCATGATATTCAATCTTTCCAAATTCGCATTCATGTAATCTGTCCAGTTATTGTTAATGGTGTTATCCCTTAAATTTTCTTTTTTTAAATGCACTATTTGTTATTGTATAATAAAAACGTTATTATTTATTTAAATTAAACCGTACAATATATACTACCATGATGTATATGTATATTGGTTCCACTTATTAAGTGTCTTTAACTACTATATACTAACATTTAAATTAATCATTTGATACAATGCACTTACAATGTTTTTACATTGTACTAAAAAATACCTGCATGTAATTGTCAGTAATGAATTTCTGTAATTACATCTACTGTATCCCACTGTTAACATTTCCCTTACCACTTAACCCATTCTTTAAGGCCCACTGAAGTGCCTTTAAACGCGTAGCGTTATTCAATGTGTTGACGTAATTTCCACTGAAACAGGAAGACAGGGCGGGACATATCGAACAGCTCCTCCCCTTTTCTAAAATAGCCAGTAGCGTTTAGTTTATATCACAGTTAGATCAGAGCCGTTGAGCTCGATAAAGCTGCAGTTTCCTCCTAATCTACTCCATATCGCTTTAAAATACAGCATTCTGTGCAGAATTCAAATGGGTCCGCCTGTTTTCTGGCCTGTGCCGACTCGCGCATATAATCCGCTCTGTGCTAACGTGTCTCTGGGCCGGAGCTGCGGTGTGAGACAGACGTGAAACCAGACTTCATTCGCCCCAATGGAAAGCATATTTACACTGTCTGAATAGTTCCCTATCCCCTATATAGAGCACTATATGCCATTCACCATGTAGAAAATGGTAAATGTGTGAACAAGTGACCGATTTCAGTCGCAGATTCAGCGTCTATTTATAATGTAGGAGGCGGAGCTTCAGATTCTAGAGAGCATTTAATTGGACAGAAAATCTGAAGAGAAGTGCAGAGTGATGTCATCAAATTCATTGATCCATATTGGTGGAAGTGAGAGACTGTAAGTTTTGAATGCTTATATCTTCTAAATGCAAATTTTGTCATTGTGTTGGAGCTCACTATTATAGATAACAGTAAGACAAACATATTCATACTAAAAGACAAAAAACATCAATTTTGAATGCATGGGGATTTTAAACCTACCCACACCACCCAACCTGTCAAGTGTATTTTTATGTAAGTACATATTAGTTAAAGACACCTAATATAAAGTGGGACCATACTTTTAAAATAGTTCATTTAATATATCATTATTTCCTTTGCATTACAGTAATTGTGAATTGGAGAAGGACATGTGTTTAATTCTCATAAAAACATTGTAACAATGAGAAAATATACTAAGAGCTGAACAGGTCAGTCCGAAAGAGGATGTTTAGTGTTTCCTTCATGGATTGTGATAGACTTGTGAAATTTACCATCACTCCCACATTTGCAGTGTAAAGTAGATTCACAGCAAAAACAAAAATAACCCAGCAACGACTGTCATTTTTGGAAGTGTTGTGATGCTGACACCTCCCAAAATATGTCACCTTCACCAGCTGCTCTCCTCAGGGTTCGTCTCAGAGCAGTTACCAAGAAACAATGTGCCTCTCAAACACCATTTACTGCTTTAGTCTGAGTTGTATTAGGCAAAAACACGCTCTAACACTTCTTCTTTGTTTTGCAGGTCCCAGCACTGTTGATTCTTCCTCAGTTTGTTGACCTTCACCTCAAAATCAAATGGAGAAGAGCATTTGAAGTATTAAACCGGTGATTTTGTTCTGGTGAAGGTATAATTGGGCTGTTGTGTGATATCTGGGGCCACATGACGGTCCAGGCTGGAAGGATGGAGGTGGCGCTAGTCGACTTTGACAGTATGGAAAATATTGACAACTGTATGGACAACTTCAATGACCCAGACTATCCCAATGAGATGACGGCTTTGACAGTAGAGATGCCAGAGTTTGGGCCTGGCAGCACCTACTGCAATACTGCAAAAGTTTCACCATTTAAAGAGAAGTCCCCACCAAATCTGGATATACCGCAATCACCCGTCCTGCCCCCTCACACAAGGAGAGGACGTGCTAGCTGTGCTAGTCTCATTTCCAACTGGAAGTTACTTGTGAACAGTGAAGGAACACAAAGTGAGACAATCTTCAGTAGACTGGCCAAAGAATGCTACGAGGACTTGTTTGTTGATAAGCGAGGTCTTGATGAGGGTGATCAGAAGGTCATCATCAACATCGCCGGTCTTCGCTTCGAAACCCGCCTGAGGACCCTCAACCAGTTCCCTGAGACTCTTCTGGGCGACCCAATGAAAAGAATAGGCTATTTTGACCCAATGAGAAACGAGTACTTCTTTGACCGCAATCGTCCAAGCTTTGATGGGATCCTCTACTACTATCAGTCGGGGGGCAAGATTCGCCGGCCTGCGAATGTACCTTTAGATGTCTTCTCAGATGAGATCATCTTCTACGAGTTAGGACAGGAAGCCATGGACCAGTTCCGCGAGGAGGAAGGCTTTATCAAAGAAGTGGAGGTCCCGTTGCCATCCAATGAGTTCCACAAGCAGTTCTGGCTGCTTTTCGAGTATCCCGAGAGCTCAAACGCAGCCCGAGGGGTTGCTCTCGTTTCCGTCTTCGTCATCGTCATCTCCATCATCATATTCTGCCTGGAGACTCTCCCAGAATTCCGTGAGGAGATGGATATTTTTCCAACCGCTGTTTTTTCCGTAAACCAAACGCATCCCTCAGGTGCTCCTCCAAGCGCCTCCCCCAAAACCATCACCAGCACATTCTCCGACCCCTTCTTCATCATTGAGACCGCTTGCATTATCTGGTTCTTCTTCGAGCTGCTGGTGCGTTTTATGGCCTGCCCAAGCAAGCGAGAATTTTTCAACAACATGATGAACATGATTGACATTGTCTCCATTATTCCCTATTTTGTCACTTTGATAACTGAGATCGTGACCACCACCCATAAGTCCAACACCGGGCAGAATATGTCCCTGGCCATCCTGCGAATCATTAGACTGGTGCGAGTCTTCAGGATCTTTAAGCTTTCCCGTCACTCCAAAGGCCTGCAGATCCTGGGCCAGACACTCAAGGCCAGCATGAGGGAGCTTGGGCTGCTCATCTTCTTTCTCTTCATCGGCGTCATTCTCTTCTCCAGCGCCATCTATTTCGCTGAGGTGGACGACCCCAACACCCAGTTTGTTAGCATCCCTGATGGATTCTGGTGGGCTGTAGTTACCATGACCACTGTGGGTTATGGAGACATGTGTCCCATTACACTAGGCGGTAAGATTGTGGGCACTTTATGTGCCATTGCTGGGGTGTTGACCATCGCCCTGCCAGTGCCTGTAATAGTCTCAAATTTCAACTACTTTTACCATAGAGAGACAGAGCAGGAGGAGAAGCAGCCCATAGCTGAGACAACCGATCAAGCTTCAAAGTCAGGGAACAATACAAAACATGGAAGTAGTTCCTCTCTGAACAAAGCAAATGGAAAGTATTAAGTATTAAAACCCATATCGAAACTTCATTTTCATGAGCATAAATCACATTAAACATCTGCAGGTCATATTTCACCACAAAATCAAGAGATTATACACTGCCCAGACAAATAAATAAATAAATAATGTCGCTGTTTGGATTCAAATAGGCAAATGCTTAAAAGTCTATGACTGGATCAGTATTGATTATTATGTTTCTAGCATGTTCTTCTAACTCTAATTAATGGAGTGTGTAGCTTTTACTTTCTTAAACAACCATGTAGGAAGACACATCATGGCCATATTCCAGTATGACAAGGTCAAGATTCTACAGGCTCAGATTGTGAAAGAATGGAGCATGAAGAATAATTTTCACACATGAATTGGACCCCTTAAATTCATTGAAAGTCTTTAGGATGTGCTGGGGGAAATTAACAGAGTGCTGGACTCTTGCATTGTCAATACAATATCTTGATCAAAAATGTACCAAAAAAACATTTACTTCCATCAAGAGATGCATACATTTTTGGTCAAGATCTTGTATTGACAATGCAAGAGTTAAGTATTTCTAAAACAAGAACTTCTAAGATGTATAAATACTTTACCATTCAAATAATTAATATATTTTTTCTTTTACTTTTTTATGGAAAAAAAAGGAAAATATGGAAAAATCCATATTTTTCTATTTATTTTGTGGTGAAAAATGACCCCGTCAGGTTCTTCACAGGTTTTGTGAGATTCAGCCAATGAGTTTCATTTTTAGAGATTTTTTGGAGAATGAAACAGATGATTATGAAAGTTACCTAACTAATAACAGTTTCTCTGAAAACATAAGTAACAGAAATTAGATTTCCATCCGTGTTGCATAATCCTATTATTAAATAATAAAACAACTTAAACCATCTCATAATCTCATAAACCTATCACATCCTGTCCACTATGTGTAATTAAAATGAGAGAATCACTCTAAAATTAAACGACACGTGTACAGTACTATCATCAAGTGCATGTGGGTGGCCTAATGTTTCCACCAACAAACTATCGTTTTGGGTAACTTGCAAAACGACGCCTTTAACATTTATCTCTTACACCTTTGTCATATTATTGTATCTATGTATGTGTTTTCTAATATAATTCCGAGTAAGTAGTGTATATCATAATTCTTTCATGTTGTATTTGAAATGATAATCATGGTTTGTTGTGGCACTTTAGAGGAAGCTCAGCCAATGAAGAGGAGAAATGTATTTAGAGTTTTCCACTTACAGTCCATATTTATTTCTATGAGCATTACAGTGCCTTTCACTCAAATGGGATGCACCAGGTTTTATATTGAGTGGAATTGATTTCATCTTATTAATGGTAAATGTTGACTTGAGTTGAAAGAAATGGACCTTCGTATCAAGACTTCCAAGTCTGATTATCACTTTCTCTTAATCAACATTTGCCTCAAGAAAGGCAATTTTCGTTGACGGATAAAGACGTTCACTCTTGGATCTTTTTGATTAATAATCAGTGAAAATACATAACGTTTTGTTGGGAGAGAGAATCAGGGAGCTATGAGCCAAGGTCTCATTGTATTATGCAAGTTGTTTTTCATTTATGGGAATCTTGGTGAGCTGTTTTCCCCAAGACATACAGGATATACTGTAAACACATGTTTTCATTGTGTTTTTGGTGTTAATAACTGCTGCTATTTTATACTTACCTAAAGTTATGTTATTTTAGTATGAAGGAGAAGCAGTGTGCTATTTCTGTTTGAATTATTAAGTAGAGAATTGTTGTCGTTGTTAATCTGACATACATTTGCACATTTTACATCTATAATGATGGTTCTTTACAGACTAACTGAACACTGTGGTGGTGGCGGCGCTACAGAATGAATTGAACATTTTAACGCATCCTTTTATTCTAGAATTAGAATTCTAATGAGAACATTCAAAGCCTTCAAAAATATTAAAAAACGAAACTTCAGGAACTTGAATATCATGTGCTTAGCCTGACAACTTACCATAGTTGGACGTACATTTATGACTGTAAATAAGTGACAACATAAAGCCATTTAATGTGTTAATAACTGTGTTATTACTGTTTGTATTAAAATTCTACATTGTGTACTTGTTGAAGTGTTTGGTTTGAAATGCAAATCTCAGTGATATGAATCGCAGGCTGCGGATGTGATCATTTCAAATCTTGTTTCAATAATTATCATTAGAGACTGGCATTTATCAGCTGAAATACTGAATTAGTTATTTTATGCCAAAAGTAGGCTAACTATAAGGCTAGAAATGTCATGTCCTTTTACTGTTAGCAATAGACCAATCTTTTTTTTTTCTTCTTCTTCTTAATTTGGGAGGAAAGCAAAGACTTTGGATTAGGGTCCAATTCTCACTATTGAGACGTTTGCCTCAATAAACTCCTAATTACTGTTTATTAATAGTTAGTAAGGAAGTTGTTAAGTCTAGATATTATAGGTGGATTTAACTAAAATATGATCGTGCAGAATGAGGCATTAATATGTGCTTTATAAGTAGGCTACTAATAAACAGCCAATATCCTATTAATTTGCATGCTAATGAGCAACTAGTTAATAGTAAGAATTGAACCCTAAACTAAAGTTACCGAGACTTTGCCTATAAGCATTGAATTACTCAAATAGCATTTTAAAATATGGAAAATAAAAAGTATAATATGAAAATTGTCTTGCAATATGACTGTCCCCAACATGAATATATACAGAAATATACAGAAACCTATTAAAAAGAATGTGAAAGGAGTAAAAAGATTAATAAAGAACCATAAATTAAATACAATTAAAAGATATTGATATATATATATTACTATTGTATAAAGGCCTTGTTTTTTTCAGTAACCTACATTTCATGTATTTAACTCGCATCAGTGTTACAGTCGCAACTTTAGTCTAGTCAGAGAGTGTGCCAAGGAGTTATCTGGCGGTCAGGTCTTTGAGGTCTTCCACCTCTCTGGGAACCCCTCTGCCTCATTCACTTACTTTGTGTTATATAAGATGCCCTCGTCACCGGCAATAACAGGCTAGACTTTCACTGTAACATGAGACAGATCATAGACATGCTTCCCTTTTCCTCTCTTGTATTGTCTTTATCTGAAATCACTCAATACACCCTCATTCACTGTATTCTCTACATTACACCACTAATATAGTGCACTATAGTTGTGAATGAAAACAAGTGAGCGAATTGGGACACTGGGTGTGCCGGAAGTGCTGTGAAAATCATTCGGCATGACGCTCGCAGTGCATGGGTGTTCAGCGGCGAGCCATTCAGTGTAAATCGATTGCTTTGAGGTGCATTATGGGATTGAATGAGTGTACTCAATGTCCACTATGAATTCCGACAACACTTCAAATGGCTTTTCCCTCAAATAGAGGACTATATATAAGGGTTTAGGGGGTGACTTCCAATAAGCCATTTTTTTTTCAGGCCTTTTTTTTGTGAAAAAACATTTGGGCACACTGTCAATTTTTTTTAGTACAATCAACTTAAATGTTTAAGTCATTTCAACTTTAAATTACATTAAACTGACTTTAAAAAATTTGTTGAATCTTCTATAATATATATATATATTTTTAAATAGCTTAACTTATAATAATGTGTTAGGAACCCCTCATCTCAAGAGGCTATCCTTTCAATAAATTCAAAATTTAAAGTGTTAACGCAATGTTAAAAGACATGTTGTCATAACTTAAATAAATTGCTTCATCATTTCAAATGTTTAATAAAAAATTAAATACATGACATTCAAGTTTCAATAAAAATTACATTAAAGTATATTTTAGTTTATCATTCAGCTGGACACTAATCATATTCCAAACACAATATATACTTAAGTCCTACTTAGCACTCTTAAGTTAAATGAATTGCATTTAATAACATTTTTAACAAAAATACATTTTAATAAATAAATAAATAAATAGTTTAACACTTAAGAATATTATTTTAAAGTATATTATTTCCATAATACGTACACAGCTAAAGTGAACGTTTTTTTCAAGTGTTGTGTTGATGTATTTCCTGTTGAAACAGGAAACTGGGCGGGAATATATCAAAGCGCTCATCCCCTTTTATTTATATAGTATTTTGTTTACATACTTGCTAAATTTTACAGCTATAGAGTCAGAGTAATTCAGTCTATAATATGTATTACATCTGCTAAAAGATTATATTTGTCAACTCTTAGGGGCACATTAGCATATCGATTAGCTTCAAAGCTAACAGACAGGACTTTTGATTTCATGAAAGTTAGTCGAAATGACTTCATTACCTCCCTTAAAAACCACAGACTACAGAAAGATGGACTCCGTCGGGCTTTATCCCCAGTCATAATAGCTTTGTCTCCTGTAGCGATCTGACAAAACCCCCAGGAGTGATCACTCAAGTATACTGTAGGTAACTCTAGCCCAAACGCTGCTAAGAGGTGAAATACAGCGAACAATGGGAACAGAGGTTGATGAATGGATGATATGTGACATGCTACTTTAGTAAAAAATTTAAATCCAGAGCTGTGAACAGGAGAGGGAGGCAATGCATTGCAGCTGTTATTTATGGACCTGAAAGCAGCTCTTGAAGGGTATGATAATAATTATGATAGTCAGATCTATTACAGGCTCTAACAAGGTCTTAGCAATGGTTTATGTGTGTGTGACTGTGTTTGCGGGGAGTTCTTGTTTTACATTTAACAGGATGACATGACACCTGCCTGGTACATACGCACACACAAAATCAATGCAATATTTATGTACTGTAAACAGACCAAACTGAGTGAACCCACTTGCACTATACAGGTTTCCAACTTTAACACTCACCATGCACCAGATACAAGAGAAAAACAAATGTAATTCCCAGAATTGAAAAACAGTTTGCCTAGTACATAGTACATACATAGTGCATTGTTTTATAGGTTAAACGTGATTTCTATGCTAACAATGTTACCAAACGCACCTCAAAAGATAATATATGTCAAAACAGCTTTCAAACCTTTTTCTGTCTGTTATTGTTCGGACAAACCCAGTCTCGTCCCAGTGTTGCTGTCATACGTCTTGCTTTCTGGTGGCACATTGTTTATTCTTGCCATTAAGACCAATAAACAGAATGAAAAACACATTTACATGGGTTTTAATGTTTCAAAGGTGCTGTTTTACAGGATTGTGAAGTGACACAGTGATCTGTGCTGTCTGAAGCTATTTTAAAAGGAAAGACAGTGGAATAAGTCCATGGTATGTAAGGCAATACATTCACCAGATGTTGTTTATTTTGGACTCTTCTGACAGCACACTGAAATCACATTGTGAAGAACACATGAACAATTAAACAACTAATATGTCATATATATCTGCATTTGGCTTTCTTTTTTACTTTGCTCAATATTTATTTGATGACAACTGTTGGCAGTCACCTTGAACCTTTACTGACACCTGGTGGTGTGGATGCAGCGTCACACAAAAGCTCAATTTTCAGTTACTGATGCCATTGTAATAGTTGCTATCAAACATGATTAGGCGAACAATAGGGGTGTTTGATGTTTCTGTATACACTTTATATTACAGTGTCCGTGTTATGTGTTACTTGTAGTTACTGTAGTAATAACTATAAATTATACATAACTACATGCAACTAACCCTAAACCAACCCCCTTTCCCTATAGTACATGTTAATTAGTATTACTCAGTACTTTAATTTGTAATTACACAGAAAAACGGACACCATAAAATAAAGTGTAACCGATGCTATTAGTTACACTTTATGTAACCTGGGTCCTGGGTTATGACCTTAAACTGACTCACTCCTCGCAGGGCTAGTAACCCGCTTGGTTTTACCAAATTACTTCGAAAGTCACAAATGAAGTACCCATTCCGGGCAACAAACCGCTTTTGCCGCGTCGCTGCGCGATCCCATCGCGTATGAAGGGGCAGCCACCTGTCCCTGATTATGCAGCGCCAAAGCAAGACAAAACAAGCACCATCAACACAGCCGAGCAGCATCAATTCTCTCATCGCAAACCAACCATCATTAATACCTACAACGTCCGCACTCTGCGAAAAATAGAAAAGAGAGGCAGCCAAGAAACACCAACATTTGATCAATCTGATCGGTTCCATCAGCTTATTCATGGATGTGAAGAGAAAGGAATTGACATCGTAGCCATACAGGAGCATCGACTACCAGCGGCCAATGGCATAAACACCTATATCGAAATCTACAACAACAAAGAATGGAGATTCGACTACTGCTCAGCCTCAAAAACAACCCAAGGCAATCACGTCGGAGGAATAGGGCTCCTCATGAGCAGCAAAGCCGCTAAATCCATGACAGCAACAACTAAAGTGTCTGAGCGGATAATGACAGCAACATTTGCCGGCAACCCTATAACAACAGTCATTGTAATCTATGCCCCGACAGAAGAAAAACCAAAGACAGAGAAAGACAACTTCTATAACCAGCTCATCAAATGTGCACAAGACACACCACCACACAACATGCTCATCATTGCAGGCGATTTCAATGCAAGAATTGGAGAAGACAGTCATCAGTCAAACTCAAGAGTTATAGCCAAACATGTTCTGCACAAAGCAACAAATGACACTGGAAGTAGACTAGTTGAGTTCTGTGAAGCAACAAACACAAGGCCAACACAGCCCAGATTCCCTCATCCAAAATCCAGAATCTGGACGTGGCAACCAGATGCCAACAGAAACGCAAAAGACAGGAAAAACAGAGCTCAACTAGATCACATACTCATCAACAGCAAATGGATTAACTCGGTGAAGAACGTAAGAGCGTACGACACAATCAATCTAGGGTCGGACCACAGAATAGTAAGTGCAGAGATCAAGATCAGCCTGAGAGCGCCGAGAAAGAACAAGAATAAGCGCATCAAGTTCGACTGGAGAAAGCTTAAAGACAACGAGGAGCTACAAGCACAATACACCATCACTATCCAAAATCGCTACAACGCTCTTAGGAGAGAAGAAGACCACGATGATATGCAGCAAAAATACGATAGATTCATTACAGCCATCGAAGAAGCCGCAAAGAGCACGGTCGGCCCAGTCAAGAAAAAAGCACCAAAGAACTGGGTTTCGAGTGAAACGATCAAACTTCTCTAAGCACGAAACAAATCCAAGAGAAATAGGAGTGCGAACATGAAACAGCTCAGTCAAGATCTGCTTGACTCATACGAGCAGGACAGAATCAACTACTTGGAAGAAAAACTACAGCGACTTAAAGAAGCAGCAAAAGCAAACAAACTAAGAACAACTTGGGAGATAGTCCGAGAGATCAGCGGCAAGACTAAGTCGACAAACAAACACAAGATGAAAAAAGCAGACGGTAAAGACATCTACTCAACACAAGAACTGCTAAAGGAGTGGCAACAATACTTTAAAACACTGTTAAATAGTAACATAATCACTGACGACTTGCCAATCAAACCAGCTGTTCAGGATCTTGACATCAACACAAGCCCATTCACTTTCCTAGAGATAAAGAGCGCAATTGAAGACCTAAGGAGTGGCAAATCACCTGGCTGCGACTATGCAATCACACCGGAGGCACTAAAATATGGAGGAGACTATGTCGCCGATTTCATCTGTAACATCTGCAACGATGTATACGGTCAAGAAAAAGCACCAGAACAGTTCACCACAAATCTGATAGTACCACTGCCCAAAAAAGGAGACCTCACCCTAATGAGCAACTACAGGGGGATCAGCTTAATGTCAGTCACCGCCAAAGTATACAACAAAGTCCTTCTTTACCGAATAAGAGACCCGATCGATAAGATTCTACGTGCCAATCAAGCTGGCTTCAGAAGAGGGAGAGGATGTACAGAACAAGTTCACATCCTGCGTAGGATAATCGAAGGCTTTCAAGACAAGAAACTTGATTATTACATCACCTTTGTCGATTTTAAGAAGGCATTCGATTCCATCAAGAGATCAACCATGTTTGACATATTACGACATTATGGGATCCCGGACAAAATAGTAAGTGCGATCCGCACTCTCTACAACAAGTCAAAGAGTCACGTACTAATAGAAGGGAAGCTGTCAGACCACTTCGACATTACAACAGGCGTCTTACAAGGTGACACCCTAGCTCCCTTCCTATTTATAATCGTTATAGACTATGTATTAACACGAACCGAAGAAGAGCACGCAAAGAACACATCATCGCATGGAATCGTAACACATTTAAAAGAATCCAGCAGGAATCCAGAAGTATCACAATTTGACCTGGATTTCGCTGACGACATTGCCCTGCTTGAAAACACCCTGGATAGAGCACAGGAACAACTCACAACAACAGCAAAGTGGGCCAGGAGAGTAGGCCTCCAAGTTAATATACGCAAAACAGAAGCAATGAGTAACCAAGAACACACCAGTCTAGACATGGCAACACACAGTCATCAGCACATAGAGCTTGATGGACAGACCATCAAATGGACAAAGAACTTTAAATATCTTGGTTCTCATATCACATCTAGCGAATCTGATGTCAAAATCCGAAGAGGTCAAGCATGGGGGGCCTTCTGGAAGATGAAGAACGTATTCCAGTCAAGAACTATACCAATTACACTCAAGATAAATATATTCGAATCTGCGTGTGTCTCAATCCTGCTCAATGGCTGCGAGAGCTGGATCCTTAGCAGCAAACTTAGAGACCAACTCAACAGCTTTGCTACAAACTGTTACAGAACCTTGCTTGGCATAAAACATCTGGACAAGAAAAGCAATAAAGAGGTTTATGAAAGAGTCGGCCGCAACCAACTTGTCCTTCAAGTACAACAGAGGCAGCTAAGATTTACGGATTGCACCTCTAATCACCTTATAGCATATCCTGCAAACATTTCTATAAATACTTTTTTTTACCACTACTGTTCAAAAGTTAAGAATTCTTTTATAATTTTTTAATTCAGCAATGATGCTAAAGATATATCAGAAGTGACAGTAACAACTTTTATAATATTGCAAAAGAGTTTTATGTCAAATAAATGCTGTTCTTTTAAACATTCCATTGATCAGCGTCTCTTGTATAACGATTTCTTCACAAATATTAAGCAGCACAACTGTTTTCAACATTGATAATAATCAGAAATGTTTCCTGAGCATCAAATCATCATATTATGATGATTTCTGAAGGATCATGTGACACTGAAGACAGGAGTAATGGTGCTGAAAATTCAGCTTTGATCATAGGAATAAATGTTAAAATATAATACACCTAAAATAACTCATCATGATGCACATACAAAAAAAAAAGATTTTAATGTTGAAATCTAAGTTGCTTTCAATTGGTGGATCTCATGTGAGTGACAGGTTGCCCCGCCCACACGCCAGTAAATGCATCAGAGAAGAGAAAAAGCTGCAAGACGGAGGGAATAAACAACAACCAGAGTGATAAGTCCAAACAGGTTAGTACCACCACACATACCTTTGAATCGCTGTTGTGATAAATACTAATTATAATGTCTCCTTTCCTTGTAGGAACAGACCAGACAATATGGAGGAGATGGAAAATAGGCAAGTCGACTCAGGCAAGTCAACCGAGGCAAGTCAACTCAGGCAAGACGACTCAGGCAAGTCTACTCAGGCAAGACGACTCAGGCAAGACGACCTTCGGCAAGTCTACTCAGGCAAGACGACTCAGGCAAGTTGACCCAGGGAAGTCGACCCAGGCAAGTCTACTCAGGCAAGTCTACTCAGGCAAGTCGACTCAGGCAAGATGACTCAGACAAGTCTAGTCAGGCAAGTCTACTCAGGCAAGTCGACTCAGGCAAGACGACTCAGGCAAGACGACTCAGGCCAGACGACTCAGGCAAGTCTACTCAGGCAAGTCTACTCAGGCAAGTCTACTCAGGCAAGTCGACTCAGGCAAGATGACTCAGACAAGTCTAGTCAGGCAAGTTGACTCAGGCAAGTCGACTCAGGCAAGACGACTCAGGCAAGACGACTCAGGCCAGACGACTCAGGCAAGTCTACTCAGGCAAGTCTACTCAGGCAAGTCTACTCAGGCAAGTCGACTCAGGCAAGACGACTCAGGCAAGACGACTCAGGCAAGACGACTCAGGCAACACGACTCAGGCAAGTCTACTCAGGCAAGACGACCTTCGGCAAGTCTACTCAGGCAAGACAACTCAGGCAAGTTGACCCAGGGAAGTCGACCCAGGCAAGTCTAGTCAGGCAAGTTGACTCAGGCAAGTCGACTCAGGCAAGAAGACTCAGGCAAGACGACTCAGGCAAGTCTACTCAGCCAAGACGACTCAGGCAAGACGACCTTCGGCAAGTCTACTCAGGCAAGTCTACTCAGGCAAGACGACTCAGGCAAGACTACTCAGGCAAGTCGACTCAGGCAAGTCGACTCAGGCAAGATGACTCAGACAAGTCTAGTCAGGCAAGTTGACTCAGGCAAGTCTAGTCAGGCAAGACGACTCAGGCAAGATGACTCAGGCAAGATGACTCAGACAAGTCTAGTCAGGCAAGTTGACTCAGGCAAGTCTAGTCAGGCAAGTCGACTCAGGCAAGATGACTCAGACAAGTCTACTCAGGCAAGTCTACTCAGGCAAGTCTACTCAGGCAAGTCGACTCAGGCAAGACGACTCAGGCAAGACTACTCAGGCAAGTCGACTCAGGCAAGTCGACTCAGGCAAGATGACTCAGACAAGTCTAGTCAGGCAAGTTGACTCAGGCAAGTCTAGTCAGGCAAGTTGACTCAGGCAAGTCTACTCAGGCAAGTCGACTCAGGCAAGACGACTCAGGCAAGACTACTCAGGCAAGACGACTCAGGCCAGACGACTCAGGCAAGTCTACTCAGGCAAGTCTACTCAGGCAAGTCTACTCAGGCAAGTCGACTCAGGCAAGACGACTCAGGCAAGACGACTCAGGCAAGACGACTCAGGCAACACGACTCAGGTCAGTCGACTCAGGCCAGACGACTCAGGCAAGACGACTCAGGCAAGACGACTTAGGCAAGACGACTCAGGCAAGTCTACTCAGGCAAGACGACTCAGGCAAGACGACTCAGGCAAGACAACTCAGGCAAGACGACTCAGGGAAGTCGACTCAGGCAAGACGACTCAGGCAAGACGACTCAGGCAAGACGACTCAGGCAAGTCGACTCAGGCAAGAAGACTCAGGCAAGACGACTCAGGCAAGTCTACTCAGCCAAGACGACTCAGGCAAGACGACCTTCGGCAAGTCTACTCAGGCAAGTCTACTCAGGCAAGTCTACTCAGGCAAGTCGACTCACGCAAGACGACTCAGGCAAGACGACTCAGGCAAGACGACTCAGGCAAGACGACTCAGGCCAGACGACTCAGGCAAGACAACTCAGGCAAGTCTACTCAGGCAAGTCGACTCAGGCAAGTCGACTCAGGCAAGATGACTCAGACAAGTCGACTCAGGCAAGTCGACTCAGACAAGACAACTCAGGCAAGACGACTCAGGCAAGACGACTCAGGCAAGACGACTCAGGCAAGACGACTCAGGCCAGTCGACTCAGGCCAGTCGACTCAGGCAAGACGACTCAGGCAAGACGACTCAGGCAAGACGACTCAGGCACGACGACTCAGGCAAGTCGACTCAGGCAAGTCGACTCAGGCAAGACGACTCAGGCAAGATTACTCAGGCCAGACGACTCAGGCAAGACGACTCAGGCAAGACAACTCAGGCAAGTCTACTCAGGCAAGTCGACTCAGGCAAGACGACTCAGGCCAGACGACTCAGGCAAGACGACTCAAGCAAGACAACTCAGGCAAGTCTAATCATCAGTCGTAAGCGACGAGATCAGTCAATCTCTGTGCGTGTGGTGCTGGCTTATGTAGAGCGGTAGATGAGGATGATGGCAGATAGTTGTGATGATTGAGAAGTGTGCAGGTGATGGCCAGAGAGGATTATGGGAAATGTAGTGCGCAGATGTGACAGGCATGGTGATAGGTGATCCTGATACCGGGTGTGTGTCCATTGTTTGAAGTGTGTATGTGTTCCTAATGTGTGTGCACTAACTTTGATGGGTTAAATGCAGAGGACAAATTCCAAAGTTTGGGTTACCATACTTCACTTAGTAGTCTCTCAGACAGTGAAAGCTGAAACCATTATGTGAAGTCAGCGATCTTCTCAGCTCTGACATCAGTGCTTATAAATGACCCGGGTCACTAGCAGGTTTCAGTTTGTGTCAGTAACCAGCACTGGTTAATGTTAAACACTTTTTTCTAGTCTCATACACCAAACTCACCTGCACCTTTTATTCCCTTAATGCATGCTATACAAGCATATACAGGTATACATTGAACATATTTTAGGATAATTTGTTTTATTTTTTATTTTTTATATAAAATGTCATGTTCTAGGTTAGATGCTATAAGTTGTGCTAAAGTGTATTTTTAATTATTCACAGAGAGAGAAACAAGATTGGACAAATCCTATACAACCTATAATTCATGTTTAATTTGTGTGATGCACATCTTTAATTTAGCTTTTGGATCTTTGTATCACTTCTGGTGGAGCCAATGTGTCTTCTTTATGCGTCTCCTGAGTCGACCCTTCCGATTCCGGTTCCTTGTGTGTCCAGATGGGCTCTAAATATGACGTATATGTCCCACACATGGAGGTGACTGCTCTGAATTTCTGTCCCACAGCACAATTCTGTACTGCTTCTTCTCACCACATCTAACACTTTTTCTCAGCAGGGAAAGACTTTCCGCCTGAGCTTAATGCTTAGTTTGGAATGAATGCGTTTAATTTAGTTGGGAGATTTGGTGTTTTAATCCAAGATTAAAGACGAATAAAAAAGTGATTTGAAAGCAATTTAATTTCAGCTCTTCAAAAACTCACTTCACTTCTATCTGAACACAGTCTGTCTGAACACTTTAACCTTGATTTTTTTTTTTTTTACAATAAAATACCTTTTCTTGCTTAAGACTTTATCTTATGGGATAACACTTTATTTCAATGGTCCACTTTACACATTTTACTAACTATAAGTAGGCCTATGTTTGTAACTACATGTCAATTAACTCTCATTAGAGTATTAGTAGACTGTGTGCTTAATATCTGCTAACTCTTTATTTTGATGCTCCTCCAACAAACATTGTACAGAATATAAGTGACTTTGCAACTACAGTACTTGCCAACTTATTCTACTAACCTAACAGTCTACAACAGTCTACTAAAATACTAATGAGAGTTGACATGCATTACTTATATTACTTATAGTCAACAGAATTTTCTAAAGGGACCACAATAAAGTTTTACTTATACGCTGTGGTTCAACAAATTTGTTTTGAATAAATTAATTATATTCTGAGAGTGAACGCAAAGCTCCTCTCGGGGGAACTCAAAGTTTCTCATCCCATATTTTTTTCCACCACCATGTCCCTTTAGGTGCTCCGTAATTCATCATATTAGAATGATTTCTGACGGATCATGTGACACTGAAGACTGGTGTAATGATGCCAAAAATTCAGCTTTGTATCACAGGAATAAATGGCATAAATTACAATAGAAAACTTTTGTTTTTTAATTTATAATAATAGTTCACAATATTACTGTTTATACTGTATTTTGTAACTTTTTTTAACATTGATAAATTAAAGACAGAACACTAATACAGAGAGAGAAAAAACTGAACAGATTTTCTTGAAAACCAAAGACAATATTTGACAAAGGAACTGAGGAAACAGAGGACATTAAATACAACAATGAACTAAACAAGAAACAGGCGAGCATAATCAATTAACAAATCAGAAACCATGGAAACAAACTAGCAGAGGAAACTTAGAGGCCGTTTACACGATACCATTTTCAACTAAAAACGTAATTATTTTTTACAACAACAGCATTCTGGGGGCCTGAAAACGCAAAACTTTTAAAATGGGTTTCGATGTGCAAGTTTTTGAAAACGATACCGCTATCATCTCCGAAACTACAAAAACGTGAATTTGTGAAAACGGTGACGTCTTGTGCATGTGTATTACGTGTTAAGTCTCTAGTGCGTAGTGCTTCTTTACAAAGTGACATTGCCAACTACTGGCCTATAGTGAATAATACAGCGTTTTTAGTCCTTTTCTCGGATCGGTTCAAGCTGCCGTCGGCAAGTCTGGCAGATTGAGTGGACTTAGACAAAATTTTGAATGTTTACTACAACTCTCATGCCCCTCCCCCACTACCAGCGAGCACCCGCCCATCATCGGTGCGTGTGTACCTGATTTTCTGTGAACGCATCCGTCCGTCTTTTCAGCATCGATCAACACCATAGACTCGGAGGTAGGCTGCCCTGGCTAATCTATCCATAGATAGCAATAACGAGGAATTGGAAGCTTGTTATTAGATTTTCTCTCTGCCATCACGCTTCGTACAATCTTCAGGCGAACTTCAGGCGTGTCGTGTGCATGTGATATTGTAACGTCCGCGTCTGCGCGAGGGAGGGGGATCTGTGATTTGTGCACGACCTGTGATTGACACTCACACCCCCCTGCGCTGATTAGACCCGATGATCCGGGACGGTGGATTTTTGCAAAACAAAATAACACGCTCCAGGTGGAGTTAGAAGCTCAGGTTTTTTTCTAAAACCACCTTATTTATGTTGGTCTGTCTGATTATAGTGTCAATTTCACTGAATTTTATCAAAAAATGTTTGTCGGCGGCAGCTTTAAGGAAAAACATTTCAGTTTTTAGTACATTGTTGTCGTGTAAACATGCCGTAGGGGAACAAAGGACCAGTAGGTGGCGGAAATGCATGTAACAATAGTTTCCCATCTGCCATAAAACCCCAAAAGAAGAAGAAGAAGAAAGGAACAAAAGACAAAAGGAACTAAACATAGGAACAGTACATCTGCACATCATTAATGTGAGTGCTGTTGGTTTAAAATCATTTAAAAAGAGAGACATTTTAGTGAGGCATTCTAGCATAAAAAAGCCCAGACTTGCACAGCAAGTCAGAAAACCCATTGACCTTCGCATTATCTTAAACAGAGACAGTGTGCATATCAAAACCACTAAACTTGCCCATCTGAACACCTAGTGCGGAGAGATGTTTGTCTTTATTCTTGTCTTCACAAATGAGTTACTGTGTCTTGTTGACTCAAGTGTTTTGTCTTTGCTGGGTGTGAAGTTTGTGCACAGAGCAAAGAAGACAGATGATTTTGGCCTCTGTTACTATGTCTGCTCCACTAACCAGATACACCAAGCCAAAAATAACCAATACCTTCCTTACCGAGAAACCAAACCAGCTCAATGCACTGGTCTCTGGAGATACACGGAACTTTCCATCAAAGAGACTCGTTAAAGATGGAGTGAACTCATGAAAGTTTAACAAGTCAGGAGAAAATCCTCTGAACCATCCGAGCTGGCACTAAACCAGGCACTGAAAACAAGTCAAGTAAAATATAGTTGCTAAAAAGGAACATTAAAAGTAATTATTACATTACTGTGACTCACAACATACAATATACTGAGGAATGGACTACAATTAAAAGACCCCCTATAAGTGTGAACAGTTATCCGCTGATGTATTACATAATATAATATAATATAACATAATATAATATAATATAACATAATATAATATAATATAATATAATATAATATAATATAATATAATATAATATAATATAATATTATACAATATAATATAATATAATATAATGGAAACACACATATGGAAACATAAAGGTCAGTTGGAGGTCACGGAAATAATCTCTTCAAACACACATCATTATGGCTGATAATGGCCAGGATTGTCTAAAAATGTATGGTTAATCCCAGCCTTATTCCTAGAAGAATATGCATTCATGGCAAAAGAGCTGGACAGCGTTTCACAATGAGCTGGCACACACTTTCACAATTTGCATCAGAACTAAATCCATTCTCTCAAGGATTTGTCTAATGGACTTGTGTGAAGAATAACTACTGCAATTTCAGTGCAGGGAATTTCAGTTTCATCAGAAAATAAGATCAAGTTTTATTTTATTTTATTTTAATTGCAAGTTAAAACATTGTAGCTTATACAAGGTAAAATATCAATGTTATATATACACATACAGAAGAGAGAGGAACATACAGAACACAAACAAATAAATAAATAAAATAAATAGACAAAAAAAAAGAAAAAAAAAAAGAAAAGAAAACAACTAAATATAAACATCAATATAGTGATGTATGCAGGTGCATTGGTAAGTTTAAGCAATGAGGTATTTTAGTGATATAGAGACAATTTAAGAAAATCATAATTGTGATAGAGTTGTAGAAAAAGTAGTATTCATACTACTATTAATAAAAATAACTAGAAAAAATAATAATAATAGTAGTAGCAATAGTAGTGGTAGTAGTGGTAACACTAATATTCATGATGATAATAGTAGGGGTAGTAGTAGTGGCAGTACTGTAATTATAATACTAACACCATATTTTAGGATATTATTCTCTAGGCCTGGTTCTCTAGATCAAGTTGTACTGGTGATGAATTCGTACAATTTGAGTTATAGGAAAATCCTCACCCCAAAACTTATCATACGAAAACATTCGAAAATATTCAAATTTACCAGCATTTCACTAAAACGTAAATTGCCATGATGGTTATTATCATAACTACAAATTACAAACTACAAATTTACAAATGAAACGTTAATAATAAAATATATATATATATATATATATATATATATATATACAAATATTTTATTTCATTTAGTTGCTAAAGCAATATTTCTCATTTGCGTTAAGTTAAACTTGAAATAAAGTTAAACTGAAGGATACCTGTTTTTTGTATCACAGTTCAGTACAGGCACCAGAACCGCGTCTCCTCGCAGCAGATCTTTATTTGTGTGTGTGACGGAGGGATTCCTGATGCTGTTTTGACTCATTTACACATTTTATAAGCTCTTCACAAAATACCTATGCACACACAAAGATCACATTAATCCTAGCACAGCATTGTTTTGGATGTTCAGTAAGTTCTGTCTCAAAATAGGCAATACGTAATAAAAGCCAACCAATCGTGAACGCATCCATATGCATTTAGGTTCAGTATCTTTATAGATCCGGTGTTAAAAAATGCCAATGTGTACGCTAAGTGGACTAGGGCTAAATGTTTTTTTTCTATTTTTCTTCGGTCTGGACCAAGTTTGAACACACCCTAAAATAACACTTCCATGAATTGTTAACAACACTTCCACTTATGATATTTGCTCAATGACATATGATTCAAAGCTTAAAGAATACAATGAGTCTTCCTATTTTTCATTAAAAGAACCCTGGAGGAAGGACTGGGCATGTGAGATTGTCTTACTGATTGCAGTCTGTAAAGAACAGCGAGATTTTGGCCATGGCTCTGGACTCTTGACTTTGGACTCTTGACTTTGACTTGTCGACTGGTCACTGGAAGCAATGCGATACGCAGAGATTGTGATCAAGCAGACAAGAGACCCAGCTGAAATTCTTTCTTGTTTCTTCCTCCTAAACTTAGTCTCACCACATTAATGTTTAAAAGACACTTGACTTGCAGTTACATGTAAAATAAATAAAACTGATGACATTTAATTGCTTAAATTATGTCATTTAGTCAAGAGAAAGACAAGTAAACAAGTACTGTACACTTAAAGCTCCAGTCCGTAACTTTTTCGGGTTAAAAATTATCCAAAATAATTTTTTGAGCAAGTACAGTACATAACCAGCCAGTGTTCAAAACTATCTGGTGGAGGTGGAGATGTATAGCCGTTTCTCACAGCACTTGATATAATTAAACGTATTAATTTGATGGTGGATCCAGAAAGGTTCAAACGACAATCACCAGTGACGAGATTCACCCGTTGTAAAATGCAAAAGACTTCGTTCGGACTTCAGAGTGGCTACAGAAAAAAAGAGACTGCAACCGGGCCCATGCAAAAACAAGGATAATATCGAAAGGGCATTTAATGTAGTCACGCAATGCTGCTTTGTTAACATTACAATTTGAGAACAAAGTATAATTTGCGCGGTTTTACGTGATATGGTAATCGATCGTTCGATTTAATCAGCGTGATTTACTGCAATGCTTTTTTTCCCCTTAGTTGGTCAGAACAAAAGTGGATGTTACTTACTTGTTCAGATTACATTTCCGATGAAAACTCATATGTTGGTCATACTTCCAAAAAGTATAATCTGTGATTCTGAATGACAGTATCCACACCGGCGCGGTGACGGACAGCCACACATTCTCCTCAAAACATTGTGTTCTTCCGCGCCGTGTCGAAGCACAACTCACATAAAGTTGATAATTTCGCGAATAACTGCAATTGCAGATTTCAAACAGAGATGGCGACAAAGAGGAAAAGCTATGGACTGCAGCTTTAATATGAGGTGAAAGTAACTTATGCTTTTCTTAAGTGTACACCTTTAATATGTTTGGTCAAGCTAATATGAAGTGTGACTGGTCAATGCTGTCTATTTGATATATTGTCATTATTATGCATGTTTTTAAGGCAGTTTGAGGCTGGTATTTGTTTAATTTTGAATGTTACAAGAAACAGACCAAGCAAAGAATCTTTGCAGAAGAAATATTAGACAGATGTTTACAAAATAAGAAAGTAATATAAATGTAATCACTCATAGGAGGATCATTCAAGAGGAGCACACTCACAGTTTTTTGGATCTTGCTCATCTCACACACAGAGTTTTTTAGATCTTGCTCATCTTGATCACTACCCTGATGACAGCCTCTACTGTGTGTTTTTCCAGGAAGGACTCAATCCTTAAATGAAAGGACGCTTGCTCCTCTATAGGAACATTTCGAGAATATGTGGACTTGGTGCTATTTCAATGTGGGATCCTCCCATGTTCGTCTCGGAGGCAAAGCCCGCTTCTAAGTCTGACCTAGTGTGTGAACTGGTTGCTATATCAGTCCTACCAGGTGTGTGAGCCGGTTGCTATATCTGTCCCAGTGGGAATACTGGTGGAGTTGGATGAAGAGGAGTCGTGTCCTACACATCCTCCAGCATTGGAGATCTGTTTTTTACGCAGTTATTGATGCCCTGATGCCCTTGTCTGGTCCTGCCCGGCTTCCACGACTCCTCATCTCCGCTGGTACCTCTCAGCTTCCAAGTTCCCCCGTCTCTGCTGGTCCCACATGGCTTCCAAGTCTCTGCATCTCCGTTGGTCCTGCTCAGCTTTCATGGCTCCACCAGGGATGTCGTCCTTCTGGCTCCACAGGGCTCCCTTGTCCCTCCGGATCTCCCTCTGTCAGTCGTTGTTCTGCCTCCATCACAGACTTCTGGGCTTATGGGTTGTGCCTCATCCCTCCACTTCTTAGGCTTTGTTGGTCTCCTCCTTACTTCCGGCTCCTCCTCAGTCTTCAGTCCCACCAGTTCCACCTCAGCCTTCCGGCTGTACCTCGGGTACTCGTCCCCATGGCTCTGCCTTGCCCTCCTGGTCCTCCGGTGTTGCTTGGTTTCTCTGTCCATGACTCCACCCTGGCTCCTCTCTCCATCAGTTCCACCATGGGTCATCCTCCTCCTGGACCTGATTGGGGTCATCCCATGGTCTCTTCCTCCAACTACTTCTCCATGCACTCTGCCTCCCTCTACCCCCAATGGACTCTGCCTCCCTCAACTCCCCCATGGACTCTGCCTCCCTCAACTCCCCCATGGACTCTGCCTCCTTCAACTCCCCCTTGGACTCTGCCTCCCTCAACTCCCAAATGGACTCTGCCTCCCTCAACTCCTCTATGGACTCTGCCTCCCTCAACTCCTCC
Source organism: Phoxinus phoxinus (assembly GCF_949152265.1). Classification (NCBI taxonomy): domain Eukaryota; kingdom Metazoa; phylum Chordata; class Actinopteri; order Cypriniformes; family Leuciscidae; genus Phoxinus; species Phoxinus phoxinus. Next base: position 23,733,338 of record NC_136893.1, on the reverse strand, counting down.
ATGGACTCTGCCTCCCTCAACTCCCCCATGGACTCTGCCTCCCTCAACACCCCCTTGGACTCTACCTCCCTCAACTCCCCCATGGACTCTGCCTCCCTCAACTCCCCCATGGACTCTGCCTCCCTCAACTCCCCCATGGACTCTGCCTCCTTCAACTCCCCCTTGGACTCTGCCTCCCTCAACTCCCCCATGGACTCTGCCTCCCTCAACTCCCCCTTGGACTCTGCCTCCCTCAACTCCCCCATGACCTCTGCCTCCCTCAACTCCTCCATGGACTCTGCCTCCCTCAACTCCCCCATGGACTCTGCCTCCCTCAACTCCCCCTTGGACTCTGCCTCCCTCAACTCCCCCATGGACTCTGCCTCCCTCAACTCCCCCTTGGACTCTGCCTCCCTCTACCCCCAATGGACTCTGCCTCCCTCAACTCCCCAATGGACTCTGCCTCCCTCAACTCCCCCTTGGACTCTGCCTCCCTCAACTCCCCCATGGACTCTGCCTCCCTCAACTCCTCCATGGACTCTGCCTCCCTCAACTCCCCCATGGACTCTGCCTCCCTCAACTTCCCCTTGGACTCTGCCTCCCTCAACTCCTCCATGGACTCTGCCTCCCTCTGCCCCCCATGGACTCTTCCTCCCTCAACTACCCCATGGACTCTGGCTCCCTCAACTCCTCCATAAACTCTGCCTTGCTCAACTCCTCCATGGACTCTGCCTCCCTCTACCCCCCATGGACTCTGCCTCCTTCTACCCGCCATGGACTCTGCCTCCCTCTGCCCCCCATGGACTCTTCCTCCCTCAACTCACCCATGGACTCTTCCTCCCTCAACTCCCCCATGGACTCTGCCTCCCTCAACTCCCCCTTGGACTCTGCCTCCCTCAACTCCCCCTTGGACTCTGCCTCCCTCTGCCCCCCATGGACTCTTCAGAGGCTCCCTCAACTCCCCCTTGGACTCTGCCTCCCTCTGCCCCCCATGGACTCTGCCTCCCTCAACTCCCCCATGGACTCTGCCTCCCTCAACTCCCCCATGGACTCTGCCTCCCTCAACTCCCCCTTGGACTCTGCCTCCCTCTGCCCCCCATGGACTCTGCCTCCCTCAACTCCCCCATGGACTCTGCCTCCCTCTACCCCCCATGGACTCTTCCTCCCTCAACTCCCTCTTGGACTCTGCCTCCCTCTACCCCCCATGGACTCTGCCTCCCTCAACTCCCCATGGACTCTTCCTCCCTCAACTCCCCCATGGACTCTGCCTCCCTCTGCCCCCCATGGACTCTGCCTCCCTCAACTCCCCCATGGACTCTGCCTCCCTCAACTCCCCCCATGGACTCTGCCTCCCTCAACTCCCCCATGGACTCTTCCTCCCTCAACTCCCCCATGGACTCTGCCTCCCTCTACCCCCCATGGACTCTGCCTCCCTCAACTCCCCCATGGACTCTGCCTCCCTCTACCCCCCATGGACTCTGCCTCCCTCAACTCCCCCATGGACTCTTCCTCCCTCAACTCCCCCATGGACTCTGCCTCTCTCTACCCCCCATGGACTCTGCCTCCCTCAACTCCCCATGGACTCTTCCTCCCTCAACTCCCCCATGGACTCTGCCTCCCTCTACCCCCCATGGACTCTGCCTCCCTCTGCCCCCCATGGACTCTTCCTCCCTCAACTCACCCATGGACTCACCCATGGACTCAACTCCCCATGGACTCTGCCTCCCTCAACTCCCCCATGGACTCTTCCTCCCTCAACTCCCCCATGGACTCTGCCTCCCTCTACCCCCCATGGACTCTGCCTCCCTCTACCCCCCATGGACTCTGCCTCCCTCAACTCCTCCATGGACTCTGCCTCCCTCAACTCCCCCTTGGACTCTGCCTCCCTCTGCCTCCCTCTGCCCCCCATGGACTCTGCCTCCCTCAACTCCCCCATGGACTCTGCCTCCCTCTACCCCCCCATGGACTCTGCCTCCCTCTGCCCCCCATGGACTCTTCCTCCCTCAACTCCCTCTTGGACTCCTCCTCCGGCACCCCATAAGCCTGTATCTTTGTTCAGCCCTCTTTCCCACCCCTATCTTTGTTCAGCCCTTTTTCCCACCCCCAGAGTTTTGGCAACCCAAAAATCTTTTTTTTTGTTTTGTTTTGTTTTTTTGTTTAAGGCACCAGGAGGCGCCTAATGGGGAGTGGTGTAAATGTAACATGAAGTTTTAGATTTAGTTTGTACTTCCTAGTTTTCCTGTGTTAGTTCTTCTTTCCTTTGTGCCATGGTTATTCGTTAGTTAATTGTTTATCTCCACCTGTTCCTTATTTTCTCCCTTCACTTAGTTTGTATATAATTTGCTATTAGATCCTGCCTCTTATTGCAACCAGCGTATGAGACATCCACGCACAGTTTTTGTCACATGACAGTGGGAACACGGGGAAACAAAGAGGTGAACTCAGTCTTTTTAAATCTTCACTTCTGCTTACCTGTTCTCATCTTTTCTTAACCACCAGGGCACATCTGAAGACAGGGGCAGTAACGAGTCATGACTGCTTAACATTTTAAAGCTCTGCACTTTGTCACTCTTTCTTCACATGACAACCACCCATGTTTTGCTCTTCTAACTGTAAGTCTTTGTATATGTGTTATAGTCCATCTTTGCTCTAGACTGCAGCACCAGACGCAACATTCATCATTCTAAAGATCATCTGTCTCTGTCTTCTCTTTCTCCTTTGCTCCATATTTTTTCAATCTGTCCTAACTTCCACACCCGCGCAATCAATACACCTCAATAGCTTTCTATTGTCATCTCACCATTTTCTCTTTTCTCTTTCTAACAACAAGACGCCCATCTCATTTGAACTCAAACATGCTCAGTCCAAAACCTAAGCATAATTTTATGCAATTACAGACATAAATACTGCTATTAATTATAATGTCCAATAAGATGCATTCCCCATATCCCAATATGCCTACTTTCTTGCTACACGGTATGCAACAAATGTGTTTGTCCAAATTAAGTATATTCATAAAACAGTAAGCAAACCTATTTTCACCCTTGTGAAAAATAATGGCTCTTTATCATACTTTTAGGAATAACTTATGAAAATAATACACTTTAAAACAACATACTTAAGTATGAATTGAATGTGATGTTTTCGGACATTTGATTTCCTGTTATTTACAATCAAATGAAAATATATTTTAGTTTAAATTTCTAGACTGCAATTAGCTAAACGTGAGAGTGCTTTTTTGACCAACTAAAGTACTTTTGTACATTCTTATATTCAAGTTCATAATTACTTTGATTGTCTGTGAAATATGTGACCCTGGATCACAAAACCAGTCACAAGTCGTACGGGTATATTTGTGGCAATAGCCAACAATAAATTGTATGAGTCAAAATGATAGATTTTTCTTTTATGCCAAATATCATTAGGATATTAAGTAAAGATCATGTTCCATAAAGATATTTTGTAAATTTCCTACCGTAAATATATAAAACATTTATTTTTGTGAATGAATGCAGCACAATCATGAACATAAATGGAAAACTTTATTTGGCGATTTTCTGAATGTTTCGATTTGTTGCACCCTCAGATTCCAGATTTTCAATAGTTGTATCTCGGCCAAATGTGTCCTATCCTAACAAACCATACATAAATGGAAAGCATATTTATTCAGCTTTCATGTGATATATAAATCTTACAATTAAAAAAAAAAATTGTTTTAACCATGTGACTGGTTTGGGGGTCCAGGGTCACATATGGTCAAAGTTACTAATAAATGTACTGACACGAATTTATTATACTTACTGAACTAAAATATATAATGTCACTTCTATTAAAACTTAATTAACTATTTAATATATTTGTAATTACACATTTGTAATGATTAAATTGCTATTGAGTACATTTAAAATGCACAAAATTACACATTTCAGTTAAATTATAATCAGTACGTTTCATGTGCTTTTCATTTGATATTATTAAAACATGCACTTTTTGAGTGTGTTAAGAAACATGCAAGTTAACTTTAAGTGCACTTAAGTGGCCTTTCATTTCATTAATATTATATTATCTGCTAAAAAAAATATTTCAAATAGAAGTAGGCTAATTATGAAATTACATATAAAGATGTACTTAAGTCTTAAGTCGGTCAAACAAAGCACTCTTCATTTAATATAAATTGAAACTATCTAAAATGTTTTCACTTCATTTTAAATAAAGTTTCAGAAAATATTACATGCAGTTCGCACTCAAGTATATTTGTTTAAGGTTTATTATTTTCGTAATAAATACTCTTTTTAAAAGTATGACAAAGTCTTTTTCACAAATGACTGAGCGCTCTGTATTAGGAAACAAATCACACTCCAAATCTATAAATCTCTCTGAATTGTATAATATCCATTGCATGCACTTAAAAGTTGCTACACTGTCTTTTAGAATTATGTATATTATTGTTTATTGAGTTAAATGTCCCCTTTAATCTCCCTGGATGGCCAACTTCAAGCAAATCTAACATTAGTGTTAACTTACTTCTGAATAATTAAACTACTGGAGTTGAGTTAAACTCATGTGAATTATTCACTTGGGTGACTTAGAGGTAACATGGTGTTTCCTGACCTATATCTGTTTGAAAGATGCCAAAAAGACACAGGATCTCAGGATAAGCCCTATTTTGACTTGCGGATGGTCTCTTGAGGGAATTTAAGTTGAATATCTGCTCTGCCGCAGTCTATGTAAGCACAGGTTATGTTTCGCCAGCCAGATTGAATTCTGCTGTGGTAGGCTTCTGCAGTCATCAAGCTGTCAAGTGTTTTGATGTTATCGGAATGGAACGGAATAAGTAAATAAGGTGTCCGACAGTTTGTCAATTTAAAGGATGGTCAGGAACTAACCGAGCCTAGTCTGATGAATAGACCAGTTTACATTGTAAATATTTCATTGATTATTTCCAATTAGTTTTAGAGAGTGTTTTAAAGGAGGCACCGTAATGCTGACTGCAATGAGCCTGAAGAAGAGCTGGGTTTTCTTAAACTCAAAGAGAATGAATTACCCACATATTTTAACCTGAGGCGGTTTATATAGAGAAAATAGAGAGGTCTTTATGAACACATAGTGCATAATTACAATTATTCCGGTTTAGCTGAAGACTAGCACTGTAAAAAAGAATTTTCACGATTTGTTATCATAACTTTTTTTTTCTTTCTTTTGTTAAATCAGCTTAGTAATTCATGTGGATTAGATAACATAATATTTAGATTTTCTGTTGATTAAACCAATCTTCTTAATTGTATTATCCTAACAAAAAAAAAATATTTCAATGATCTCAACATTTTAAGGCAAAGAGGTAACTTACTTTTCTAAGTTAAACCAACAATAATGTTTACAGTGCATGAATAACAGTTACTATAACACTATTAAATTAGAGGCTCAAGGAAAATAAATGGTGGGCATTAATAAAATAATTAAGTGCATTATAGTCCAAATAAATGGTGGACATTGAAACGCAGAGATGCATTTCTGTCAAGCAACAAGAGAGGGAACTATTTGTGTCTTTTCTGTTGCAGTATAAATGGATTTAACTTTGAATGAATAGCGCCATCTTGTGGATAGTTTAAAATGACAATTTGTAGTAGCCTAGCTACATGTAGACTAGAGTGTGCTTCTTGTTGTTGTTTTCTAATGACTAAAAAATATTCATGATGCTGAATATTCATGAGGTGAGTGGGCCATGAATGTCACGTGATCATGTCGGAACTGGCAACTTGCAGGGAAGTTGTCGCGTTACTTCTGCAAGTGCAAGCACGTTTTAAACCATTATTTGATCTGTACGTCCAAATGTGGTCTACATCCAATAAGGTAAGGTTTATTACTTAAAATAATGATGTCGCAATAAGTGTAATGAACGGGACATCGCGTCTGGCGGTCTCAACAAATGAAAAGTGTTTGGGAGACTACGAAGGTAAAGGCTGTGCCTCTAAACTTAGTGAGTTGCCTACTTGGACATGCATTTGTACATAACCGTGGACATGTTGCCCAAAAATATCTGAGTAGGCAGCTCGCTAGATTTGGAGACATGGCACTGACCGACCGGGACCAACTTCCGTTTTAACAGATATACGGTTTCATTTTAACCGTTTACTTTTTTTTTTTGCTAAACATTACACTGTAGACGGTATGAATGTGGTCTATCTGCGACTTTTGCCATAGTCCTATTTTTGGTGGAAATGTGTTTAATCTATTAGGCGACTAGCCTAAATAATTAATTTTTTCATTATATATAAATGAATAAGCCTAATAAGATTGAAAAAAAGATAATAATCTAAAAACAGTGAAATAATATAAATCGTTTCGATATTTATTGTGTGAATAAATAAATAAAATTGATGCCTGTCTGTTATATTCATTTTCTCCGTGACCATTGGTTATCATAATTTTTATCAAGATCACTGAAGTCTCAACGAAGATCTTGGGATGAAATAATAAAATAAAAAATAAAAAATCACACACTTGTCAAAAAGAGTAAATATGTGAATGGGGAACTGGAGAAGTTATTTGTTGTGTGTATTTTGGATAAATCAAATGCTATAAAATAGATGAAAATACAGTTCATGTGTGTGTTTTTTGTTTCTAACAGTATCATATTGTTTCATTATAGACATTGTGAATGCAAAGTACAAACATGTTGAAGTCTGCTTCCCGTAACTCTCCGCTGCTGCTGTTGGATCAGAAGTGTGCTAAATGTCTGTTAGAGACGTACGTCAAGCGGAGCCTCAGCCTGAATGAAGGATGCAGGAAACATCAGCTGAAACAACTCAAGACGGTGAAAAGGGATGAGCGGGGAAGCCAGGCCAGACGGGCGTCCAGTGACCCCTCCACACACTGCCGGTCTGCAGAGAGGCTTCTGAAGATCAACACGTGCCCGGAGTGCACAACATCAGCATCTGATTTACAGCGGAAGGGCCTGAAAGCACCAACAAAGAAATCCAAGAAATCCATGAGCCGTTCTCTCTTTAGAGGCTTTCTCAACCTCTTCTCTAAGAAGAAGTCTGACCTGAAAGTGAACGGAAAAAGAGTTTCAGAAACAGACTGTGGACAGTCTGAACGGGGGGTTGACACTTCTTATGAAAGCTCACCCGGCCACACTGAGACTCTGAGGAAGAAACACTCACTGAAAAAGATCTTGCTCAGCGATCAACATGTTGAGCAGAGAGAGTCATTACAATCGGACTCCACTCCAGTTCCTGGTGGCGTGGAAGGGCTTTTAGATGGTGAGTCTTGTCTGTAGGGCAGTGCGATATTGACTAAAAATCTTGATGTTTTCTGGGATTGTTTTATTTTTGCACTGGTACCTTGGCTGGTTTTGTCCTGTCATGGACAGCTGACTCCAGAAGCTTCTCATTTTCTTTACATTCTGTGCGGACATTAACGTTTTCATTAAGGAGCAATATCTGCCACGTTAAATTGATTTCCAGTGGCATTTTTTTAAACCTTATTATGTATCACCTTTTATGTCAAATTCTTACGTTGAAAGGAATAGTTCACTTAAAATGTAGTAATGTGCAAAAATAGTTCACTTCTGTCATCATTTATTTTCCCAGTTGTTTCAAACCTGTATACATTTCTTTCTTCTGTTGAACACAAAAGAAGATATTTTGAAGAATGTTGATAATCAGACAGTTGATGGACCGCATTGACTTCCATAGTAGGAAAAAATAATTGGGGTTAATGGGGTCCATCAACTGTTTGGTTACTGACATTCTTCAAAATATCTTCTTTTGTGTTCAACAGAAGAAAATCCATACAGGTGTGAAACATCTTGAGGGTGAGTATATGATGACAGAATTTTCATTTTTAAGTGAACTATTCCTTTAATTAAATTAATTTAGAATGATAAGACACATTTACCAATTACATTACATCTGTAGGCTATCAACTAGGCCTAAATAAATCGTACACTGCATAAGCTGCATCTTAAGCTGCGTGTATTTACACTGCAATTACAGTTGCATATAATGCTATGAAATTTATGTTTTAAAAATAGTATTTAGATATTTTTTATATTAAATTATACTTTAAATATACAACTAAAACCTCCAGTTGGTGGTGGCAGTCATTGAGTCATTCATTCAACTGATTCATTCATGTTGCTCGGAGACACACACCATCTGTGGCTTTGTTTGGCACTAATTTTATTTGCCAAATAGAGCAAAAACAGACATTATTGTGTCTAAAATGTAACACAATATTAACTTCTTGTTTATTGAACTGTTGTATAAAGTCAATATCCCATTTGCAATTGTCCAGATATTTAGGAAAAAAAATCCTGGTTGTCATATAGAAATATAGGGAAAACAATCAGATGGGGCATTATATTATAAGAAGATATTTTGAAGAATGTCGACTCGGTAACCAATCAGTTTCTGCTCCCCATTGACTTCCATAGTAAAAAAAAAAAAGTCAATGGGGACCAGAAACTTTACATTCTTCAAAATATCTTCTTTTGCATTTAATAAAAAACAAGAAACTCATACAGGTTTAACATAACTTGAGGGTGAATAAATGATGACAGAACTTTAAAGGTGCTCTAAGTAACTTTTTTTACGTTAACCGAACAGCTTCGGAGTCATTGGAATAGTTATATGACTTTTTTCGGGTTGAATGGTGGTCGTCTCGCACCCCCCGAGCGCCTGTGAGCGGAAAAACCACACTTGCAACTTTGGGCCGGCGAGCCGCCGGCCTCCGCGTCAGAAAGTATCGCGTGATATCAAGTCTCGCGATGTAACGAATTGCTGTACGGCACTGCACACGTACATTTATATGATATCATTCTGAGTATCATACATACCTCAGTTGACATGGCTCCGTGCGTTCGCCGGCGGCTTCTCTGAAAACAAATGCACGTGACCAGAGGGAGAAGATGGGAGGGGGGAAAGTTGCCAATGGTTTTACGACAGTTTTCTCAAATATCTATTCCGAAACTACAGGGGGAGCTCTAAAACGAAACCTGCGAGAAAACAGCGAAGACATTTCCAAACCTACTGAGTGCTGCTTTAATTTTTGGGTGAAATAGCGTGTCATTTAGGGACTCAAGGTCTGTTCACAGTTCACACTAATGTTCAGTACAGAAATTCGGTTTAATAAACATTTTAATTTGAATAAAGGGGTGGTCGCACAACACTTTTCGTTTCGTTGACTTCCATCTGAAATCGCATACTGTTTAGTAGGTAGGTAGCCTACTACGTTTGGTTTTAAACTTGCTTCGCGACCGCTATAAAAAGCATGTTCTATATAGTATGAATGTGTGTAGTATGAATGTACTACATCCGCTATGTTGTCATTATCATGTGACATACCAGCGTCAATGGCATCGCTTCACCTCCATTCATAAATCCTCTCCCATGGCCTCATGGGATAGTGTCCCTCGAATGCACACTTCAGAATCTCACCGGAAGTAGTAGATCATCCAGGTACTTTTTGATTACTCTCTCATGAGTACTATGAATACCACTCAGCTCGCATATGCTTTCCGCCTGCTATATAGTATGGAAGTAGGCATATTCAGACACATAGTTGTTCCAAGGTTCGAGTTGAACTCTGAACTGTTTTCCCTACAGAAAAGGTCTGACTCAAACCCAATGACAATGCATTACAATGATCCTAACAGGATGAAAAAAAGACATGCACAACTTTCTTTCTCCAAGTCCTCAAAGGAGAGGATAGACTCACATATTTATCTAATATGAAAAAAGCTGTTTTTCACGTCGGCATTTATTTGTCCATCGGATATTCAACCTAGGTTTTTCACTCTAGAATGTTTTTTCAATCCCAGGCGATCACATCACATCCCTTTGCACCGAAAGAGAATTAACTTTAAGATGACCTTTAAAATTGTTAGCCAGCCAACACTTCAACACACATCAGCCAGACATTCATATAGAGACTCAAGAAAAAGTTGCTCAACAACAGTAAGAATACACACTTATAAGCTGCAGGTTTGCAGCGTTTCAAGAAAATGAAGTAGATTACATATTTTTACATTTTGAATGTATTATTATTATTTGTTTTACACTCATGTATTTGGTATTGTTTGATGAAAAATCTGAATATTCAAGTAATGTTTGACTTCCTGTTTTCTCCACGACAAGCAGGTGTCAGAAATGGAAACTTGCGCATCGTTTTGTGTACTCGGGCGACTGGAGCATTTCTGCTTTTCTATTAGCGGTCTGGGTGTGAATGTGTACTTTCTCAGTCTGCAATTTTTGTGCCTAATAATTATGCTGGTGTGAGCAGGCCTTCAAACTTAAATGTCACTGTTTTATTGGTCAATATACATCAACTAAATCAAAAAAAAAAAAAAAACTTGTGTAAATGATTTCTTGTTTCCCTTCCTCTCCGTGTAGTGAGTGCGGACTCCAGTAATACATACTTTGAGAAGGTGTCAGAGGAACTGGAGTGGATCGTGAATGAGATCCAGTTCAGTCCGGAAGAAGATTCTGCTCCACTGCCCTCTTCTGCTTGTTTAGGAGATTGCAGCTCTTCAGGTGATTCTCTATGAAACATGACTAGCAGGAGATCCAGTCAATTCATGTTTTTAGAGCAGAATAAATCCCCCAGAATACTCTGGGGGATCTGGCTCTGGGAGATTTTACTTGCTTAATGAATTTATTCAAAGCTTGTTTCAGTTCATCACGAGTTGTAAATGTACACACTTGTGTCTCCTCAGGTGATGCCAATACAGAGAGGATTATCAGCTTGCTGAAACTACATGGAGATATTATTGATCAAAAAGTTAGCATTTAATTTAAAGGATGATTACCGAAGTTTGAGTCCCTTTATCCTTTGACATAATGTTCAACCATTTGACTTTTATTCACTAGAAGTTATTTTAAAGGTACACTGTGTAGGAATTTCTCCCATCTAGTGGTGAAATTGTATTTTGCATTCAAACGAATAGTGCTCTCTAGCGCCTCGCTTTTTCAAATGCGTGTTGCAACTACGGTAGGCTTTATGTACCGTATTTTCCGGACTATAATAGGCCCTATGCACAGCTGCACTACTTCCTGAACTTGTGCAGGCTCCTTTGTTTCCTGTCTGCCAGGATTGGCCAAACTGATTAATCCAGGTGTGTCTGACAAACAACAATTATCAGACACACCTGGATTAATCAGTTTGGCCAATCCTGGCAGACAGGAAACAAAGGAGCCTGCACAAGTTCAGGAAGTAGTGCAGCTGTGCATAGGGCCCATTGCACACTGAGTCCGAAATTCGCATCCGAAATTTTCGCACGTTAAAAAATAAATACGACCTCACGTTATGTCAATCACGCTTGCACACTGCCTCCGAAACTTTCGTCCGTCATAAAAAAAATCGAAACGGGTTTGATTTTCTGCGTTTTTCGCATCCGTAACAAGCAGTTTGAATGGTGTTTGAATGGTGCTTTGACAATTCAGAGACACCGAATCACGAATACGAAAAACGCATATGAAAATTTCGTACTCGGTGTGCATTGTGCAATGGCCTTTATAGTCCAGAAAATACGGTACCAAGAAGCTATGACAACATGTCTTCCAATAGCACTTCATCGAGTTTTCTTTCGGGTGATGAGGTTCGTTATTTGAAACGAACTGCAACTTGACACACAACGACCAAACGAATGTTACAGTATGAATCACAGACTGTAAAAAGCATCTCCTGTGGCTCGGCATAAGTATGATCCTGCATTATGAAGTACCGTGCAGTGCAGCCTTTCAAATTTTCGCCTCTCACTGATCTTCTGGTCCCTTTCAGTCACGTGACGCGGGCTCTGAACGAAAACGCGTTGTAGAAACACGTTGAGGTAGGCTAGTGCTTTTTGTCCCTCTCTGCTATTATAGTTTTTCAAGATGGCGGAACGGCATGGAAGCCTCCGTGGACTTACCCGTCCCATATAAATAAAGATAAGAAATTCTTCGCTTACGAGGATAAGTCAGATCATTGGCAGAGGTCATTTTACACCAATGAGGACATATTTATGAATAAAGACATTGATTTTAGCTAATAAAATACTTAAAAAACTACACAGTGTACCTTTAAGGAAAAAACAATGAATTATTAACACATTTTATCACATGGCTCTTTAGGACATTGTATTCTGACTGGTCAATCACACCATTCTGTGGTATATTTGTTCATATTGACCAGCATAATGCCAATTCTCCTTCTAGATCAGCAAGAACAATAGCGTCCAGGACTTCCTCCAGAAACTGACGTACAGCTCCTTCCAGCAGCTGGCAGATCGCTACATATCCCAGATCCCCAGTCCTCTTCCCCAGACCACAGACGCCTCCCCTGAGCTGGTCAAACTTGCCTTCACCCTGGACTTCACTGCTAAAGTAGCTGGACTGTCCAGCCAGACGATCGGTCGAATCATGGGGTTTGGTTATCAATACCTACAGGATTCCTTCACACTAATGTGTGCGGCCCATAGACAGGTAAATACAGATCAGGCAGCAAATAGCAAAAGCATTTTTTTGCAGTAAAGTGGTGGACCACAGTTGAGTCTTGCAGAGTAGCAAATGTAACACGCCACCAAGAAGGTTTGGTGTATTTTCCCACTTTATTATTAAAAGGGTTAGTTCATCTGGCTCTTCCAAGCTAATGGGAGTGAATTGTACCTTAGTTATTGAAGCCCAAACGAGTGCATCCCTCCATCATAAAAGTAATCCATACGGCTCCAGAGGGTTAATAAAGGCCTTCTGAAGCAAAGCCATTCGTTTTTGTAAGAAAAATATCCATATTTATAACTTTTTATAATCTATGACGTGGGATGTAGGAGTAGCGTAAGCTTTGACACCTCTCGCGGTTCAAACAAATTGTTCTGGGCAACAAACTCAAGCTCCTCCAACATTACCGTATTTTCCGGACTATAAGTCACACTTTTTTTCATTGTTTGACTGTCCTGCGACTTATAGTCAGGTGCGACTTATATATCAAAATTAATTCCTACTGATTGAGATGAACCAAGAGAAAACATTACCGTCTACAGCCGCAAGAGGGCGCACTAGTAGGCCTACTCTTTAACAATTCTTGTTTTCCTCTGCGCTTCCGCATTCATCAATACGTCATGCGTCAGGTCAGAGGTCACTCTTCCGCCGGAACTAGACTCGCATACGGCTGTTACCGGAAGCCAGTGATTATAGTTTATAAAGTTATAAGTATGGATATTTTTCTAACCAAAACGCATCGCTTCGCTTCAGAAGGCCTTTATTAACCAACCAGAGCCGTATGGATTACTTTTATGATGGAGGGATGCACTTTCTGGACTTCTAAAACTTACTAAACTTAATTGAAGTTACCATTCACTCCCATTCTAAAGCTTGGAAGAGCCAGGATATTTTTTAATATAACTGATTGTGTTTGGCTGAAAAAAAAGAAAGTCATATACACATAGGATGGTGAGTAAATGATGGGATCATTTTCTTTTTTGGGTGAACTAACCCCTTTAATTCTTCTGATGTTGGTAAACAATATACTGTGACTGAGCCCAAATGAGGTGTAAATGTGGTCATGCATTTACAGCTGTGACAGAAGCTATAGAAATAAATGCATCTTTATTTTCCCCACTGGGGAGGAAGTTTTGAGCTCTACTCTGAAATGTCAGGATGTTCATAAGCAATCAAAATCTTACATCGAAGTTAGTTATTAAGGTCTAGTTATGTCCTCATTTTATTTCCTGTTTCTTGTATATGGTTTCAGTTGGTTTGTTACAAGTGTGCAGTTTGGTCATTTCTCATGTTTTTCATTTCCTGATAGGCGCCTGAAGATTTGGAAGGACAGGATACCTGTGATCCAGACTGACGGCTTAATACTGTGAAGTCGAAACGACAAATGGTACAATAGGATAAACTCTGGGGAAAAAAACTGTGATATAAATATGTGTAGCTGCTTCTGTGAACAAGCCAAATGTAGTAGTATGTTTATACTGTAAGCTTTATGCAATGAACAAGTTTTGTTACCATTGTGTAAACTTTAAGGACCGAACCTAATGTTGAAGCTGTGAATAAGAAATGTGTCTTGGGTGCCAAATCATCTGAATGGTCATGTGATACTGAAGACCGGAGTAATGATGCTGGAAATGCATTGCTGTGACATGAATATTTATTGTAATATCATTAAATTGTAATAGCGTTCAAATAAATGCAGCTTTCTTTCAAAAAATACTATATAATCTTACCCAGCCCAAACTTTTGAACGGGAGTATGTATTAGAAATATTCTGCACTGTGACATTTTAGGTTAAACCACGAGACAATAAAAATAGTTTATCGGAGCCTCATGCCGCGTGTTATGTTCAGAACTGATATTTACGCTAAATGATATTACGCTTGGATATAAAGTGTAAGATATGGATCTAATGTCATGTGATTGTTATATGGCTCGATCAGGTTGAGCTTTTAAAAGGTGATTCGTCGTGCTCTTTAACTGAGGAGGTGGCGTCTGTGCAGATGTTTGTTCTGATGGTGGGAGAGGATGTTTCACACGACTGCGTGATCGAGACCGAGCTTCGACACGCTCTCTTTTGTCTCTGAAATGGTGCGGCCATGAAATAATGGCAGCATTTGTTTCTGGGTGTAAAAGGCAGCGGGGCAGTGTTGTCTGGAACTGTATTAGCCACCCTTGACATTTCAGTGCGTCCTGTAGAAACACATTCTGCATTGAGCAGCATTGCTAATCAATCTCGAGGGATTCATGGAGTTTGGGATTTGATGTCATCGGGGTCCTGTGATCTAACCACGGCTGCGTACGAAGACTCAGGCAGCTGACTTGTTGCCTCACCTTATCAGGCAATGACTATGCGGGCAGAGGTGCCTCATGAAACTGATTTCAGACAGACTTCTGAGGCAGCGCAACGGTTTAATGATCTACAACAAAATAAAGTGAATATTTAAGTACTATAAAAAAGTTATTTCTCACTAGAAATGACATCGGGAGTGGAAAACGTTGGTCAAAAACACATTTATACACGCAACTTTAAGACGCCATCTTTATATATATTTTTTTGGCTCAACTGTCACAGAAAGGAAAGCACATAATTTTGGGATATCAAAGGCAGCGGACGATACATCTATGCTTCATTCATAAATCAATCAGATGAATATCTCAGGAAGTGAAACTAACATTAGATTCGGACGTGCCTTAATGCCTTCTGTCCTTTACAACAGTCTTCAACCCTTTTGACGCTCAGACAGCTGTATATTTTCCGTGTGAGAAAAATATGAACTATGATATTAAACAGACAACAAAATGAAACTATTATATTTTCATAATATTAAAGCAAAAGAGTTCAAATGTGTTATATAGCATATCTGAGATTAACACATTTTCTATTGTTTTTCCTAAAAACTAGTGCTGTCAATACAATTAAATAAGAATGAAATAGTATTATTATAACTTGGTCAATGTAAATGCAAAAAAAAATCATTCATATCTTATAAGTACCGGTATGTTAACTTAGACAGTGCTAAATACATTTAATAAAATCCTTTATTTATCTCTCATGTGTCTTCTAAATGTTTTTTAAGCGTTTCACCAGCATACAAATGGGCAATAAGTTAATAGGGAACACTTTACAACAAGGTCCCTTTAGTTAAACATTAGTTGATGCATTCACTAACATTAACCTACAATGAGCAATGCATTTGTTACAGTATTTATCTTAGTTATGAATACAACTATTAATTTTAGTTCATGTTCGCTCAGATCCATTAAATAATATTAACAGACACAACTTTTGACTTTAATAATGTATTAGTAAATGTTAAAATGAACTTAAGTTTAATAAGTGGTTTGGTTACACTTTATTTAATAACGCTTTATTATACAGTGTGCTTTTTATACATGTACTTACTGTAGCAATAACAGTAAATGATGCATAAATACAAGTAACTAACCTTAATCCAAACCTTAACCCCAGCCCTAACCCTATAGTAAGTACATGTTGTTAATTATTATTATTAGGCCTACTACCTAAATGTATATCACTGTAACAAGGACACCTTCAAATAAAGTGTAACCCTGGGTTACAGTGTAACTATACATTTAGGTAGTAGGCCTAATAATAATTAACAACGTGTACTTACTATAGAGTTAGGGTTTGATTTAGGGTTAGTTGCATGTAATTATGCACAATTTATAGTAATTGCTATATTAACATGTCACGTGTAACAAGGACACAGTAAAATAAAGTGTTACTAATAACTAAAGTTAACAAATGGAACCTTATTGTAAAGCGTTTCCACACATCTTTATGGGATCTTTAAAAAGAAATATACACTAAAAATCTAGTCCCACGTTAGTATTCAGTGTTTAGCTTAAACAAATGAAACGCACAGACCGATACATCAGCTTCACTCTGTGTTGATTAACGTTATCCATCCACCATTGCTTGCATTCTTTTCATTTCTTTTCACGTCAGCCACAAGCTGTTGTAACGTGTGTTGCACCTCTATCTTGCGGTTTCTCCACTTGCTCTCTGTTTCTAGTGAAAACAGGAGCGTGTAGATGTTTGGCAGGGTCTGTGCCACAGAAGGGCTCGCTGGGATAAGAGATGAGACGTGGCCGTTCAGGTTAGAGGAGGCCATGTGTATCTCAGCAAGCTCTCTGGGCCTGTGCTGCTCATCGGGAACTTGTGCGGACATGAAACTGATCAGACTCAGCATCCTTTGCAGAAGACAGAAGATATTTCCTCAGTGATAGTATTAACAATAACTTTAACAGCAGATAATGCTTTTGTTGTTGTGTACTTACATGTCTCCAAGGACTTTCCACGTTGTGGACAACATAATTTTGAGTGCAAAGGTCATAAATAGCTTGACGCCATGCCAGAGCCAGTATGCCGCAGTCGTAGCTTTAGTGATCCATTTCTGAGACCTGTGAATATCCAAACAACATGAGTGCTAATGAGCAGCCTCTAAATAATGCCTTTTAAAGTCAGAAACCTGTAGGCGGTTTGCAAACGATGTTGCGCTTATGCATTTAATGAAAATAACTGATGCACTGAAATTAATTTTATTCACTGAAAATATGAATCTATTTAATAATCAACACCTTTAAAAAACAGTTGTAAAACATGTAGTTTTTTATATAAATTTAATAAAATTAATAATTTGTTGTTGAAATATGACCATTCGGACGGTGGCTTTAATAATTTTCATGACAGATTCATTCAAACATGCATTAAATAATGAGGACAACATGTTAAAATAAAACTATGCAATTTAGTGCATCTATTTAGCTAAATCCTTGAGGGTTTTCTCTTTATGCTACTAGGAGCTGGACATTGAACGGTTCTCCTGAGGTAAATGCGTAAATGCGGTTTTATCTTGATGATGCATTTCGGTAAGTTATTCTGTTTTTTTTTTTCAACATATCTAATGATGTTACCCCAAAAATTTTGCATTCGCTCGCAAAATCGTTGCATTTGCTCATAAAATGGTTTACGTTCCCCTCAAAAATGTTGCGTTTGCTTACAAAATGTTTTACGTTCCCCCGAGAAATTTTGCGTTCCCTCGCAAAATGTTGTGCAATCCCCCCCCCCCCCCCCCCCCAATTTTTTGCAAAGCGTCTCAACTGAAAAAAAAACTGCGCTGCCAAAACGCTCTCAAGCGCACATAGCTAGGCGTTTTCAGCAGAGCGTCTAACGTTTTAAGCTGGCTAAAAACGCTTTGGTGGACACACGGCCTAAAGGTGATGGAAAAAGATGGGAGGAAAAAATATATTTCAATGCTTTTGCCTTCCCCTAAGAAACTTTGCATTCTCTTTCAAAGGCCTCCCATTTCATATTTTTTCCATCACAATGTCCTTTCAGGGGCTCTGTACCATCAACAGAATCAGTATCTTATTAAATGTTCATCATCTTAGCAGTTCATCAAATAGAAGATCGATTAAAAAACGAGAAATCGATATTGTCAACCCAGCTGTAGCGTCCACACAGCTGAAATGTTTACCTGTTGTAGTTTATTTATGTTGTGTGCCTGCAGTATTTATAATAAACATTCATCCTTGGGCATCATTTTTTTATTTTATTTAATCAAAATAACTTCCCCTTTCTCTTTACCTTTCCCATAAGGTGGTGGCACTCCAGATTGGCAGTGTAAACAGCAAGAGCAGGAATGAGAGCGTCCGTTGAGATAAAGAGACATCCGGATTACTCAGAATCTCCAGCTGTCCCTCAATATTACACATCAGCACTAAAACAGAGAATGAGAGAATGCTTCAATTATGTATCGAATCCTTCATAATCAGAAATGTAAACAGGACACTACGGTACCTTCGTGAACCTTTGGCGAGTTCTTATGTTCTGTCCGCTCTTGATGGGATGGACCGACGGATGAACAAACCCCATTGACGGTCTTCTCTTCAGGTTCCTCCGGGGAGTTCGGCTGAGATTCCTCTTCCTCAACACCATCAGTCTGTGTTAGCATCCAGTGATCTGAGCTCAGGGAATCATCAGATGCATCGGACTCCTTTCTCCGTTCAGGGTACAACGGCAGAGCGTCTGTCGAGGTGCGTGAGACAGTTTGACAGTTGATTCAGAGTTGATTCAGCTTTTTAAGATTGTTGTCTAAATATTCAAATCACAAAGGTTCCAATATTTACCATTAGCCTTTTCAAAAGATTTACAAATATCGCTAAAATTGTATATGTGAAAGGGTTTTTGTTTTAAGAGCTGTGTATTAGATTGTACATTAGATGTATCGCTGTCTTAACAAATGTAAAAAAGTAAGTGTTCACGTTACATATATAGCCTACCTATGAATACTTCAACATGAACATCTGATAAATCATTAAAAAAAATACATCAAATTTACAGTAAAACTCACTGCTCTGCTGCAGAAAGTATACGGTATCTTGGTATCCACTGTAGAAAGCCTTCTTCAAAACCTGTCAATTAACAATAAATGAAGTTAAGGAAGGCTTGATAAAAATTATTGTATCACTTCACCACTGTGTCATTTGAAACCCATATTACCATTTAAGAACATAGGAACTCCAAGGCACTCGAATTATGTGGAAAAAAGTTAAAAAGCCTTTATTTTATTCATGGCTTAAACATTAAAGTTGGTGACAGGTACACCATATTATTTTATATTTATTTATGTATTTAACAGATCATAAAATTACAGAATGTTCAAGCTGCTCGATTCCATCCAAGTGGACAGTGATCAGGAGTGTTTACTCCAAAAAAGTTAAAATAAAAAAGGGGACGCTAAATGTCATTTTGGCTTTAATAAGATTTTCCCAATAAATAGGCAAGAATAAACCTGGTGTCCTTCATGATTCCTGTTCTTTCCGACAACAAAGCACTTAAATGCGACGAGCTCGTAATCACAACTTCAGAAGTGGGAAGTAGGAAATTTCCGATAGCACGTGAAGGCAGCATAAGTGCAAATAGCCGCTGCCTAAAAGTACCTGTGTTGGGAAATTGTTAGGAAACTCACCCTCCAGTCCCGAGGGAACATTGCATCTACCAGTCTGATAAAGTTGGTAATGGAGCACTGCAAGGAGAGCTTCTGGATGATGGCGTCACAGAGGATAATGGAGGTATCAGAGGGACAGATGTCCACGTGTCCAGCAAACGGGGAGATGGTGAGGGTGGGGCAGGAATCATCGAAGGGCTGGATGTTTGTGAAACCTCCATCCATATAGTACTGGGAAAGTATATAGGTGTTATATTTATAGCTTTTTTTTTTAAGCTGCATGTTGGTTTAGAGTATTTCTGTAGTTCTTTGGCATGCTGTCAGAGAGTGCTTACAGTACACACACTTTTACTCACCTCGCCTTTATACTGTGGAGGGATCACGCCACTGTATACAGGAACAAAACAACTGCACAAAAGAGCCTTATAGAGGACGAGAAGAGGTTAGTTCATCCAAAAACATTACTCACCCTCAATTCTAGGTGTATATGACTCTCTTCTTTCAGCCAAACACAATTGGAGTTATATTAAAAAATATCCTGGCTCTTCCCAGCTTTATGATGGGAGTGAGCGCCTGAGATTTTGAAGCCCAAAAAAGTGTATCCCTTCATCATAAAAGTAATCCATACGGCTCCAGGGGGGTTAATAAAGGCCTTCTGAAGCAAAGCCATTTGTTTTTGTAAAAAAATATCCATATTTATACATTTATAAACTATAATAATCAATGGCTTCTGTAACGGCCGTACACCAGTCTAGTTCCGACGTAGGACAGGAGGAGTAGCGTGAGCTTAGCTGAGAGTAGACGCCTCTCGCGGTTCAAAGCAAGAGACTCAAGCTCCTTTTCTCTCATATCGAAATCCTTCGTCACTCAAAAATTTACGTCACTCAAAAATTCTAATTTTAGACTTCTAATTTTAACTTTTTTTGCAGACTCAAAGACTGGTGGGCAGAATATGTTGGTGCGTTCAAGTCATCACGTATGGATCGTATTTACGTGTTGAACGCCACCACAATGTCGTAAATACCAGTGGGAAGCTCGGGATTTTCTCTAAGCCCGATCTTAACAAGTTGTGGGCGTGTCACTGAGAAACATGGCGGAGTACCACAATACAAGGTATTTAGCTTGTCAGGCTTTTATATTTACACCGCAGTAAGCTAATTGCCTGCACATAATATGATAGCGTTATAAAATAACATTATGTAACGATAAAGTTTGCGGTGGCTTCATAAATTAACTAAAAACATAAAAAAACAAAGCACACCTTATGCAAATCTTTGTTCTTCATTTTCTAGAACTAGAGTTAAAGAACCTCGCTGTATTTTTGTGTAATTAATTAAGAGAAAGTACTCCGCCATCTTACTCACCGAACGCACCGGCCGTCGTAAACACGACTTCCCACATCGTGCGTACGAACTTCCCAGGAGGACTTGAACGCACCATAAGCCTTGCGCTAAAGCGTAAACATAAAGCTAGCCGCAAAGCACTGGCAAAAGTAGCCTAATGATTATGAATGTGTCGGGAAAAAAGGAAACATTTTAATTGTTTATTAATGAACTAGTGTTTTCTGAGTCAATGTTGGCTGCAAAGATGAAGTTGTCGTTGCTGACTCAAGAAATGCACCTTTCATTTGGATTAAATAATCAGAAATAATTAGTTTCAGCCTATACGCCGAGTTTCGGTTCATTTGTGACGCGATCCAGTTATTTTCGCAGTTAAAGACGGGCGTAACCAGCGTAAACTAGTGTTTTTCCTTGATGCCTCGCCACAGCCAATCATGCGGCATGCTTATTGGCTCACTGATGTTGACGCGATTAACCTCTTAGGTATCAAAATTTGGTACCGAAAAGAGATTTTTTCGTGGCAATTTGTTCGGTGCCTAAAAAGTATCGAACTTGATACCCAGCCCTATTCGTGACCGTTGTTTTGTTTTGCTCTATCCTCTGTGCTTCCGCATTGTTAATATGTCATGCGTCGGGTCAGAGGTCACTCTTCCACTGAAACTAGACTCGTGTTCGGCCGTTAAGTGGAAGCCAGTGATTATAGTTTATAAAGTTATAAATATGAATATTTTTCTTACAAAAACGCATCGCTTCGCTTCAAAAGGCCTTTATTAACCCACTGGAGCTTCTCATAGAGCTTGGAATATTTTTTTAATGTAACTCTCTCAACTCTCTCTTTTTTTATATTTTTTTTTATATAAACACTCTCATGGCAATTGCTGGTTTGGCAAATTGGTGGTAAATTTGTATGAATTTGGATAGTCTCATTTTGATATCTGCTTCACTTTAAACCCTAACGCTCAAAAGTATTAACTGGTTTGAGTAGGACAAACTTAAATTAAACTAATTAGTTCAGTCAAATTAACTTTTATGAGTATTTAGCACTTTCTTTTTCTTTCAAGTTCACAGAACTGATATATTTTAAGTAAACTGAACTCTTTCATTGTTTTGAGTTTTATGAAATTATTTATTTTAATTTAGACAAACTTAAGTTTAACTGAAACGGCTGGGATGTCTATTTCCCAGCATGCTTTGCCGATGGCACTCGAAAGGGAGAGTAAATGCTGAAATGTAATGTGAAGTGTAATATAATGTTACAATATAATTTTTGTGCAAGATTAATGTTAAGTGTGATATTTAGTAGTGATTATTGTTTTGCTATACTAATTTAGAATAATTTCTGTCAATGTTGGTTTTAGGATAGTTACCATCATGGTGACGAGTGGTGCATGAGCTTGATTTGAGAGCATTTAATACCTTTATTATTGTTGCACTCATACAGCAAGTGCTTCTATATGATATACTGCTGCTAATATGATAACAAATTAGTATGTTAGCAGATTAGTTCGTTAAAGCTAGCTAAGTTTATACTAATAAAAGTGTTCACATTGAGATGACATGAAAGTTTTAACTTTAAGGTAATTGGATGAATTAGTGTATTCAAACATATAAGTACAAATTAAAAATCTGCTAGTTCTGTTTAATAAACTTAAACCTAAATGTTTTGAGTTTTGCCAACTTATTTGGGTTTACATAGGTTTAGGGGTGGACTTTAGTCCAAAAAATGAGTACAAAACATATAGTACAAATTCATACAAAATCGCCAACTCATAAAATAGTTGTAGCTGTAACATGACATACTACTGTACACTGAAAATTTTCATACATACATTTGTAAATGATATGGCAAAAAAAAAAAAATTCTTGATGCTTACTTTTATAAGGTCATCTTTGGAATGAAATTCCGACATTAAAACATTTTCCCCATCAGACATGCGAGTCATGGACACATGCAGACGTCCGGTGGCCAGAGTGTGGGCATTATCAGGCAGACAGCTCTGCAGTGTGACCTCCAGCCACCTGAAAATATCCACCGTGGGACTGAGAATACCAATCGACTGCTGATGGGTAAATCTCGCAAATTCCAAAAGATGGTCTCGCACACGTCCTGTGAGAAGAAAATGGGGATTTAATGACTACCAACAGTTCATTTTAATTACCTGATTCTTTTATCCGAGTGACTTACGGCACACTAATCCTTGGACCACCCTGGAGTTTGAACCTACAACCTTTATAAGTACAACACTAGTCCCATAGTCAATGAATGAAGGTGAATATGAATCGAAAGATCTCAGATTACCTAGATTGGACCCACAGACGACCGCGGCCGCCACGAGAGAACCAGCAGACGCGCCGTAGACTCTCGGTGCTCCTTGCAGGATCCAGGCTGAGTTATCCAAAATACTCTGCGCAGCACCGAGTTGGTAAGTTGCTAGAAAGCCAGAACCACAGAAAGACACGGAGAGGTTCTCATTTTTAGACAGAATGCATAACGGCGATGACATGACTGGAAAGATCTCCTCGTGGTCGGATGGTATCAGCTCTTCTTCAGTGCTCGATCTCTAACTTAAGAGGAGGACCATCAGAGCAGCAACTTATAAACAGACAGTCACGGTGTTGTTAACAACAAAAGAATGTAAGAAAGCCCACAAAAGTCCCTCCTTCCCCTCTAGGATACAAAGAATGATCTCAAATCAATTCCTCACGTCATGATGTCTGAATTAGACCTTTTATATGCGTCTGCACACAACCTTCAGACGGCATCAGAGGTAACTGTATATTATTGTCATCTTCGGAGCAATACGAATTCCTTGACATTTAGTAAATGTCTTAAATGAGCGTAGACATTACCGTAGAGAAGAGCTAAACCATATCGTACATTAAAAGAACATCTATCAAGAGGGAGTATAGATCCAAAAACTGAATCAATAAAGTTGAAACAAAAAGTTGTCTTGTTCCTCTTCCAAAACTTATACCGACCATTATTTTTAAATGCACCTACCGTTCACACAGTCAGTTGATTTGCCGTGAGCAATAAGCCAGTCATGTCGCTGAACTCAGTGCTTTTTAGATCAACCGTTTTGACTCAAAAGCCCCTCATATTTGAACAATATTCAAAAGGCCCAATTACTTTTCCATTTATTCATGATTTCTAAGATAAAACTGAAGGATAATTATTTTTTTATAGAAAATTCTATATTTATTTTAAAAATCAATTTGAGTTATAAGATTTTATTAATTTACATAACTTTTCCAGGTCTAGAAATCACACTTTTAAAAGTAGGCTATAAAAGGTTTCCCCAGACATTGGGAATCCCAGTTCTTCAAAGAAATTAAAATATATAGATTTTTTTAAACACCTTTTGTCTTATTTTAAATCATCATGAGGACCCCTGGTTTATAACACAGCTTTAGGTGGCATTTCATTTCATTGACCATTCATCAACATTTTCCTATTTATGTATAATAATAATAATGGTAACACTTTAGGGTCTAATTCTCACTATTAACTATGACTTTTTCCTCAATAAACTCCTAATTATTGCTTATTAATAGTTAGTAAGTTAGTTAAGTGTAGGTATCGGGTGGATTACAGGATGTAGACTATGATCATGCAGAATAAGGCATTAATATGTGCTTTATAGGTACTAATAAACAACCAATATCCTAGTAATATGCATGCTAATAAGCATCGTTCATAGTGAGAATTGGACCCTAAACTAAAGTGTTACCATTAATATACTAGATTCTTGTATGAGACAAAATTATATATTTACTTATAAACAACTTATAAACGATTAAAAAAAGCATACAAACTATGTACTTATTTACTTCTGACTGCAAAAAGCCGTACAAATAAAATACAATTTCACAAAATACAAACTTTCCCTTCAGCATTCATATTCATTTTAACCTAAAATATGACAAATTAGATTAACTTTTTCTCTATAGTTACCTTTATAGAGTTAATAGGCAATTAATGAAAACATATTATGATTTCAGTGTACATATTATGGTTGCACTTTATTTTACAGTACGTGCACTTACTGTACGTGTACTTACCTCAGAAAGTACTGGGGAATATATGGGTTAAGGTTAGGTTTAGTGTAGGTTCAGGACTAGTACCTATAGTTATTACCCAGAAATTACTGTATAGTATATTCATGTGGAACAGGACTGTAAAATAAAGTGTCACCCATATTATTAATGCTATTTGATTAATTAATGCAGCACAGTTCACAAATCTGTAAAAAAAAACAAAAAAAAACATTGCACAGTTTTACAACCTGAGAGCGTTTCATATCAACTCGACTATGAGAATCAATCACGATTGTTGCGTTGATGAATGTGTCGTGTAGTTTTCAACATCCTCACAGCAAACATCTGCATAAACTACCCTGAGTCAAAACTGTGAAGTAAACTTAAACCGAGCATCTCCTAAAAATATTCCAATGGTTCCTCTACGGGATATCAGCAATGTCTGGGGATGTAGATGGCAGTCTGTATTTCACGTCATCGGACGTCCAGCCCTGGGGTTTCCCATTCAGAAAGGTTAGGTTAATTAATGTAGAAGTGAGTGTCATGGGATTGGCGATATGCTGAAGTTGTGATCAGAGCTGGGACTCGGGGTGGTAGGGGTCGACACAGGTGACACTTCCAGAGCGTCTTCTCTGTAGTCGGGGGACGCGGGACTGTCAGGAGACTCCGAAGGTTCTGCGCGCTCTGCCCTGCCTTGCATTATTTCCTCAGGCGTCTTCAGAAACCTGCGGCAGACCAAGCGACAGTTTTAAAGACATTTAGGTAGTGACTGATCAACATATGGGCCAGGACGCAGAACGTAATTTCAGCATTTTTGTTGATCCTGGAACAACATTCCAATCAACCAATCAGATTTGAGGGACAAGTTTACAGTTTATGTGAAGTTTAGGCTCACAGCCAGGGTTCGGTGGTTCCACATCAGTGTTATTCACCATCATTTCACTCTGATTTCAGGGATAACTTATGGGTAAGGTTAGGTTAGGTATAGCGATAGGGTTAGGACTAAATTTCCGGACAGGAATGTTGTACCAGGATCAACAAAATATGTTGAGGAATACGTCTAACTAAAATCAGGAAGTGCGAAGGACAGCATTTGCCTTTTTGAGATTATTATGCCCAGTTCAACAGAATTAACAGTTTTAGCTCCCTCTTGTGTGAGTTCACAAATCTGTATCAACTGTGTCTGTAAAAAAAAAAAAAAATCTAATATTTTAGTGAATTTGTATTTTGCCTAAAATATGTCTTACTTTATTTATTTATTTTTAATTTACAAAGTGTGGGGGCATTTACTCATTTTTAATTTGTACTATTTTCCACATATTATAATAACAGTAAAGAGATTAAACTATGGATATATATGGATAGTATATGGATACTATGGATATGGGTACTATTATCTATACATGTTCATTCTCTCAACCGAATTAATCAAGCACATCTTGGGATGCTTTTAAACCGAATATATTGAGGAATGCATGCCAGACCGCATTCAATCATACCATTTCAGATTTAAAGATTTTTAGCATCATAAGAAACATAAACAGTGTATTTATTACGGAAAACAATACACTTTAAAGTCCCCCTGTGGTGAAAATCAAGTTTTTTTAATGTTGTTTGTATGCCCATGTGGTGTTTTTAATATGTTACCACAAACCATGTGCAAATTCATGTCAACTCCATTGCTGAGTATTTTCGCCTTAAAACTGCAGTGAACCAAAGACTCTCTAAAACGCTCTAAACTTTTAAATATGTGATTTTAAGGGATAAAATAGTTGACTACAAGGGGACTTTAAAAAAATTAGCTACTGTAAGTGTGAACTGAAATGTATTCAATTCAATTAGCTGAACTTTAGACTGTTTTTGACGCATTAGTAGAACTTGAGTGTGATTTCATACTTCTATTGTGTTTTTGGTTGAAGTTTACCAACCAAAAAAGGTACACTTCTGCTTTATCGGCAGATAAAAGATTATGAGGGCACATTCATTTGTTTTTAAACGATGATGTGCTATAATAAACACTGCAATATTCCATAAAAAAAAAAAAAAAGAATTGTCCATTTTGAATTCATGGTGACCTTAAAAATTAACTTGAAGTACAAATGCGCATTCAATACAATTACACGTCTTTGTTACAAAGGATATGACTCATTTCCTATCATTAAATGGAATTATATAGGAATTATATCAGCATAACTATCAACTAACAACTGATATAAGTCAACTCTGACATTTGAGTTATGAGCGAGTACAAACAAATACTAATGTGCTTCAAATGACTCCACTTACCGGAAGAGCAGCCTCTGCCCTGTCTCTTTCTTGATAATGTTGAGCTTGTAGTAATGGCGCAATGCTCTAGACATTTTCTCATAGGTCATATTGGCCCTGTTCTGCGATAACAAACAAACAGACCCGATTATTGTCAATAACACTTAAACACAGGAGCCTCTCCTGTTAGAGTACCTTGTGGTTGCCCCAGAGTCGTGCCAGTCCATTGGGATCCACCACTCTGAAGACCATGGAGTCCGAATCCTCCCAGCGTATGAAGGCCTTGTACCGGCTGTCCGACAGCAGGTGGTACACATAGTCCCATAACAGTTTGCAGTCTAATGAAAGGGTGGAATGAAAGCCATGTTACTTTATGCTTTTTTTTTTTTTGTATTCTTTTTTTCTTAATTTCCAGTGATTGGAAATTATTAAATGATATCAGCCATAGTTAATGTCTCCAACAACATGCATGAGCACCTGGAATCTTTCCATTGGCCTCAGCGGTGTGTGTGGTGTTTGCAGGTTTACTGGACAGGTTGAGAGGCTCATCTCTACAGAAAGCATTTACAGGCTGTCTGGTTTTGTCTGGAGATTTCTGTTGCAGTCCTTCCTTTGGAGACTGTTGGGAAAGCTCTGCAGGATATGGGTAAAATGTGAGCTATGAAAGCGTAAAGGTCAAAAGTGAAATTTGTAGTAAAAAATCACAAAGTCATCCATAATCCTATATTAGTGGATGTCAACCAGAGGGCCGGGACATACTTGGAGGCCACAAGATGGACAAGCTTTGGTGGGTCCTTTAAATATAACAAACAAAAAATACCACTGTCCTTGGGGTGAGCGATACACCCGTAGACACAATTAACCGGTAGAAATTTGTCAACCGGTAGAGAGTCTCTATCGCGGTTACGACAGCGCGGTCACAAAGGTTTATCATTTGACTGCGGATTTAATCACTGATGTTTAAAAACAAGTGATTTTGAACCGTTGAAACAGAAGCGGAAGATAATTCATTTGCGAGTGCTTTTTGCTAATTCGGCTTGAACAGTTAAATACACACACTTATATGTCAAAATGACCATCTTTGCTAGACACAGTCATTTATGTCTTATGTAAACAGTTGAGAAAGAAAATACACAAGTATATTGGATCCATGCATTTGGTCTTAAAGTGACAGGAACCGATTATTGTTAATAAAAAAATAAAAAAGAGAAAATCTCTCACTGCTCTTGACCGAATCATTTTTGAAACTTTAATAGGAATAAATGTACATTTAATTTACACAGTAAAGACTATGCAGCGTTTTTTAGGGCTATTTCATCTGTGCCTTTGTTCTACTGTAGTTTTTTTTCTTCAATATGTATCCCTTGTTCTTTAATACAGTTTACTTGTCTTCAGTATGCTTGAGATTTTTTTTTTTTTTTCTTAGGATACATTTAGATTTTTTTGATAATGAAAATGGTGACAAGAATTATGACATTCCAATGGTATCAACCTTTTTTATATAAATGTATTTATTTATAAGTTTATTTGTATAGGGACAGTACAAAAAAACATGATCCCAGTCAAAGCTGGAAAATATGTATTACACATAGAGAGTATAGCGAAAGTTAATTTGCATCTCAGGTCCCTAGAAAGGCTTTTCTAGACAAAACATAAAAAAATGTGTTACATTACATTACACTTTTACATACTAAAATTATTACATTTAAATATGCGTGCAGTTCTGGTTTATTTTTAAACCACCGCTTTACCTTCAATGTAAAGGACTTTATTTCAAATATTGCCTTAAACTCATTTGGCAACAGGTTCCAGAGTTTGGAGCCCTCAACAGAAAAGGCTCTTTGCCCTTGTGTAGTCCTACGAAAAGTAATCCTACAATTCCCACCTGCCGAACTCCTAGTGATTCTACTTGTATCATCCTGTCTCTTTATCAATTGACATAAAACAGATGGTGCCTTATTGTGCAAACATTTAAAAATCAATTTTATATATGACAGGTTTTTTACATTTATAAAACTTAGCATATTCATTTTTTTTTAACATTGCCGTGATGCCATCGAATTGGCTTTTTATCCATTATTTGTATAGATCGATTATACAACATTTCAATTTTTTTAATTAAGGAATCACTTGTTTGAGTCCAAACTGTAATACAGTATGAAATGCGGGACAAGATCATTGCATGCATAAAATGATTTATATATTCCTCAATTGAAATATATTTTCTAATAAGTCTGAAACAATTTAGATTAATCCTTACCATTTTGTGAGCTTTTTTATAATGTTTGTCAAATTTAAGTTGTGAGTCTAAAACAATACCTAAAAAGTTAAACTCATCTACCTCCTCTATTTCTTTATTATTTACTCAAATTATTTTTCTTTTTGCTTTCTATTAGAAAAACACATAAAGACAGTTTTCTTAACATTCAGAGTAAGCTGATTTTCCTGGAGCCATATAGATGTCCTTTCCATTTGTTCATGGTTCGAGTTAAAGCAAAAAAAAAAAACTTATTTAAAGCAAAAATTACTATTATATTATTTATATATTGTTGTGAAATAAAATTACTCATATCATGATATAAGACATCTGCATAAAACCTTGAGATCTAGTCTCAGGACTTTTATAAAGGGGGTAACAAAGATGGCTGAAACACTGACCCGTGTTCATGTCTTGTGGATGCTCCGGGTAAAACGATACGGGTTTTCCATGGCCGTGATCTGCGCTGCATCCGGCTGTTAACACCCGAGAATTTGGATTCACAGGACAAACAGGAACACTTCTGTTAGAGGGAACACAAGGACCTGCAAGACCATTTATCACGTGCTATTTACAGCTGTAATTGCAAAGCAAATTAACATTTTATTTCTAACATTACAGGGTCAAGTCTAACACAAAAAGGCAAATATGAAAGTAAAATAAACATGTAATATTGTTTGAATGGAGTTAGGTCTGATTTAGCCACACCTTTTGGCAACGGCTCTAGTTTTGCAACCAGGAAATTCCCTCCTGCATAAAGGAATGGGTGTAATTTAACCCCATGTTTCACAAACGAAGCAGATCAGTGTGTTTCCAGTCAGAGTCAATTATAAAGTACTTGCCAAAGAAATACAGAACTGAGCATGATATGAAGTATGCTTCCCTTTGCAAGGACTCAGAAGCATATTGAAGCAGAAACAGCGACTCAGTTCCTTCAACGGTGCGCTTGCTACACGCTTCGGCAAGCCACTTCATTTATTCTCTGGCACTTGTTCAAGCAGGAAGTCCGACATTTATCAATATAGAGTATTATAGAGAAACAAGAACAAGGAAGAGTTGTTTCAGCTTGTTACTTAACCTTACCTTGAAACCTAAACAACCAGATAGATAGGTATATAGATGGATGAATGGCTAGATAGATAGATAGATAGATAGATAGATAGATAGATAGATGGATGGATGGATGGATGGATGGATGGATGGATGGATGGATGGATGGATGGATGGATGGATGGATGGATGGATGGATGGATGGATGGATGGATGGATGGATGGATGGATGGCTAGATAGATAGATAGATGGATGGATGGATGGATGGATGGATGGCTAGATGGATGGCTAGATAGATAGATAGATAGATAGATAGATAGATAGATAGATAGATAGATAGATAGATAGATAGATAGATAGATAGATAGATAGATAGATAGATAGATAGATAGATAGATAGATAGATAGATAGATAGATGGATGGATGGATGGATGGATGGATGGATGGATGGATGGATGGATGGATGGATGGATGGATGGATGGATGGATGGGTAGATAGATAGATAGATGGATGGATGGATGGATGGATGGATGGATGGATGGATGGATGGCTAGATAGATAGATAGATAGATAGATAGATAGATAGATAGATGGATGGATGGATGGATGGATGGATGGATGGATGGATGGATGGATGGATGGATGGCTAGATAGATAGATAGATAGATAGATAGATGGATGGATGGATGGATGGATGGATGGATGGATGGATGGATGGATGGATGGATGGATGGATGGATGGATGGATGGATGGATGGATAGATAACTTATACCTTGAAACCTAAATAACCAGATAGTAGGTATATGGATGGCTGGATAGATAGATAGATAGATAGATAGATAGATAGATAGATAGATAGATAGATAGATAGATAGATAGATAGATAGATAGATAGATAGATAGATAGATAGATAGATAGATAGATAGATAGATAGATAGATAGATAGATAGATAGATAGATATGGATGGATGGATGGATGGATGGCTGGATGGATAGATAACTTATACCTTGAAACCTAAATAACCAGATAGATAGGTATATAGATGGATGAATGGCTAGATAGATAGATAGATAGATAGATAGATAGATAGATAGATAGATAGATAGATAGATAGATAGATAGATAGATAGATAGATAGATGGATGGATGGATGGATGGATGGATGGATGGATGGATGGATGGATGGATGGATGGATGGATGGATGGATGGATGGATGGATGGATGGATGGATGGATGGATGGATGGATGGATGGATGGATGGATGGATGGATAGATCACCTGTGGTCCCATGCGAGTCGAGCGTCTGTTGTGTGTGTGTGTTGGAGTTGGCCAGCGGATTGAAGATTGCGCATCTCCTTTGCTGCTTCACGTGTTGAAGGAGTTCATACAGAACATCCCCTGTTTCACAACAGTGGTCATTCACAGTGCAGTTATTATACAAGTTACGGACAAAACTGATAACTATAACCTAGTAATAGTTTTAGCATCACGCACCAGAGCTGGGACAGCGGAGGCGGAAGTCCTCTTTGGTGAGAAGACCAAGTGCCTTTCCGTTCATCTCGAACCTTTGGTGGTCCGCCCGTCGCAAAGAGTATTCCCTCTGAGCCCAGCGCAGCCAGAGATTCACATCCTCTTTATCCCACAGAGAAGGATTGATCCCTGTACATTACAACCAGAAAATAAACGGCTAATTTACTCACCCTTGTGTCATTCCAGATTTTATTATTCTGTGGGAAACATAAAGAGATATTGTGCAGGATATCCCATGATGCAAGCAGCAGTGTGAAGTGACTCTGAATCTCCTAAAAAGCCAATTTAAGCTCTTTGAGAAGTATGTGTTTGAGGAACAGATCCAAATTGATATCGTAATTTGCTGAAAATCCATTTTGAGTATATTCAAACCTAATGTGATCTGGAGCCACCATGTTTGAATATGTGCAAGTCTGAATGTGATTTGAGTAAATTGAGTGAATAATTTCAGTCTATTCCTCTCACAAAACTTTTGTATGACTTTCGACTAAGAAGTCCCTGTTTACACCTGGTGTTAAGATGCGTTTTGGTGGATCGGATCACAAGTAGACGAGGGACATTCCCGTTTACACCTGGTGTTTTAATCCGCCTCTTTTGTCCAGTTTCAACCACTTCTGTCCTGCTTTCTTCAAAAAACAGGGTCTATGGGGGGATAAACGTATGAGTCTTTTGATCTAATGGACAAAGTAAGCTCTTGCATTTTACATATGAACACGACCGGAGAAAATAGAAAAACTTAGCTTTAGTTTCTGCTCTGACAGCAGTTAGATCACGCTGAACGCTGTGAGTGTGTGTTAGAAATCAGGAATGGTGAGAGAACATTGTGCTTGGGTCTTTGGCCGGCAGTTTAAATCCCGTCTAGCAAGAGCGTTTCCCATAATTTCACTCATTAGGTCATGTATGGGGAGAGAAGACGTTCTTTTGTGGGTGTTTGTTTGACCACATGAGCGTTTACACTACGAAAGCAATCCGGTCGAATGTGTTTTCAACTACCTCTGGAAGTGGTCCAAAGTGGACAAGCTCAAAGCGTTTTAGACCCGTTTACTCCTGTATTTAGTGTCGTTCACTTCATCCGATCGACCAAAACGCATCTTAATACCAGGTGTCAACAGGGCCTTAGATATAGAAATGCTTTATTGTGCTTTTTGACCGTTTGAAGACTACTGGCTACTGTGTGGAAAAGTGCTTGGATGTTCTGCTGGAAGAAGTCATGTTTGAAACAGCAACGATGTTGAGTACATTTTCCTTTAATGCGTTTAATCTAATCACAGAAGTGTAGTTTTCATGGGAACGTACGTAGTCTTCCAGGGAGCTTGCACAGTCCATCAGGCATGGCTTCATTCATGGAGGGAGGTCCGTTTTGAGGACTGGGCAGAACGGGAGCGCAAACTGAGCGTTCGTTCCCATTACAACTCTGTGGACGTTTGGAAGGGAAAGCAGAAAGAAACATTTACTTCAACAACAAATGAAAGGGAAGTCTTTATCTCAGTGGTCAATTCCCTTTCATGTTTTCAGTGATGTATAATATATGAATGAGCCAGAAAGGAGATAAAATAGTGACTCATATTTTGCTGAATGAAAACAAACTGAGATCTCAATACACACACACAAAAGTGAAAGTAAATTTGAGGCGCACAGTTTTTATTTTCAGTTTTACACCGTCGCCTTACTTGTTAATAACTTGTTAATGAAGTAGTTTTGCACAAATCTACACTAATATTGTACTCTCATATTATGACATTTTGAGAGGGTTTGCAAAATAACAAAACAGCTGAATATAACATTTGCTTAAAGTGAGAAGTAAAGTGTTTTAATGTGATTAAATTACTTTAGTTCGGTTTTTTATTGAGGCACTAATAAAAACATTGATTAGCCTATTCATTCAGATTTATTAACAGTAGGTCTAAAGCACGTATTTGTTGAGTGAGTGAGTGAGTGAGTGAGTCTCTTACCTTTATTAAAGGTGGCGGAGAGGAGGCGTCACTCATGTTCTTTAACCTTCAAGACTTGACACACTCTTCTAATTATTCGCGACAATATCACTAACTGATTAAAATATGAACAATTGGTCAATATATACACAAAAGAAGGCGTTTAGAGTCGCGTGACGTCGTATTCACGCACAGCAGAGTTTGTCTTTTTCTTATGCGGATCGCCTGCAATATTTAGAGAGGAATCCTTCCGGGAAATGAAAACGAAAGAGACGAAACAGAGCGGATCTGCCAGCGGCTGTGTGTGTGTGTGTGTGTGTGTGTGTGTGTGTGTGTGTGTGTGTGTGTGTGTGTGCGCGTGCTCTTAAATCTCACAAACACTGTAGGGAAAAGATCGGCCCTGTGTTTGTGTATGACTCTTCAATAGCCCGTCTGGTGTTTCCTGAAAGTCCAGAAAGATTATTAAGCTGGAATGTGTTGGAAATATGCAGTGGTAAACTTTAAAAGAGCGAAACTTTAAAAGAACATTGCATACAACAAAGCAAAGGATGCAAATAGAAGTGCTGCTTCAGGGTGTAAAAAACTCGGTGCTCTTTGGATGGGATACAGAATCTAGTTAGTTAAATTAGGAAGTCCAAGGCACTCGAAATATGTGAAAAAAAGTTAAAAAGCCTTTATTGATGGATGGCTCTAAACATTAAAAATGGTGACAGATCCACCTACGCGTTGCGGCTACATGCCTTCGTCAGGGTGTGTAACCAACAGCATTTCAGGTTTGTTTTTAACATCAGTTAATTAATCAAATTAAAAACACCTGGTCACTCGGTGTAACGAGACAATCAAGACAATTGGCCTAAATAGACCTATAGAAGAGAGGAAAAAAAAAAAAAAAAAAAAAAAAAAAAAAAAAAAAAAAAATTCTGTTCTAATATCCAAATTACCAATAAAGTATGTAGATCAAAAATGCGCCAAACTATATTGTATACATAACATTTTTTTAGAAATCAAATTACGTAAATTGAAATTAAACAATTAAACTTTATATAAATCATACGATGAAAAACAAAAACAAAAAAAAAAACACCAATATCATAAATACCACTAAAGTATGCAAATAAAAAATGCTCCAAACACCATTGTAAACATAGCATAGCTTCTTTTTTTATAAATACATAAATCAAAAATCATACAGTGTGTAAATCATATAAATACACAGCGCAACCCACAAAAAAAAAAAAAAAAAAAAAAAAAAAAAAAAAAAAACATTTTTTTTACAAAAAAGGCAAAAAGTCTAATTCTCCATTCAAGCCCGGAAATGTAGTTGCTTTCAATGTATATATCCAAAAAGACTCTCTCTGTAAGAGCCTATTAACTCTATCTCCTCCTCTTATTGACTTTGGTATTTGTTCAATACCGATTATTTTCAATGTACTTGGGCTACCGTGATTCGCATCTCTATAGTGTACGGCCATAGGGTATGAAAGGTTACAAACTCTAATTGCATTTTTATGTTCTGATAGTCTGATCTTTAATTTTCTTGTAGTCATCCCTATATAGAAGCAGCCACATGGACACTCCAACCTATACACCACAAATGAAGTATTACAATTGATAAATGATCTAATTTTCAATTCAGAACCAGAGGTTACATCTCTAAACATGTCAGTCTTAACCATATTGTCACAGTGATTACAGTTGCCACACCTGTAATTTCCTGCTCTTAAACTTAACCAAGTATTGGATTTCTTAGAGGGAAGATGGCTTCTCACCAATTTATCTTTAATTGTAGGTGCTTTTCGGAACACAATTGAAGGAGATTCGGGCATAACTTCTCTCAGATAAGGATCACTCATAACTATTTCCCAATTACTTTTTATAATTTTCTTAATTCTATTTGCCTCTGTACTGTACTGTGTCGCAAAATAAACTGAATTATCTGAATCTTGTGATTTACATTTTTGTTGTAATAGCTCATCTCTACTAATGTTTCTTGCTTTATCATATGCTTTATTAATCACTCGATTTTTATACCCTCGTTCCTTAAATCGTTGAGTCATGTCTTGTGCCCTGATATTAAAATCTTCTTCCTTATCGCATATTCTTTTCAATCTCTGAAACTGACCAAAGGGAATATTTTCAGTCATCCATTTAGGATGAAAGCTGTCTGCTCTTAATATGGTATTTCTGTCAGTTTCTTTCCTGAAAATGGTGGTATGTAGCTCCTCATTACTTCCTTTAAAGATGTTAATGTCTAAAAAACTAATCTGAGTATATGAAAAATCTAGACTCAACTTCAAATTTACATTAGTGTTGTTCAGATATGTATGAAAAGCTAGCAAATCTGGCTCTGAACCTCTCCATATCAATATAATGTCATCTATGTATCTACCCCACCACACCACATATTTCAAATATGAATTTAAATCTGAAAATACAAATCTCTCTTCCCAGAGTCCCAAAAACAAATTTGCATAATTTGGGGCAAAGCAGGCACCCATAGCTGTACCTTTAATTTGTTTATAGAATTCATTTTGAAACAAGAAGATGTTGTTGTTCAGTGTCCATTCTGCTAATTGTACAATAAAACAAGCAGGTGTCCTTTCTGTAGATGATCTCATATCTAAATAGTGTGCTAATGCTTCCAAACCATCCTTATGGTCTATGTTTGTATACAGTGATTCTACATCCATAGTAACCAATATAGATGACTCAGTGATTTTAATTTTTTTGATGGTATTCAATACATGTGTTGTATCCTGAATAAATGATGGAAGTTTACCAACAAATGGTTTAATAAAACTGTCAACAAATTTGGAAGCTGGCTCTGTAATAGACTCATTTCCACTAATTATAGGTCTCCCTGGTGGATTTTCAAGATTTTTATGTATTTTCGGAAGCATATAAAAGGTAGGGATCCTAGGATTTTTACAAAATAGAAATTCACACTCATTTTTTGAAATCCATCCCTCTTCTTTAGCATGTAATAAAATGTCAGTCAGTTCATTTTTAATTCCTTCTGTTGGGTTGGATTGCAGGCGCTGGTAATACTCACAGTTCTGTAGTTGTCGCAAGGCTTCTTCAATGTACTGATGTCTACCCCATACCACAACCGCACCTCCCTTGTCCGCTCTTTTTATTACAAGATCATCGTTATTAGAAATCCAATTCAAAGCTTCTCCTTCTTCTTTTGAAAGGTTGTATTGTTTTCGTTTTTTTGATGCAAAAATCTTGTCAATGTCATACGTTACTTTTTTGTAGAAGGAATTCAAGGTTGGATTAGATGTACATGGCATAAACGTTGACTTAGGTTTGAAGGTTGTTATCTTCTTATCATACGTGCGAATAGCTGCTTCAGATGTATAGTACCACACTTTCAGTTGAAGACTCCGATGAAACTTGAATAAGTCCACTTTAGTCTGGAATTCTTTTGCTGTATTAATTGGGGCATAAGTGAGACCCTTTGACAAAACAGAAATGCAGCTGGCCGGTAGAGTAACTTTTGAAATATTGATCACTTCATCTCCCTTGTTCGGCTCCTTGTGTATCTGCCTTGAATTGGGAATCTTGGTCGATCTCTTTCTTCCTCGTCTCGTCTTCCGCTGTCTTGTCTTCTGAAACTCTGATTTGTTCTGGACTTGTTCTCTAAAAAATCTCTTCTAGGTGAAGTTCCTGCTGCTGAACGGTCCTCGTCACTGCTAGGTATATTGAATGACACTGATCTCTTTCTAGGAGTCTTTGCATTAGGAGCATAAGGTATATACCTGGTCACAATGGAATGCAAAGACTCCTAGAAAGAGATCAGTGTCATTCAATATACCTAGCAGTGACGAGGACCGTTCAGCAGCAGGAACTTCACCTAGAAGAGATTTTTTAGAGAACAAGTCCAGAACAAATCAGAGTTTCAGAAGACAAGACAGCGGAAGACGAGACGAGGAAGAAAGAGATCGACCAAGATTCCCAATTCAAGGCAGATACACAAGGAGCCGAACAAGGGAGATGAAGTGATCAATATTTCAAAAGTTACTCTACCGGCCAGCTGCATTTCTGTTTTGTCAAAGGGTCTCACTTATGCCCCAATTAATACAGCAAAAGAATTCCAGACTAAAGTGGACTTATTCAAGTTTCATCGGAGTCTTCAACTGAAAGTGTGGTACTATACATCTGAAGCAGCTATTCGCACGTATGATAAGAAGATAACAACCTTCAAACCTAAGTCAACGTTTATGCCATGTACATCTAATCCAACCTTGAATTCCTTCTACAAAAAAGTAACGTATGACATTGACAAGATTTTTGCATCAAAAAAACGAAAACAATACAACCTTTCAAAAGAAGAAGGAGAAGCTTTGAATTGGATTTCTAATAACGATGATCTTGTAATAAAAAGAGCGGACAAGGGAGGTGCGGTTGTGGTATGGGGTAGACATCAGTACATTGAAGAAGCCTTGCGACAACTACAGAACTGTGAGTATTACCAGCGCCTGCAATCCAACCCAACAGAAGGAATTAAAAATGAACTGACTGACATTTTATTACATGCTAAAGAAGAGGGATGGATTTCAAAAAATGAGTGTGAATTTCTATTTTGTAAAAATCCTAGGATCCCTACCTTTTATATGCTTCCGAAAATACATAAAAATCTTGAAAATCCACCAGGGAGACCTATAATTAGTGGAAATGAGTCTATTACAGAGCCAGCTTCCAAATTTGTTGACAGTTTTATTAAACCATTTGTTGGTAAACTTCCATCATTTATTCAGGATACAACACATGTATTGAATACCATCAAAAAAATTAAAATCACTGAGTCATCTATATTGGTTACTATGGATGTAGAATCACTGTATACAAACATAGACCATAAGGATGGTTTGGAAGCATTAGCACACTATTTAGATATGAGATCATCTACAGAAAGGACACCTGCTTGTTTTATTGTACAATTAGCAGAATGGACACTGAACAACAACATCTTCTTGTTTCAAAATGAATTCTATAAACAAATTAAAGGTACAGCTATGGGTGCCTGCTTTGCCCCAAATTATGCAAATTTGTTTTTGGGACTCTGGGAAGAGAGATTTGTATTTTCAGATTTAAATTCATATTTGAAATATGTGGTGTGGTGGGGTAGATACATAGATGACATTATATTGATATGGAGAGGTTCAGAGCCAGATTTGCTAGCTTTTCATACATATCTGAACAACACTAATGTAAATTTGAAGTTGAGTCTAGATTTTTCATATACTCAGATTAGTTTTTTAGACATTAACATCTTTAAAGGAAGTAATGAGGAGCTACATACCACCATTTTCAGGAAAGAAACTGACAGAAATACCATATTAAGAGCAGACAGCTTTCATCCTAAATGGATGACTGAAAATATTCCCTTTGGTCAGTTTCAGAGATTGAAAAGAATATGCGATAAGGAAGAAGATTTTAATATCAGGGCACAAGACATGACTCAACGATTTAAGGAACGAGGGTATAAAAATCGAGTGATTAATAAAGCATATGATAAAGCAAGAAACATTAGTAGAGATGAGCTATTACAACAAAAATGTAAATCACAAGATTCAGATAATTCAGTTTATTTTGCGACACAGTACAGTACAGAGGCAAATAGAATTAAGAAAATTATAAAAAGTAATTGGGAAATAGTTATGAGTGATCCTTATCTGAGAGAAGTTATGCCCGAATCTCCTTCAATTGTGTTCCGAAAAGCACCTACAATTAAAGATAAATTGGTGAGAAGCCATCTTCCCTCTAAGAAATCCAATACTTGGTTAAGTTTAAGAGCAGGAAATTACAGGTGTGGCAACTGTAATCACTGTGACAATATGGTTAAGACTGACATGTTTAGAGATGTAACCTCTGGTTCTGAATTGAAAATTAGATCATTTATCAATTGTAATACTTCATTTGTGGTGTATAGGTTGGAGTGTCCATGTGGCTGCTTCTATATAGGGATGACTACAAGAAAATTAAAGATCAGACTATCAGAACATAAAAATGCAATTAGAGTTTGTAACCTTTCATACCCTATGGCCGTACACTATAGAGATGCGAATCACGGTAGCCCAAGTACATTGAAAATAATCGGTATTGAACAAATACCAAAGTCAATAAGAGGAGGAGATAGAGTTAATAGGCTCTTACAGAGAGAGTCTTTTTGGATATATACATTGAAAGCAACTACATTTCCGGGCTTGAATGGAGAATTAGACTTTTTGCCTTTTTTGTAAAAAAAAGGTTTTTTTTTTTTTTTTTTTTTTTTTTTTTTTTTGTGGGTTGCGCTGTGTATTTATATGATTTACACACTGTATGATTTTTGATTTATGTATTTATAAAAAAAGAAGCTATGCTATGTTTACAATGGTGTTTGGAGCATTTTTTATTTGCATACTTTAGTGGTATTTATGATATTGGTGTTTTTTTTTTTTTTTTTTTTTTTTCATCGTATGATTTATATAAAGTTTAATTGTTTAATTTCAATTTACGTAATTTGATTTCTAAAAAAATGTTATGTATACAATATAGTTTGGCGCATTTTTGATCTACATACTTTATTGGTAATTTGGATATTAGAACAGAATTTTTTTTTTTTTTTTTTTTTTTTTTTTTTCCTCTCTTCTATAGGTCTATTTAGGCCAATTGTCTTGATTGTCTCGTTACACCGAGTGACCAGGTGTTT
Organism: Phoxinus phoxinus; assembly: GCF_949152265.1. Lineage (NCBI taxonomy): Eukaryota > Metazoa > Chordata > Actinopteri > Cypriniformes > Leuciscidae > Phoxinus > Phoxinus phoxinus. Next base: position 23,692,797 of record NC_136893.1, on the reverse strand, counting down.
TTAATTTGATTAATTAACTGATGTTAAAAACAAACCTGAAATGCTGTTGGTTACACACCCTGACGAAGGCATGTAGCCGCAACGCGTAGGTGGATCTGTCACCATTTTTAATGTTTAGAGCCATCCATCAATAAAGGCTTTTTAACTTTTTTTCACATATTTCGAGTGCCTTGGACTTCCTAATTTAACTAACATTGCATACAACATTTAGATGCTCTGAGAACCCAAATAAAGTGTCTACGTGTTCATTTTTAAGTTTTCTAGTTTAAGTTTTGTTTATTGTTTTATCCATTTCTGTCAGCACTTTTCGGAGGTGCGTCTTTTACGCATAGGCTACTTTAGCGCCCCTGGGAACGTGAGGTGAACATTCATTCATTTGAACAAATACTCATTGATAACCATTTCCCTATATGCAGTTTGGAAGATGGATGGATTTCAAGAATCAAGGTGACCATTACACTATAGTAAAATTATGAAATTAAATAATGGTGAAAATTATTGATCATTCATGCAGCATGCGTGCAGAATTATTGAGCACGATTTTCTGATCATATTTTTTTTTCAGGCACATTTGACTAATTCCAACTGAAAAGTCCAAAATTATTAAATGCCCATGAGAAGGATATATACTTAAAGGATAATTCCGGTATTTAACACCTTGAGTCTATATTGTAGTTTGTTTTGGATGAACAAGAGTGGTGGACAACATTTTTTTGACAATGGTTCCTCTCTCGAGTTTTTGACTATAATAGAATTGGCCATGGACCCATTTAACATTGGAGTCAATGGGCATGTCCGAAAATGTCATTAAAACAGCCAATAATGTTCGTTTACAAAACTGTTAAACTCACCGAGTGATTAGTGGTGTTAGTTGATGTTCCAGAAACAAAAAGTGTTGCGAAATACAGTTTCTGTCGTGTTTTATTCGTCATTTTCGAGCACTCAGTCCTTCAACAGAATTCAATGGGATTTTACAAAATGACGAATACAACACGACAGAAACTGTATTTCGCAACACTTTTTGTTTCTGGAGCATCAACGAACACCACTAATCACTCGGTGAGTTTAACAGTTTTGTAAACGAACATTATTGGCTGTTTTAATGACATTTTCGGACATGCCCATTGACTCCAATGTTAAATGGGTCCATGGCCAATTCTATTATAGTCAAAAACTCGAGAGAGGAACCATTGTCAAAAAAATGTTGTCCACCACTCTTGTTCATCCAAAACAAACTACAATATAGACTCAAGGTGTTAAATACCGGAATTATCCTTTAACTGAGTAAATTAAAAAATGAATAGTAGTTATTTAGATTAATGTGGTTTGGAATTCGTCAAATGTGCCTGGAAAAAAAATATCAGAAAATCAACGTGCCTAATAATTCTGAACACACTGAGTAAGGTGATGTTAAATCTGGTGAAATGGGCCAGACACGTGTGGGGGGCATGTGCTCAAGTGAGAAAAAGGTCACCCCTTTCATAATTACTTAATTAAAAATTCATAAAAATAAAGTTAGTTACATACAGATTGGTGACTGACATTACATCCATGCATAGGCATAGCTTTGCATAAAATGAAATGGTTTACATCACAGTAGCCTAATAATTTTATAGATAAAATAAAATGCAAACATTTTACAGAGGAAATGCACCAATTCGATGGCCCTGAGAAGTTGAACTGCTCTCTTCTGAACACTAAAAAAAGTTGCTGCCTCAATTTTTTAAGTAGGCCTACAATCAATTTGGATGTTTAAGTTATTTCAACTTAAATTACAATAACATGACTTTAAAAAAATGAGTTGAATCATGTATAACTTAAGATGATGCACAAAAAAAGCATAAATAACTCAACCGCTGGGTTGTTACATCTGACCCAGGAGGTGGGTAACACAAAAACTACCCAAACAATGAAAAAATACTCCACTCCAACTGGGAGATGACAGACGATTGACATTCACCAAGCCATGCAGTTAAAATAAAATTTTTAAAATAAAAAGCATTTATCAAAATTTAAGTTTCAATATTTCCTGTGACTGTGTGACCATGCGCGTTGACCTCGAGCCTACAATCATCCGAAGGACTGAACTGCATTGCATTTCAAGCTATTTTTGCAACTGCTGTGATGAAATAAATCTGCTCTTCCACTTTCCGAGGATTGTGTTTCATATTAAATAAATCCAAAAGGCATATTTCCAATGGTTGACATTATATGCACTAGGCTAGCTAAATTGAATGAGCTGAGCTCATTTCACAAATATTTTCAATAAAAGGTAGCCAACAAAACATTTCACCTCTCACATCCATACAGGCATTTTAAGACTGTATGACAAAGTGAGGATTGCTTCTGCTGGAGCAAAAAAAAAAGACAGTGAATCAGATCAGTGAACAGGCAAGAAACTACAATACCCACAATGCACCTTGAAGTAAAACCGCGCGTCGGTCGCACAATGACGTATGCACATTTAGCGGGCAGAATCAAAAACAGGGGCTGTGTGTGTTTAGTGTTCAGCGTTCACAGTTTAGTCATAAAGCAAAACGCGGCAGTAACAACACTAGTAAGTCAAGATATCAAGGTAAATATCTCATATGATGGTCAATTAAATTATTAGCTTCAGCTAAAAACTGAGTTCGCACGCAGTCTTCATAGATAGATTAAGTTAACATTGGGCTGCTTGTAAGGGGAATGTGCCATTGTGTATTGTGAATATGGCAAGTAAGTATTGTTCGCTTAATAACCGTGTCGTGTTGATTCAGACTGGCGTTATGCAGAGAATCAGTCGCCTGAAGCGGGAGATGCAGCTCCTCAGCGCTGAACCTCCTCCGGGAGTCTCGTGCTGGCAGGTCGAGGGACGGCTGGACCAACTACAGGCCCGTCAGTCTGCCTTCACTTCACATCACATGCCATATCTAAGTACATCTTCAATACTGACAGCGTCCTCACTCCTGCGTTACTCCTGTGTTTGATATAGAGATTGTTGGAGGTGCAAACACTCCCTATGAAGGTGGCCTGTTCACACTGGAAATCAACATACCTGAGAGGTGAGCTTACAGAAGTTACAGTACACATCCTGATGTGCCACAAGGCAATATATGTAACTTTGTTTTCTTATTTGTTTATTTATTTATTTTAAATGAAAGCAATGTGCTATATTTTAGTTCAATACTAATTTATTCTGTGTTGTTTCATATTTTGAACGGATTTCATATATGGTATTAACCTTTAAAATATGCACAATTTATTTCTACATTAAATAATACAGACAGTATAAAACGTTTAAAATAGAGTGCAAGGAGACTAGTGTAGCATCTGATGTAAAAGCCATATGAAAATCATATGTAATACCATGGTTTAACTACTAACATAGGCTATATTAGAGATGCACAGATTGCAATTTTCCTTCAAATAACTATTGACAAACAAAAAGTTTATTTTCTTCAATGCACAATTTTATTTTCTTAATAAAAAATCACAAGATAAAGTCAGTAATAAAAATAAGAACAAATAAACTAATTGCAAATAACAGCACAAATAAAAGCAATAGATAAAATAAAGACAGATATGAAATAAACAGATAATTTTTTATGAAGGTTTTCAGGTGGGTCTAACTGTACGTTAGTATTCTGGAAAGAAATACTACAGAAATGAAAGTAATCAATTGTAAAATAACACTTGGAGAGTCTTCATTGTAAATATTAAATACAAGATTAATGCTTGCAAATAAATTTACAAAAGTTATTCAGTCGAGAGCAGTAAGTGATTTTCTGTTTGTCTTTTGTTCATTGATTAACATGACAGACAGCTGCTGGTTTATTAGGCCACTGTCACTTTAAGAGCTTATGCACAGATCCAATATACTGTTACACAACATGTTTTCTCAAATATTTACGTTCCAAAACTGACTGTTTAATACTCACCAATTCAGGCATTTTGCAGGCTTGTACTAATAGTGGATAAAAGCAAGATGACAAATTAAGTTATAACCGTAATTGAACAAAACTATACAATTATTCTATCTCCACACAGCATATATTCTCTGGCTCTGTAGGCGTTGTTGTCCCACTCCGGGTCGAACTAAACACAGCTAGAGTTACTGACGGTTTCTGTTCATGACATTTCCATTCCGTGAAATGAGATTGTCCTTACACACAAAAACGTGCGTTTTTGCTCACCCCCCAAAATTTGGCAATTTTAACTTGCTGTATAAAATGATCTGTGGGGTATTTTGATCTAAAACTTCACATACACAGTCTGGGGACATGAGAGACTTGAGAAAGTGGCATAGCAGGTGCCCTATAAAACAAAACGATTAAAGTCTACCACAGGGTTAAATGTTCTTAGCATCATTGTGCAATTTTATGAAATCGATTTTAGACGCGTTTAACACTTTTCTCACGTTTGAAGGTATCCGTTTGAGCCGCCGAAGATGCGTTTCCTGACACCCATCTATCACCCCAACATTGATAATGCAGGACGCATTTGTCTTGATGCTCTGAAATTGCCACCGAAGGTAAAGACTGAAAACATTTAATAACCTTTAATATAATTCTAGTGTGAATTATATATGTTTTGCAAAACATAATTTATATATGACACTTGTAGTGATATTAGCACTGACAGTAGACCTTTTCTATGCATATTTGTTGCTATTGTAAAACCATGCATTTTCTTTCAAAGGGAGCGTGGAGGCCCTCGCTCAACATTTCTACATTGCTGACTTCCATACAGTTACTGATGGCCGAACCGAACCCCGACGACCCCCTCATGGCTGATATAGTGAGTTCAGCTGCTGTGTGTTCCCTCAGTTGTTTTTGTGCTGCTTTCTTTACTTCACGAGGTGTTCTGACTGTGCTTTACATACTTTCCAGTCCTCAGAATTTAAATACAACAAACCACTTTATCTAGAGAAGGCAAAGAACTGGACGGCTGAACATGCTCTCCAGAAGAACAAGGTATGATTTGTGCTTTTTTTAGGTCTGTTGTGTTTTAACTGTCTGGCAAAGCCTGAGCTCAACACACACTGTCGTTACACACATGAGCCACTGCGGGGAGCCATTGTTATTTCACTCTTCCCTCTTGTGTTTGAAGGGTTGTGTGGAGACCGATGAAAAGACTTCAACCGAGAATAAAAATAAGAAAACTGCACACAAGAGAGAAGCACTTTCTGCACAGGAGAATTTAGAGCATACCAAGAAAGTATGCATGCAGTAGGTTTATATTTTACAAATGACTGATACTCGATGATTAAGTTGTTTATTATACAAATTGTTTATTTTTAGTATGGCTATTTTTCTTGTTTACTTTTCTTGTTGATTATGTGAATGTAATAAAATATATTTAAAGTTACACAAAGTTTCTATCTTCTCGAATTGTTCATTAGTCCTTAATACGTTTATAGCATCTGTTGTCTAAAGGGCCTAAAAATGTCAATATAAAATTATATCTAATCTTACACATTATACTTTACAATCTGTAAAAGATCCTAACAAAACTATATTGCAACCTGTTTAAATCACCCGTGGATCTGTTTATATCTTCAGTTTATGGCACTGACTTAAATGTTTGCACTTCTGCTGAGCATTTATTCACTTGTCTGAAAACAATGTGATTATTACAATAATTATAGCTGAACAGTAAAAAAAGTTGTAACCAATAAACAAGAAATATGTTTTGACAATGTAAACATAAATATAAACCAAACAGTGTTGGTAGGCAATACCTTTCAGCGCTGTTACATGATTATTTCTGAAAATGCATGACATGATTTTAAAATAAAAAAACATGAAAAAATGGTCATAGACTTATTTCATATTGTGTCATAGCAGAGTGAAATGGATTTTGACACAAGAAAAACATATATATGGCTGGATTTGGTCCATGGGGAATTGATTAGATGGTTGTGGTTTGCTATTGGTGGATCTCATGTGAGTGACAGGTCGCCCCGCCCTCACGAAGGAGCTCACCATCGGAGAAGATATGAGATGTTGCTGCAGGTAGGAGGGGAAGTTGTTTTGAATAAAGATTATGAGGGCACACGAATTAAAAAAAGTGCACGGATGCATCATTTATAATAAACTGCAACATTCAATAAAAAAAAAATAAGTATTGTGAATATTGATTTTACTGTGACTTTAAATGGCTACTTCTCGTAGGGACTCCTTGGGAACCTACTACAACAGTCAGAATGTAAAATATAATTTTGCTAGATTTTGGAAATAATTAAGCACTGTTCCAGTTATTTGGGGTAAGTAAATAACCTTTTAGAATATGTCTTATTGATGTTTTTGTCGTAACTAAATCAATGTATGGACGCTTCAGACGTGGCTCGCGCGGTCGCTGGAATTTTCACACGGTCCCTTATTTACTGCAGGAAAGGAAACACACACACACACACATCATACTGCCGTTTTATCAACTTGAACTCGCGTAGACTGTGTTTGATTAAATGTGTTAACTATATTTGTAGTAGCCTATAGCTATAAAACCGTCAACGTAAGTGTGCTATTACTATTTTTTTGTAAGACAAACTCGCTCCCAGCCCGTCCTGAAGAAAGTGAATATCGAAATAAATGTTACTTTACTACACTAAAGCCTTTAACCATACAACTATTTAAACATAGGCCTACATTTACCTGTATGGGTTTAAATTAGACTAGAACGCAGAGAATGGACATTGCCTTCTCATTTCATAGTCCAGCACATGTGGCAACTTTGTGTGTGTAAATAACATTACTATGTCCAGAAACCAATTTCAATACAAGCCTACATTAAGTTTAAATTCACGACATACTGTAGATCTAATGGGTGTTTAAGATTTATAGTAGCCTGCTACATTATTGATACTCGAGTCTAATACATTTTCATTAGGCCTAAAGTATTAGTACTTTTTTTTGCAGTTTTTATTAAAGCAAAAAAAAATAAAAAAAAATAATTACACACAAACACAATTATTTGAATTGCGTTCAATTCTGTTTTGGTCATAAATGTTTGTGTGTAAAATAAATGTTTTGTTTTGTGTGTCTAGAAATGCTGTCTAACAAAGTGGGCAAACAGCTGGGTCACCCCACATATTCTTTAACTGGATGGTTGGTGAGCAAGTTCTTTAAATGGCACAATCTGATTTTGGAGGAGAATGCAGTGAAATTGAGCAACATACAACCCAACGACACCGTGCTGGAGCTGGGTCACGGGCCGGGCTTCGGTCTTCAGGAGGCCTCGCAGCTCCTCATGGGCCCGAGAGGGAAACTGCTCGGTGTGGACTACTCACAGTACATGCATCGGATGGCCAGCAAGCGCATGCAGGAGCAGATCTCCAGAGGAAAGGTTGTGTTGTATTACAGTGATTTGGTGAACATGCCGATAGAGGAAAACACTGTTGACAAGGTGTTTCACTGTAACTGTTATTACTTCTGGCCGGATCTGAAAGCGGGAGCGAAAGCGATCCACAGAGTGATGAAACCAGGTGAGATGAGTGATTTAACCAAATCTCTAAACCAAAAGCGATATGTGTTTATTATAGGCAAACTTTAAGTAGGCATATAAAGATGAATTAAGAATAGACTGAGATTAACAGGGTAATGTGCCATACGAGTGAGGTGAATTCGAACGAATTAGCCACCTCGTAAAATTCGTGCTGAGAGGTCGGGTTGGTTTTGGAGCTAGTTGGAGCTAAACTCTGCAAGTCAGTGGGCCTACAGGAGCGGCGTTTGACACGTGTGCCTTAGAAGAACCATTTTCGGTTCCCCAAACAACCTTTCAGTGAACATTTCTTATAAGAACAATTTTTGTATAAAGTGTAAACACCATTCTAATAATCCAAAAACCTTATTCTGCGATAAAAAACCTTTTGTGGCTCCAAGGATGCTAAAGGTTCTTCATTGAACCATCCAACCCGATCTCACGGCAATTCGTACGAATAATACGAGGTGGCTATTATTGAGGTGGTTATTCGTACATATTTTATGAGTTGCCAAATTCGTACGAATGACCTACCCCTGACCCCGCCCCTAAACCTACCCATCACGTGGGTTTAGACAAATCGTACGAGTGAGGTCTTATGAATTAGCCACCTTTTAATCACTCGTACAAATTGGTCGTGAGAGCGTTGAACCATCAGTGCCAAAAAAACAAACTTCATTTTAACAGTGTATCATAACATAACACAATGTTTAACGTTCAGAACAAATTATTTCCTGTTCCTCAGGTGGAATTATGGTTACAACTCTCAGACTAGAGAGTGTTAAAAAAGTAGCCTCGAAGAACATGTTTAGCGGGGAGAGCTGGCGTCCTGAGGTCTACATGGAAGCGCTGGAGTCCTCTGGGTTCACAGATGTCCGAATGGAGAACAAAAGAGAGAAACTCGTCACATTTCAAGCTATTTTTGCCACTGCTGTGAAGTAAAATCACTGTGTAATCTATTGATATGTTAAAGTAAGATATCTGCCCTGTCAAACTTTCTCAGGATCCAATATTCTCCAATTCATTGTTAAAATTAAACGGTGGCTGTAAACGGACAGATTTATTCAATCATACAGTAAATAATAAATAATGAAGACAACTTGTCAATTAAAAATATATTGAATATGAAATGTACGGTAATGCATATATTTAGCAAAATTATTTTCTAGAAGATTAAGGTATGGACATTAAATGGTTTTCCTGGGGTAACACACCGATCTCACGAAAGTGCGTATCTATACGACAAATTATTTCTCGTGCCATTTATACGCCAAAAATAGTTTTTGCGTGCATATGATATGCACTTTATGGCGTGTAATATACACACACTCCCCACCTCTAATCCTACCCAAGGGTTTTCAGTGCGTAGCATATGCACGCAAAAAACATTTTTGGCGTATAAATGGTACGAGAAATAACATTCGTGGTATAGATACGCACTTTCATGAGATCGTGTTGGGTAATGACGTGTTTCCACGGTCGAAACACTGATTTAGCGATTAAATGAGACATGATACAGTTCAGTTGTACTGTTTCTTTCAACATTCCTTCTGATGTTCATTCATGATGATTTTGTGCTACAACTAGTAGGCCTAAAGATGATATTGTCATGGAAATTCTTAATACGAATACAACCTACTTAGGCTACGTTTACACGTCGTGGCCGGTTATTTTCATAAACGGACATTTCACCCCTCTCCGTTTTCAGAAAAGTGTTCGTTTACACAAACCCGTGTATATGCCGTCAAGAGCATGCCAAACCTATAGGTGGCAGTGTAACGAGAAGCTCAAGCCCACGTTAGCCAATCAGAATCCCGAAAATATAGGTTGCACTTTTGAAGCAGTGCAAGTTCTGTCGCATACTGTGACGTCGCTGCCTAAAACTCAGTTTTCTCAGTTTACATGCAAACGTGAAAACGGAGTTTTCCAAAATCTTCACTCTGGCCGGAGTTTTTAGAAAGAATCGTTTTCAGAGAAGAATTCTCAGTTTGCGTGTAAACGAGGGGCACAACCGAAGGGAAATGTCTCCGTTTTTCAAAATAACCATGTACGTGTAAACGGGGCCTTAATCTGACTTCTTCACCACGGACAATTTAAACAACTTCCAGTTGTTAAAAATAATAACTAGTATCTTGAGGTAATTACCTGAATACAATACATTCCTGAAGTAAGGTGACGCCGTCCCGTCAAGAAGCTACCTCAATCACACTGTTTCTTTTGTTGTCTTTTGAGCGTAGAATCTTTAGTACTTCTATCAATCGCACATAGATGTTCTGTTGTTGTCTTTTGAGCGTAGCATCCATTTCTCAGCTGCGCAGCATATATACCTGACACGACTCCCAAGTTGCTCTTTGTAGAAATTACATTTTATTCACGGCCGGGAGATCACTGGCCACAACAACCAAGTGAGTCTCCTGAATAGAAAGATACATGTGCATTTAAATCATTGAGTAAAAATCAATGTCACTCAAGTCTTCTTCACTGTGATTTGTTCTGGTGATTGGTTTGTAATGATCTAAGCTAATCACTGTTAGTTCACTGTGTTAATTAAGCACTTTTTGGGTAAGCATATAAGGACCTAAGCATCCTTAGTCTGCATTTCTCTGTACATTTAATGTTGAAAATACATATTACATCAAATATTTATATCACAATATGTTCACAAGCCGTCGGGCGCCGCTCTGCCACTTCAAAGGCTACAGCGGGATAAAGAGCGCCATAACTTCATTCATTGTTTGATCGGACAAGGGCTAATGAAGCACCACTGTTTTTAAGTCAGTGATTTGGCCCTAAACCATTTTGGTTGAATATGTTTCAGAATTTTTTGTTTATCCCGAGGTTTACTGCAGTCCGCCGGATCCAAGCCGTATCCAGATCTGATGAAGGACCTGCGCCTGGACACGACGGCATTGCAGTCCCAAAGTGTCAACTCTCCCCTGTGAAGGCCTCCTTCTCCCCTTTACCTCTGTACAGATAAAACGTCTAAATAATTATGGTTGCATTATGAATTTTTAAGGCCAGACAGGGAGTTTGTTGAGGTCAATTTGTAGAGAAAAACTACATACCTGCGCACATATTCAAATGCGCATACATAGACTAAACACTACGCACTTTATATATAAATATATATTATATATATAATATATATATATATATATTATTCAACGCCTGCACCGTGGAACCTATATTTCAAGGTTTTGAGTGTTTTCTGTTAGAACGGTGTCTTGTTGGCGGAGATCATTAGACTTTCCATTGCAAAGACTAATGATCTTTGCAACGGAAGTGAATCAATCAAAACTTACTTTAGCTGGACAATAACTTTAATCTAGAGCTGCCGTAAAGCCAAAACAATCTCTGTTACTTTAATTTCCTATTATCACTGTAAAGGTGCTTTGAAACAATCTATATTGTTAAAAGCGCTGTATAAATGAAGGTGACTTGACTTGTTCCTCCAATCGGGAATAAGCTACATCTATGTTTACATACACACCTTTTGTTTTGTTTAAATAAATAATTCCAATTGATGGGACATTATCCTGCTCCACTTCACACATGTTGATGAGTGGAAGGAGAATTTGAGATGCACGTTCCGCACATCATACGTCATTATAGCATTTCGACGGCATTGCACATGTCCTGTTAATTGGTTAATTAAATTCATGAAAGAAAAAGATAGTGTATGTATATACAATGATGTGTATACAGTTCCAAAACATGTGTTTAATATGTTTGTTGGTATAGATTTTTGTTGTGATGTGATTTTGAAATGAATAAACTGCTTGTGAAATTAGCTAAATTAATAATAAGCTTTATTGGCCTGGATGCTGGTGTTTAAGCCCAATTTCCCCCCAAATAAATGTATTATTTGGAATAATAGATGCATTCAATATAAAAATAGATCTCTCTTCTATAATAGTTGGTATGAAAATATAATATTACATTAGTTAGACAACTTTTAAACTCAAATGGTAATTTATTATATTCTTATAGTGAATTATTGGATACATTTGGGTTTCCAGTTACACCAAAAGAGTATGCTGTTGTATTTGGCGCCATACCTCAACAAGTTATACATTTTTCTATGCAAGAACTTGTGGAAGATATTATTCTGAGGCAATATACTGTATGTTAAAGACATCATGTTTCCTGGAGACATTGATATTCTGAAACACAGTTGTACTAATAAACATATTTTAACAGGTGAAAACAGCTACTCATTGTGGAACAGTGTATTTAGAAATATAAACTGGAACAAAGCTTGATGTATTTGTGTTTGAATTATAAAGTAAAAGAGGTTACATTTAAAATTTTACATGGTATATATCAAAAAGTGTGTTAGAGAGATTTAAAGATATTGATTATTCACGTGATTGTTGTACCATAGATAAAGTATCTATAATCCATCTGTTTTGTAATTGTTCTTTTTGGGCTGGATCTGGAAAATTTAATTAGAAGTAAAACAAATGTTATAACTAAATTAAATAATGTTGATATATGTAGTAGCCTATGTATTATTCCAATACAAGTAATAATAATACTTTTACTTTTGTTGTATAACTTTTTATTATTTTGGGAAAATTTCATATACACAAGAAGACTTCGTCAGTCACCAACTCATTCCAATATAAACCCGGATGATGGATAATGATATCCTTAATAAAAAAGGTTGATAATTCTACAAAACATTATGATCATGTTATGGACATTATTATTTTATTTTTTTACCCTTTGATGCAGAGAAATAAAGGAATTTGTTCACACTTTTTTATTTTAATGTAATTAAATGTTTTAATGTATTTTGTTTTAATATCCTCAACATTTTATAACTTAACACGAAAGTGTGCTTAATAATTCAACAATGCAATAGGATAAATATAACAGTTATTATTATCGATCACGTAGGCTTTATGCCGTTGCACTGGTCAAATGTAGCCAGGGCGCCACACGTTTCCCGCGTGATCAGAACCGATCGGAGCGCACGGATTTATCTCTGAAGTGATAGTAAGTTAGTTATAAACTCTCCAGATGATTTGTATGTCGTTAAAAAATGTTTATCAAACATGAAATATTTTCAGAAAGCCGTCTGTTTACCCAGAGAGAACTAATACCGCTGCAACATATTTTTCTTTTGCAAATATTTTGGTGCAAAAAACACTTGCATAGCCAGCTAGCCTGAATTAGCTTTCTTGGTAGATTTTGAAATTAAGTTTGATGGCAATAGTCAGCTAGTCATCTTCTATCTGTTTTCTAAAGATCATGTTCACTTAAAGGTGCCATGTGTAATTGTCTGGCAAAAAAAATCAAGTCATACTCCACATTCCATATAAATATGTGATGTAGGATATGGTATTTTATAAATCACACACTATAAATATGATAAAGAAGCAGAAACAGATAGTTGCAGTAAAGTAAGATATTTTAATAAGTTGAAGAAACAATAATGATTTGTGACACACACACACTCGATTTGCGCATCGCCATCATGTGTGTATTACAGGTAGCCTAACGTTATTACATTGCTTCCTGATATCACGTGCGCAAACACAAATAACCTATATATATATATATATATATACACTACAGGGCCGTTGAATGCTCGTATCTGATATCCGTGAAGCTCTTGTAATTATTACTTTACCCAACCTCTCCATGTCGAGTGATGCAGTAAACATCAGACAGCGCACGTGAACCGATCATCTCTACTATAGTAAAAAAAACACGAACACTGTTGAAAGATACAGTAGGCTACACATGACCTGTTCGCGCCACAAATTGTTCTCCGTCCTTAGCGACCGAGTCATTGAATGTGAATCAGCGGCTGCTGTCGTCAGCGAGCAGCACTCTTCAGACAACGAGGGCGCGCGCGCCGCGTTGATACCTCCGTTTCAGTTTCTCGAACCCGCGCAGTGCGGCGGTCAGAACACGGAGACCATTCTGCCCCTAGCTATGCGTGTGAAGCGATCCCGGGCGTGTCAGAATGGGTGCTGAACGTTGTAAAACAGGGCTATGCGCTGCAGTTCGCTCGCCGTCCCCCGCGCTTTCGAGCCGGGACCGTGACGAGCGGTCCTTTTCTTATCTGATCTGATTTGTGCTTCTCTTGCCAAAGGCTTCAGCCATCCTTCCGCTCTCTTCCCTGAATTGAAATGAAGTAGTGGGCTGTACTTTCCACACGATAGACATCAGGTTCAAGTACGCCCACAAGCCGTGCGAGTTATTCATGTATTGCAGGTTGGCTGGTGGTTATGTGCCCCGCATACCGCCTCCCATGGCCGAAACTGGTATTACGACACCTGTCGGGCCGTGGCTAGTTATGCTAATGCTAATTAAGGTTGATATCTCTGCAGCACTATAACTTGACATTTTTTTAATGACATCATTGCCCTTATTTCTTCTCATTCTTTTGATGCGTGTAGCTCATTTTTTGGATATTTTTACCTCAATTTTTACACATGGCACCTTTAAAGGAATATTAAGATTTACACTAAATAAACTTTCAAAAGCCAGGACTAATTGGATGTGTTTGAGGATACCAGGGCTAACATTTCCCTTGCCACTAGCATTCCAGTAGCCTGTTGGTTAATTACTTACTCCTGTCCCACTATCCTGTGGTGCTATACTTTAATTTTCTACAGTGAATTGAATTTGATATTAGCTTCTGGGGATTTAATTCTGCCTTTGTCTATTGTAGTCAATTCCAGCACTGTGATGTGTAATTTGCTTTAAAAGTAGATTTCCTGACATGATTCATTTTCATTTGCAGAAATGACAAATCCGAAAACCAGACCATGCCCTTCCTGCCAGACTTCTAACAGGCTGAACAGAAAGACCTGCGTTGCCTGCCTATGCTGCCTCCAAATCAATCTGGATCTAATAAAAAAACACCAAAAAGTTAAGAACAGCAACTGGGCCTCGTCAGTTAAAAAGAACCGAAATTTTAGCAAAATTGTAAATTCTGCCCAGCTGTCGGTAAGTTTTCATAATTCTGATTTAACAAGAGGTAGGCCTACCAGATAATTAAATATTCATCACAGTTGTAAATGCATTTAATATCATTAAGAGTTAGAAGGTTTGTGTTTTGGTTGCCAGAAGGGCAGGACAAATATAGTTGGGGTTTAGGACAATTTTAGCTTCTAAAGCTGAAAGCATCCACACTTATACAGGCTACATTGACCTGTCAGAGGAAACTTTTGCAAACTGTGATCTATACAACCATTTTTGCTTTCACACAAGTGAATCTGCCCACTTCTTTGCCATCATCAGAGCTGCAATGAACCACGATTCCTTAACAAAGTTGCAGCTCTTGAGTTGGTGCTGTTTAAACTGGCCTGTACACACCTACACTGTACCATAATCTTCTGTAATACTAATTTGTCAAACCAGAGGATACAAATATTTGTCTTCATTGTTGTTCTTGCAGGTTTTGAAACTCAACGCACTGGGTTACAAGGCCATCCTTTTTCTGGGCCATCAAGACCGCAATGGCCAGATGATTGGAGATATGATCCACTTTCTTGAGCCAGCAGAAGGGGCTGCTCAAGATATCATCATGAAGATGAGCAAGCTGTATGAGCATCTACTGAGAAGTAAGTTGTCCTTAGTTTAACATGAAAATATATACTGTATTTATGAAAATAATTGATATACTTTAATTTCCCCCATATAAAGTATTTAGACTCTATTTAGTAGTAAAGATTTTGGGTTCGCACTTTGATGATGACTGCTAGCTCCTCTATTCGTGCCTGCAATGCCCCAAGGCTGCCATCACCTGGATCCGTTTCTAAATCAGAGTCACATTATTGAGGATACACAATCACAATCATTCTATTACATTCAGCAATAATTTTTCTTTAAGCATAATTAGGCTAAACCTATGGTTCACGTTGGCTCTGTTGTGTAACCCCATAACCTTCCCAGGAATTTTTATGACAAGACCACTGCTATACAGTGTGTGCTATTTAACATAATTTCACGCAAATGTGCCGATAAAGCAAGCAAAGCAACCTTTCAACCAGCCAACTCACCCTCAGCCCATTGCTGCACTTCAGACACCCATAGCTGCAGTGTGTCGTCATCTACACCAAGCTCATCTTTGGTAGCATTCAGGATGTCCACTTGTTCTTTGAGCATCCTTACGGTCTACAATAACAAATGTCCGTACATGTACGCATGTACATTATTTGTGTTTATTTTTCATTATGATATCAACATCACTGTTAAAAAATTTACCTTGGCATATCTCTGGCTTAAAGTGCGGCCCATATTCTTGACTTTCTTTTTATTCCACCCGGAAGCCAGAAGGGTCAGCATGTTTGTTCTTCCTGAATTCAATGTCAGTACAAATTATTAACAACAACAACAAGTCCCCCCACCCCCCACACCACACACACCTGCTTTGGACATGTACTTGGTCGTGATTGCTGCTCTGGACAAGAAACTGTTCACTTGCTCAACCTCTTCTCCAATTGTTGAGCCTGCACCTTCCTGAAATGCGCCTCCCCATTTGATCTAATAAGAAGTGCGTACAATAAATGTTATTTCTAAATTATTCAATGACTACTAACTTAGTCATTAACGTTGCAATGTACCTCGCATTTCCCAGTGTGAGCCTTTGCATGCATTACAGACAGGAAAGGACGCATGGACAGGAGCTTCCTCATCTCAGGGCATTGCTGAGCCACCTTGGACAAATATGGGAAATATTTGCATGCCATATCAGTTTCCTGGGGCATTTTCTGCTAACGTCCTTTGTAGGAAAAGAGGGTAGGCAAAAATCTCCCCTCGATACATATTTAGTGCTCCAAGGAGGACTCCATGGCGACAGACAGCAATTTCAAGCCCTTCCTCATCCAATTTGCTGGTATTTTTCCTGGAAGACTCCTTAGCTGCTCTCCAACTTGAAGATCCACACGACCCTTTTCCTGAGATCTATAAATTCAAAGATTATAACATAAAACTAAATGAATTTTTAAACCCTCTAAGATTTGTGACTGTCAACTAGGCCTGTCGCGATAGTCAGTATATCGACTTATCGCACGATATATGTAAATGAGCGCGATAATTTTTGGTGCCGTGATATATACATTTTTTTATAATTAAAAATAATGAAAATATTTATTTTTACATAAAAATGAATGTCACAAATATTCTAGTTCTTGTACCTTGCACTTTTTTGTTAACAAAAGTGTATTTATTATTTATTTGGGATATATTTTTTCACATTCCGATTCCAATGTCAAAATTTATTCTTACAGAATAAGAATAAAACGTTCTTTGAAAGAGTGTACTTCAGGGTGGGAAATTAGCACCCGCCACCCGCCGAGGGCGGGTACTTTTTCAAAGTGGCGGGTCACTTTGTCGTGTATACCAGCCACAGTGGCGGGTGGATTATAATAATGCTGCGTTCGCACCAAAAGCGAATACAGTTCGCAAAAATTCGCATCCACCGACGGACCAGGACAGGACCACCATACGCGCGTAAACGCGTCTTTACATTGACTTAACATTGAATGTAACCAATAAACACATGCTGCGAGTGATTTCATTGTACGGATTGGACAGCCTTTGTCAAAGAAAATGCGGTTGCTAAGTAACAATAATACACTTTTGTCGAGTAACTCTTTTGATTGGTTTTCAGCGCTGTGTGTCACGGCGCTGAAGAGACCGTTAGCTAAGCTGAGAATATATAAAAAAAGTGTGTATTTGAGATTTTCTACTTAAATTAAAGTGTCATTCAGTCGGTCTGTGTTCTGTCACGAGCCGCTTGCGCTGTTTGTGCGACTAAATCTGCGATCAAAATGCAGGCTGATATCCAGCAGTGTTTTTAATGTTGATCATATGAGCAAGAATGCAATGTTTCCCGAATATCCACACGATTTCAAATGTGACATTGATTTTATACAACAGTAAAAAAAAAGGGGTAACATTTAACTGATGTACTGCATTTAAAACAGTAGTCAGGCTTATTGCTCTATTTTGCAACGAAATCTGTGGCTTTGAACGAATCGTGAGATTCAATGAATGAATGACTCGATGACCGCCACCTACTGGCTATTTTAATATAATATTTTTATTAATATTAAACGTTTTTTAACATTGCATATTTATTGAACATTGTTTTATTTAAAGCATTATTTATTTTTAAAAGGTATTATAAAGGTTAAAAATTAAATGGAAAAATGTATTAAAGGGGGCGAATATTGTCCCTTAATGGAAAAGGTGTGACTGCAGTCTAAGTGGAAGAGAGGGGGGTACCAGGGGGTACGGCACTCAAAAAAATTGGAGAACCACGGAACTTAGGAAAAGGGATATGTAGAATTGCACAAGTGCTACTGCTAAAGAGTGCAATGTAAATAATTTCTCATAAGCTTAATTGAATGGCCTAGACCCCTAGAGAGAATAATTATGACATTTTCTGTCTAAAGACTACATATAAAATAGCTACCTAAAGTAACTGCAGTTTACTAAAAGTAATGACTAAAAGTTTGCATTCATAAGCATTTTCGTCTGAAGATGAAGACTAAGACTGAATCAAAAATGGTTGCCAAAATGAACACTGGCCTACACACAAGCGCACTACAACGCTGTTGCGTATGTATTAAATATGACTGATCATTTAAATAAAATTTTTTATTTAATTCAAGTAGCCTATATAGTAGCCTACATAATTATTTTCCAGGGTTTAAAATGTATATTTTCCCCTCATACTTATGTTGGAATGGGTACGAAGTTGGCATTGAATTTCATTTGAAATGGTATTAAAAAGGTCTTAAAAAGCCTTGAATTTAAGCTGGAGGATCCTGGGGGTACCCTGAAATAAATAAAAAACATATTGAAGCAATTTCTTTCTTGCAATTTGAATTCCGGAAAAAGTGGCTGGTAAAAAATATAAGTGGCTGGTAAAATTGGGCATCCACCAGCCACTGTGGCTGGTAGACAAAAAAGTTAATTTCCCACCCTGGTGTACTTGCATCATTATTATGCTATTATATTGTCATAATGTAATCAGTGGCATAAAATGGTCTGAAAATTACAATAATATCGTTTATCGCAATTAATTTTGGTGCAATATATCGCACAACAAAAAGTAGTTATCGTGACAGCCCTACTGTCAACAGGTTCTCAAAGTTACAGGACTGGATGATGTGTTCTGTTTGCAGAACTAGGATAAACTAGTTTAACACGTGTGGAACCTCCAAATGTATGGATATAAAAAGCCATCACTGTCCTTTTGAAATAGATAGAAAAAAATTAATCTGAGCTTCATAAAGTTTTCAGGTATGCCTTTTCTTACCTTAAAGTAATTTTAATAAGACATTAAACCCTGGAGAAGCCTAAATCAAGCAAGTCTAAAAAATATCAGTAATTTCCTGCACAGGTTACACTTTCTGTTCTTACTCTTTCATTAATAAGTCTGTATGATTATGTTATTGTACTTAAAGTAAATAGTGTCAAGACTGCAGTGAGACAAAAACAAATATTGAAACTTGCATGATTTGTTTGTCTGTGGATGTTGTCAACAAACTCAGCAACCTCCTCATCTTTCTGAATAAAGACCTTCAAAGTTGCCTGGCTCTGAAGTGCTGAAACAATACAATACAATACTCTGAAGTGCTGAATGTTGACATGGGCTACTAGTTAACTTAACCCTTATATCTAATGCATAAAATATAATTTCATATTAAAATTTCGACATTTTGGCTCCTTAACCTGATTTGGCTACTAAACATTTGAAGTTTAGGAATCAATAGTTAGGAATACTTTTTTGGTCTAAAACCCTAAATGTGAAATACCTTGCACTTGATTTGAAGCGATAAAGCTTGCGGTTTCCGTCAACTGACACTGCAAGCATCTCTGGAGTGCAGGCAGGGCAGTCAAATGATTTATCACGGAATATCTTCTCCACCTCGTACGTCACAGCGACCCACTCAGAAAAGCTTTTGCTGAAGGCATCAGCTGATATTTTGCCAGCCTTTTAGATATAGGACAAACATAAGAGAAAAGTCTAAGGAAAATAATATTTGTGTATGTGTAACTCACCATAAACACTAACTAATAAACATTGCATGCATCTTCATTAAGCTTGGCAAAATTGAAAACGTACTCTTCCGAAGCGCCCTGTTCTTTCATCAAGCATTTTGATGTACGCCTTAAGTGATACACCTGGTGCGGCCATCTTAAGGTCATAGAAAGACTGAAAGACATCAGTGGTATACAGGGTGCAGAAATTCATGGTGCCAGGCCAGTATCCATCACGCTGGATGTCCTTAATGGTGGGGGACCATGTTAGGAAACAGCTGGTGCAACTCACAGCTGGCAATACAAGGTTGTAGCGGCCTGTAGGGAGCATTAATTCAAATGAATAAATTAAGTAATACTGTTAATTTATCTCAACAGAACAAGGAAACAGGCCGTTGTTTCTAATTCCCTCTTTCTGATAAGTTTAAATGGTTATAGGAAAAGTTCATGCAATTCTCAGCGGGCACAACTCGGCACAAGACTGGCAAGCGAGCAGAGCAGATGTCAACTATATGCCTCAGTTTAGCTGTGGTAAGTGTACAGGGTGAGTTACAGTGACTAAATAATAGAGACTGCAACTCTGCAGCTTCTCAAGATTAAAGCGAAGCTACCATGTGTAAAATGTCCACTTACCATTTATGGTAATGACAGCCACATTTCTGCCAGGTGACACATGAATGTTGCCTGTTGAACAGCCACACACACGATCTGGTCTCTGTATAGGTAACAGCCGTGCTATCAAAAAAATAAATTGTGTATTGTTTAGATACCCCAAAAAAAGCACACACACTAACTTGTTCTGCAAATAATAACTATTTATTCAACTAAAAAGATGCATTGCATAGAGAATTTGAAAAACATCAACATTTGGTTTCTTAATGTGAATCCAGTAACAGGAATAGCCCATGTTTCATACATAGTAAGGCATAATACTTGGAAATGGTCTTACCCATTTGCTGATGCAACTCTGACAAAGGCTGCAAAAACCCTCCAGTTAGTGACTCTCTGTTGTGCAAGACAGCGCGTGAATGAACAGCAGTATCACAGTCCTCACAAAGGAACGGGAAAGGCAGGCAGTCCAGACACCTCACAACAGCTTGCTTGCCGCACTGGCACCCACAATGTGGATGTGGATGTTGGGTAGCCGGCATATTTTCAAGAAGAAATGGCCTGGCCTCTTTCCACTTTTGTGAGGACACTTTGTTTCTTATCTGCTTATTTGTCACTGCTGTATCCTCTGTACTGTCTACTTCGTCTACTCCATCCTCAAGCAGCTCAAGCAGCTCCTGACGAAGCACCTCAGTTTCAGATCCTAACAGAAAAAGAATTAAAAAAATAAACTTTGCCAATAAACCAACTCTATTGTTTCAAATTGACAACAGCTCATTCATTTCTACCTAAACCAAAACTGTCAAGAAATGACATATAAACTAATTAAAAGTATAATCTATCCAGGCAATTACAGTACACTGTGCTTTAATTATGTACCTTTTGTTAGGTTGACACTGGCAACAACATCAGTTGGTGCCGCACATCTGGGCTGTTCTGTGTTAACACATTTTTTTTTAAAGGAAATACAGGTGGCAAAGACATGCAGATTTTATAAGGGAGACTATCAGTTTTCAGTACAATTCTGACAACAACATTTGCTCTGTTTCATTAACTAATGGTATTGCTGATGAGACTGCAACCCCTTCAACGTGACATAAGGAGAGAAGAGAGACAATCTGGAACTTTGAAACTCCTTTTCACAGACTTTAATAAGGTTATGGAGATTAAAACCATGTCAATATCAATCTTTATTAGTTTTTCATTAAATCACAAAATTTGTTTTTGCTTTACCTGTGCGTTGATGTTGCTTAGTAGTTGCCGCTGAAAATGACATTGAGACTAATTTAGTAATAGAAATTGTTAAGTAAACAGAAAGGAGAAATATAAGTATGACTACTAACCAGATGGCATTCCACTGGTTTTCCTACTACTGGATGAAGGCCTTTTAGGAATAACAAACCCATGCCTGTCACACTTCTTCCATTGGACAGGGGTTGGGTTGTGTTCCCTCTGTGCCTTGAGTTCCTTCTGAGCCTCACTCTGTGTAATTCAACAAGACACAAACACGCAACACTCCAAATAATGAGTCAATAACTGAGGTGTAAAATAATTTTCTTCAAACGTTTTGCCATAATGCAACACTAAACTTACCTCCAAAACCCGAAGAACTCTGTTGACATCCTGAAGCTCATCCTCTAACTCCAAATCTTCAGCATCGAAATCCAAACCACTCATTTTCAACAAACTAAACAGAGATAATATTGACAGAACATGTCTGTAACATAAAAATAAAGAGATAGCTTACTTAATGAAAACCTATAATCAAATGCATCTTCATAGTTTGTACTCGGGTGAAAATGTAAAGTAAAACAAATATGAAAATACATGCAGAGTTATAACGTGAGGTTATAATGTCATTCACGTTGGCAATTTTTTTTTTTTTTTTTACAAAAATACCTGAATTTTAATTTTACACACTCACTTTAATAACGTTACAATATATAATATTGTAATGCTCGTTTTGTGGCCCGTACAATTAATTAATTTTGCCTCAACTTCATAACAGATTGCATCAGTCTTCTCAACAGATTAACCTGCAGCCATGTGTTTCCTTTACGGTAGAATTTAGCTAGCAAGCCCGTTAGCTAGTTTAAATTGGCTTAAACTACTTTGAGAACGAGTCAAAGATTTACATTTAAATTTTTTACTTCTTGAAAAAGGTTTGCGAGATTTTAGCAAATCAAGCCAGACATGTTGTCTTTCTAAAACAGCTGTATATCACCTTCAGAAAATAAATGATAGCCAAAGTTTGACTTACCTGTCTCAGAAATGCTCATAAAGAAAAAACTCCCAAACTCTGGTGCATTGGTTGCAAATGACCCCGTCAGAGTCTCCATAGCAACGGATTATGGGTAGTTCTCTTGTGCCAAATATTTTATCGAGATTAATTGATTATTAATGGTGAAATGGTAACGTTTGTGTGCTAATGGTATGCTGAATATAAATATATTATTAATAAAATAATCTTTAAACTAATCAATGACGCTGTTGTAGAGGTAAAAAAAATAATGACCATAACATTTTAATATTGTATTGTAGGATTATCAATCACATGATTGTGTTGAAATATATAAAAATAAAATTATATATTTATAAAACATCAACACTCAGTTCGCCATGCCCTGGGCGTCCAATAGTAGCGCGGATGGGTTAACATTGGAGTTAGTGGAGCTCTGTGCGTTTCCTATAGACGCTGAAGGGTGCCATGTGCGTTGGAAGTAGACGCCGACGCCCTGGGAATGAGAACGGGTTGCCATGTGACACTCCTTCTGCAAAATTACATTTCAAGTAAAAAAAAAAAATAACTTTTTAGGAGCGAAAGTAGCCTACAATATTTCAGAAAAACTTGATTTAAAAGATAATGTTTTAGACATAGATATATTTTTGCTGTGGTCAATAACTCACAAGTGTGGTCTATGTAGGCCTAGGTATTTTGAGAAGGGTAATTTCACTTTTAACATCAGTCGCTCATGTTCCGACCCCGTCAGTTGGGACAAAAGTATGTAACACGCAGGTGGGTCAAACGTAACAACAATTTACAAGCTAGATTTTTTGTTAGTCTTGCTTTTTTTATTTTAATTTTTTATTAGCCTAAATATAGCCTACATGAGTATGACCTTGTCCATATATTTTGGCCTTTATCCTTTCAAAAACATATTAAATTACATTTTCATTTTAAATTTCACTTTCATTAAATGTTTCAAAAGTAACCCGACAGAACAAACTTTAATAAACGGGAAACGATGACCAAATCACGTGATATTTGGCAGCTCCGTCAAGAAGAGATTTCAGAGCTTGGAATGCAAATCAAGGCTCTGAGAAAATCGCTGTGTTACTTTCGTATTGCGTTAGTTTCAGTTTAATTAGTTCTAATTAATTAAAAAGCAAAGCACACCTGATGCACATTTTGTTCTTCATTGTCTAGAACTAGAGTTTAAGAACCTTGCTGTTATTTTGTGTAATTAATTAAGAGAAAGTACTCCGCCATCTTACTCCGACGAAAGTGACTTAACGCAACGCACCTGCCGCGTAAACACGACTTCCCATCTTGAACGCACTATAAGTAGGCCTGGCCCACCTCTTCCTCATTTCCTGTCTATTGACTGTCGCCATATTGTAAACTAGGCCTAGTAATAGGCCTACCTGTGTTTGAGGTAAGTACATTTTAATTTGTGGTTTTTAGAATATGTCGTGTGGCTGTTTTTGTTATAGTAACTATGTAGGCTACACGCCTCAGATGTTGTTGCGCAGGAATTTTAACACGCTCGCTTGTTTGCTCGCATGATGCAGACATAACTGCTGCTAACAACACACACGTTGACCGTTTTTTGATCAATTGTTTTATGTAGACTGTTGCTCCCAGAGAATATGGCCAGGAGAAAGTGAATATCGGAGCTAAATTTGACTTTACCACGCTAAAGTACTTTGACCAGATTTCTGAAATGACCGCGGACATTTCCTATTTTGAGTGTCAAAATATCTCTGAAATCTCATTTATCAATTAATATAAAAAAAAGGGGGGACAACAATTGTTTTTTTATTGTTTTGGGTTTCCTATATTATTACGTTAATAACTATTATGATTTAGTTTGATTTATTAGGATATTTTTGTATCCAAAGTTTTAATACAATTCACCTGCACCTGAAAAAAAAGAAAGTTAGTAACCATTGTATAACAGCAGTTCAAAACAATGTTATAACAATTATGACTTTACAAAAATATGTTTAAAACAATAAAGCAACAAATATATGATAAATAAACCTGTGTAACAAGTATTTTTACATTTCATAATTATATTTAAAACCATTTTCGCAAGCTGTTTATATAGTATACGTAAATTACAACTTTAACTTCAAATGTTTGTGCTTGAAAATTATTCATACTACTGTGACTTGTCCTTAACCCTTATGTGCTGTTGGGGCTGTTTTCAGCCACTATGGGGTATTTTTGAGTCTTATTTTGGCCATAACTTTTTCCGTGTTTCAGCAAATGGAATGATTTTT
Source organism: Phoxinus phoxinus (assembly GCF_949152265.1). NCBI lineage: Eukaryota > Metazoa > Chordata > Actinopteri > Cypriniformes > Leuciscidae > Phoxinus > Phoxinus phoxinus. The sequence continues at coordinate 23,668,209 of NC_136893.1, read as the reverse complement.
GGTGACAAAGCTTATTTTTACACATATTTTAGGAAAATGCTTTGAAAATTTTCAAAAACTTAACAGTACACTCTGGGCAAATTCACTACCCTTTCGTTATGTTCGTGGCTGAAAACAGCCACTACTTTAAACTGCTGTAAAAATTGATCAGATAAATATTTTTTTGCCATTTTTTTTGCATAAATCTATTAATCAACATCAGTCCTGTTCAAAACTACTAAATGTTTTTAAAAAAATCAAGATTTTAACTCTTTAATTGCCAAATTCATAAATTATGTCACTGATTTGGGAGGGAAAAAAACACAAAATTACTTATTTTCAATATAAAATGTGATTGTGGACTGGATTTTTTTTTACCTTTTATCACAGTCTTGGACATGTCAAAGATTAGAAACAACATTGGTTTTGATGCATTGTTAGTTTTTGTGCAGCATCAGATTTTAACGTTTTCTCCCTCATTTACTGTTCGTGGCTGTTTTTGCCCCATTGACTTCCATTATAACCACATTTTTTGATTGCAAAGCCATGACACCATAAAATCATGCATTTTTGATTGTTGGTGGTTTTCCCTGTTGGGAAGAGGTTAAATTAGTAATTTTTACTGTTGATAACCAGGTGGCACCATTAACCCTTTATATAGGCCTGTGCAAAAAAAAGCTTAGTTTCTGGCTTTTACATGGAGTTATATGGAGTATAATAGCATAATAAAGTGAGTGTGTGTGTGTGTGTGTGTGTGTGTGTGTGTGTGTGTGTGTGTGTGTGTGTGTGTGTGTGTGTGTGTGAGAGACCTCACCTTGATGCGTCTGAGAAAATCAAAATATGCACCTCAGCTCTCAGAACTACATGGAGTAAACAAAAACAAAGTAAGTGTATTTATGCATCTGCCTTTTGATGGTGAGAAATGCAGACTAAACAAAAACTAAGCAAGTGGATTTGAACAATTGCATGCAAGCCTGCTGGTCATTTGATGGTGAGAAGAGCAGCAAGCAACATGAGAAAGGGCTTGACTTGTAGTGAAGTTTTAGAGATGATTCTGCAGCCGGACCCCAGCGAGCTGCAGGATGTATTGTCTTCTCCCTCTGACACCACAGACTCAGGAGAGGCAGATCCTGATTTGGATGTGGCACCCTCATCATCCTCTCTAGCTTCCACTGAAGGCGAGGAGGATTCGGAGGATCCTGGGTCTGGGTGGATTGGGAGAAACGGCGAAGTGTGGTTTTCCACCAACGCGGAGACAACTCCCTTTCTTCAGCCTGCCAGAGGCATGACTTCATGGCCGACGAGATGATTGACCTCATTGTCAGCATGACCAACCTCCAAAACGCAGAGCTCTGCTGATTTCTTGAATCTTGAGAGGGACATGGTGGCTCTAAAAATCGCACGACCACTGCGATCATCCCACAGGCAACGTGTGGACTCCTCTCTGGACCTGTAGACACCGGCCATAATCAGTAGCCCCATGTATGCACGGAGATCTGTGGAGTCCACCCCGGTCCAGTTTCTCATTGTGCGGCGCCCGTAAAAAACAGATTGAACACAGAATCAATGTTCTGGACCCTTGCGATGGCATAGCGCGTCGGCCATGAAGTCACGCCTCTGGCAGGCTGAAGAAAGGGAGTTGTCTCCGCGTTGGTGGAAAACCACACTTCGCCGTTTCTCCCAATCCACCCAGACCCAGGATCCTCCGAATCCTCCTCGCCTTCAGTGGAAGCTAGAGAGGATGATGAGGGTGCCACATCCAAATCAGGATCTGCCTCTCCTGAGTCTGTGGTGTCAGAGGGAGAAGACAATACATCCTGCAGCTCGCTGGGGTCCGGCTGCAGAATCATCTCTAAAACTTCACTACAAGTCAAGCCCTTTCTCATGTTGCTTGCTGCTCTTCTCACCATCAAATGACCAGCAGGCTTGCATGCAAGTGTTCAAATCCACTTGCTTAGTTTTTGTTTAGTCTGCATTTCTCACCATCAAAAGGCAGATGCATAAATACACTTACTTTGTTTTTGTTTACTCCATGTAGTTCTGAGAGCTGAGGTGCATATTTTGATTTTCTCAGACGCATCAAGGTGAGGTCTCTCACACACACACACACGCACACGCACACACACACACACACACACACACACACACACACACACACACACACACACACACACACACTTTATTATGCTATTATACTCCATATAACTCCATGTAAAAGCCAGAAACTAAGCTTTTTTTTGCACAGGCCTATATAAAGGGTTAATGGTGCCACCTGGTTATCAACAGTAAAAATTACTAATTTTACCTCTTCCCAACAGGGAAAACCACCAACAATCAAAAATGCATGATTTTATGGTGTCATGGCTTTGCAATCAAAAAATGTGGTTATAATGGAAGTCAATGGGGCAAAAACAGCCACGAACAGTAAATGAGGGAGAAAACGTTAAAATCTGATGCTGCACAAAAACTAACAATGCATCAAAACCAATGTTGTTTCTAATCTTTGACATGTCCAAGACTGTGATAAAAGGTAAAAAAAAATCCAGTCCACAATCACATTTTATATTGAAAATAAGTAATTTTGTGTTTTTTTCCCTCCCAAATCAGTGACATAATTTATGAATTTGGCAATTAAAGAGTTAAAATCTTGATTTTTTTAAAAACATTTAGTAGTTTTGAACAGGACTGATGTTGATTAATAGATTTATGCAAAAAAAATGGCAAAAAAATATTTATCTGATCAATTTTTACAGCAGTTTAAAGTAGTGGCTGTTTTCAGCCACGAACATAACGAAAGGATGGGAATTTGAACAATGCACAAGGGTTAAAGGATAATTCCGGTATTTGACACCTTGAGTCTATATTGTAGTTTGTTTTGGATGAACAAGAGTGGTGGACAACATTTTTTTGACAATGGTTCCTCTCTCGAGTTTTTGACTATAATAGAATTGGCCATGGACCCATTTAACATTGGAGTCAATGGGCATGTCCGAAAATGTAATTAAAACAGCCTTTAACATTAGTTTTCAAAACTGTGCAACTCACCGAGTGATTAGTGATGTTAGTTGATGTTCCAGAAACAAAAAGTGTTGCGAAATACAGTTTCTGTCGTGTTTTATTCGTCATTTTGTAAAATCCCATTGAATTCTGTTGACGGACTGCGTGCTCGTTAATATAAATGCGCTACCGGAAACGGAAAGGGGGCTGTTTACATTTGGTCGATGTAGTCTTTTTGCTCGCTTCCGTTTCTCATAAGGCTAGCGAGCAGAGCAACTGTGCTCCGGGAGAGTAAGCGAAATAAACAAACAAAACCTTCATTAATTGTTACTTGTAATATGAAGTTGAACTCGACTGTGACCGTGAGTGTCCCGCGAGACATAAACATCGGTTATCGCCATCAAGTGGTCGGGAGTGTGCTAACGCTTCAGATTCAAATATTGAGCGGAAGTTACACGGTTGTGAAGTGTCTGAAAAAATAGTTCCACCATAGCAAAATAAACGGATTGGAATCATATATTGCGACGATATATTGTTTATAATCATCAACGAACACCACTAACCACTCGGTGAGTTTAACAGTTTTGTAAACGAACATTATTGGCTGTTTTAATGACATTTTCGGACATGCCCAGGGTGGGAAATTAACTTTTTTGTCCACCAGCCACAGTGGCTGGTGGATGCCCAATTTTACCAGCCACTTATATTTTTTACCAGCCACTTTTTCCGGAATTCAAATTGCAAGAAAGAAATTGCTTCAATACGTTTTTTTATTTATTTCAGGGTACCCCCCAGGATCCTCCAGCTTAAATTCAAGGCTTTTTAAGACCTTTTTAATACCATTTCAAATGAAATGCAATGCCAACTTCGTACCCATTCCAACATAAGTATGAGGGGAAAATGTCAAATCTGTATACATTTTAAACCCTGGAAAATAATTATGTAGGCTACTATGTAGGCTACTTGAATTAAATAAAACATTTTATTTAAATGATCAGTCATATTTAATACATACGCAACAGCGTTGTAGTGCGCTTGGTGTGTGTAGGCCAATGTTCATTTTGGCAACCATTTTTGATTCAGTCTTAGTCTTCATCTTCAGACGAAAATGCTTATGAATGCAAACTTTTAGTCATTACTTTTAGTAAACTGCAGTTACTTTAGGTAGCTATTTTATATGTAGTCTTTAGACAGAAAATGTCATAATTATTCTCTCTAGGCCATTCAATTAAGCTTATGATGATAAATTATTTACATTGCACTCTTTAGCAGTAGCACTTGTGCAATTCTACATATCCCTTTTCCTAAGTTCCTCTCTTCCACTTAGACTGCAGTCACACCTTTTCCATTAAGGGACAATATTCGCCCCCTTTAATACATTTTTTCATTTAATTTTTAACCTTTATAATACCTTTTAAAAATAAATAATGCTTTAAATAAAACAATGTTCAATAAATATGCAATGTTAAAAAACGTTTTTAATATTAATAAAAATATTATATTAAAATAGCCAGTAGGTGGCGGTCATCGAGTCATTCATTCATTGAATCTCACGATTCGTTCAAAGCCACAGATTTCGTTGCAAAATAGAGCAATAAGCCTGACTACTGTTTTAAATGCAGTACATCACTTAAATGTTACCCTTTTTTTTACTGTTGTATAAAATCAATGTCACATTTGAAATCGTGTGGATATTCGGGAAACATTGCATTCTTGCTCATATATGATCAACATTAAAAACACTGCTGGATATCAGCCTGCATTTTGATCGCAGATTTAGTCGCACAAACAGCACAAGCGGCTCGTGACAGAACACAGACCGACTGAATGACACTTTAATTTAAGTAGAAAATCTCAAATAAAGATCGCTGAACTCCAGCTTGTCTGTGTTTTCAGATCATCCGCGCTTCAGCAGTGTAGAGAGCGCGCGCGCATGGTTAAAAATAATTTCCCTTTCTTCTGCACCAGCTCAGCTCAGCTATATATATATATATACACTTTTTATTTTATTTTTATTCTCAGCTTAGCTATGTGTGTAAGTTATACAGTTTAACGGTCTCTTCAGCGCCGTGACACACAGCGCTGAAAACCAATCAAAAGAGTTACTCGACAAAAGTGTATTATTGTTACTTAGCAACCGCATTCTTTGACAAAGGCTGTCCAATCCGTACAATGAAATCACTCGCAGCATGTGTTTATTGGTTACTACTTAATACATTAAATGTTAAGTCAATGTAAAGACGCGTTTATGCGCGTCTGGTGGTCCTGTCCTGGTCCCTCGGTGGATGCGAATTTTTGCGAACTGTGTTCGCTTTTGGTGCGAACGCAGCATTATTATAATCCACCCGCCACTGTGGCTGGTATACACGGCAAAGTGACCCGCCACTTTGAAAAAGTACCCGCCCTTGGCGGGTGGCGGGTGCTAATTTCCCACCCTGGACATGCCCATTGACTCCAATGTTAAATGGGTCCATGGCCAATTCTATTATAGTCAAAAACTCGAGAGCGGAACCATTGTCAAAAAAATGTTGTCCACCACTCTTGTTCATCCAAAACAAACTACAATAAATACCGGAATTATCCTTTAATTGGATTTATTTTGCATTTCAGGCTTATTTTAAGCAGAAAGTATGTGTATTCTACGAATTTGTTGCAAGTATAATTTAGGCCTAGTTTTTAGGGCCCAAGCCTTGAAAAGGCGAAGGCCCTATTGTTTTCCTTCGGATGATTATTATTATTATTATTTTTCTTACGAATATTCGGGCACTTTTGGGTCTCTTAACATGCTCAAAAACTCTTGAAACTTTGCACATGGGTCAGAACCCGCGGCCATTAGGGCCGGGCTGAAGTTGGGACCCGGGCGTGGCAGGGGGGCTAGACAGCGCCCCCTGGAACGGGGTCCGAAAACTTGGTCCATAAATCAAACACGCTTGCAAGTAAAAACTTTGACGTTTTGTTCTATAACCAGGGGCGAATTGGTTTTGAAGTCATCCCTCCAACACTTTATTAATGGTCAAATCTGTTCTATTACTGCATTTTCATCCACCATTGTAATACATTTTAGTTAAATATAACATTGGGTGTACATGGTAAATGAGGATATTATTCCTTTATTACACGTCTACTCAAGGCCTCTGCTTTAGTCATAATACATTTCCTTGTGTAAAATAAATATTTATTTGTTTTTTTGTGTCTAGAAATGCTGTCTTACAAAGTGGGCAAACAGCTGGGTCACCCCACATATTCTTTAGCTGGATGGTTGGTGACCAAATTCCTTAAATGGCACAATCTGATTTTGGAGGAGAATGCAGTGAAATTGAGCAACATACAACCCAACGACACCGTGCTGGAGCTGGGTCACGGGCCGGGCTTCGGTCTTCAGGAGGCCTCGCAGCTCCTCATGGGCCCGAGAGGGAAACTGCTGGGTGTGGACTACTCGCAGTACATGCATCAGATGGCCAGCAAGCGAATGCAGGAGCAGATCTCCAGAGGAAAGGCTGTGTTGTATTACAGTGATTTGGTGAACATGCCGATAGAGGAAAACACTGTTGACAAGGCGTTTCACTGTAACTGTTATTACTACTGGCCGGATCTGAAAGCGGGAGCGAAAGCGATCCACAGAGTGATGAAACCAGGTGAGATCACGAGAACTTTATCAATAAAATCTCTAAACCAAAATCCATAACTTAATTTTTCATCTGAACATAAACATTTGTGAGATTTATTGTAATGTATAAAAAAAAGTCATTAATTACTCACCATCATGTCGTTCCAAAGCCGTAAGACTTTCGTTCATCTTCAAAACAAATCTTGAGAGATTTCTGTCCACACAACTACTACTTTGTCACTTCTAACTAATCCATATGAATCGAGAGGTTTAGTCAAAATTTTCTGTTAAATATTAAATTGCTTTATACAGTATGATGATTGAATTTAGGCTTTTATTCACATATAAATATTGATCGGCAAACATAAACCAAAGGCTTAACCGTTCTTTGACATGGAAGAAAAACCTCATTGGTTCTTGCGGAAACTCAATCGTGCTGCGTTACACAAGAATTAACCTCATTGGTTCTTGCAGAAGCTCAATCGTGCTGCGTTACATGAGAATGAACCTCATTGGTTCTTGCGGAAACTCAATTGTGCTGCGTTACACGAGAATGAACCTCATTGGTTCTTGCAGAAGCTGAAACGTGCTGCGTAACACGAGAATTAATGCTAGAATGGTTGAGCTCCTGTTTTAACTGTAAATAAAAATGTGAGTAAAAGCCTACACTAAATCTGTTCATCATATAAAGTGATACTCTTTAATTTGTGCTTTATTTGGATTAAACTGCTCAATTTATATATATTTTTAAAAGACTTGTTATTGTCCAAACATGTATTATTTGAACTGTGAAATTGTTTAAATAGTAATTTTTAGCCATTTTATGTTTTAGGATGTTATCATAAACACTGATCTCCCCCCAAAACCGTATTTATTTTATTTGTGCAGGTCTTAAAAAGCCTTAAAAGGTTAGGGAGATTGGCAGTAACAAACACACCTTTGTTTTGCTTGATATAGCCTAAAATAAAAGGGTCTTTAAAAAGTCCTTGAAAGAGTGGGAACCCTAAACAAAATATTGCCAAAAAAAATTGGTTGGGAAAGATGAATGAATATCAGTGAGGTAGCAAAGGTAGTTAAACTAAAACGTTGAGTTGAAACTCAAATACAGTTGTGTAGAGATGACTAAAACTATTGTGACTATAAGTTAAATGGATGGAAGAAAGACATTATAACTTGGGGCCCTTTCACACTACCTTGTTTGATCCGGATTTTCGGACTTTTCAGTTTGATGCGAACCAAAATGACAGGTGTGAAACCTCCCCCAGACCACGGTCCGGACCAAACAGACGGAATTTGGTCCGATGAATAGAGGTAGTCTCGGTCAGGATCAAACTGAACAAAGGTTTGGTTCATTATAGTGTGGAAGCTTTTTTTGTAAGGTTCGGACTTTCAGACCATTTACAGGAAGTTCCGGTGGTTCCCGTGTAGCCGAAGAAGACAAAGATAGCAGGAAAAATGAGCCGTGGTGGCACATGGGCAGGACACAAGGTTTTTATTTGAAATATGGTCTGTCAACATAATATGAAGTCAACTGGAAATACGCTTGCAGTCTTCTCCTTTCCTGCCGGCGACAATCAAATGTTTGCTCAACGAGGACGTTCATTTGCCGAATTTGAACTAGCCTCGCGTATAGTTGGTGCTGCAGGTAGTAATACCATAATAATAACAATATAGTTTCAACGATATGCGTCTGTTCATTCATTGTTGTCAAAGTTACCCGCCGATTGACAACACTCTGATGTCAGACGCACATCCGTTTACAAACCAATCAATGTCGAGATGCAGCGCACATAGACGATGGCGACAGGACGCAAGCATGTCATGTAAACTTCTTTAGTGCTTCAGTGCGCTCGCATAATTGCAGTGTGAAACCAAACCAAAACTTACCGAATGTATAAAATGTTTCAAATCATGAACTTTGGTTCGGACTTTGGTGCGGACTTACAGGTGTGAAAACGCCCTTAGAAACTTAATTTATACTGTATTTATACAATTGCATATAAATTGTGACCGATCCACTGATCTGTTGGCTAGGCCATAATGATCCATATGCTGAGGTGTCTAGTCCGCTCGCCGAGCTGATGTTCACTACTGTAATGAATATGAATGTAACTTTTTAATAAGCAGGGGAAATTCCCGACTTTAAACAAATAACCATTTACATGCTTGGGACGTTTCGTTGTAAGAATGTACAGGGAGACCTCAGATATAAAAAAGGTGTCTGGTTGGGCAATGTTTTCTCAGTGAAATCATATAATTTCCTATTCATTTAATAGAATGCGTGATATTACTAGGGAATACCAATATGGCGACGCGGTGGATTCACTTTTTATGACGTCATGAGCAATCCAGTTAGATCAGTGGACCGATCGCAGTTTTACAAATACAACACTGTTCTGATAATGTTCGTGTATGTCGTCTTTATGAAGTCATTCGTTTTTAAAATGATTGAAAATTAGCAAGTCTTTAAAACAGATAATAACAGACCACAAGAGAAAATCTAATTTGATAGACTTTTTCATTAAAATAATAGTACCAGCAAAACAATTAGTGAAAATGTTATTTTAGTTAGTAAAATGTTTTGCATTAATGACAGCATGTAGTTCACAAGTTTGTGCAAACCTGATGATTCATACGAGCATGATTTGAAAATGAAACTTTGGCCCTTAACTTTTAGACTCACTGTAAGCCAGCCTGACCCAACATTTAATCATTAAAACAATGTGCAAATTATTTTCTGTTCCTTCAGGTGGAATTATGGTTACAACTCTCAGACTAGGTAATATTACCAAAGCAGCTTCTGTGGGAGTGCTTACTGGAGACAAATGGAGACCTGAGGTCTACATGGAAGCGCTGGAGTCTTCTGGGTTCACAGATGTGCGAATGGAGAACAAAATGGAGAACCTCATCAAATTTCAAGCTATTTTTGCCACTGCTGCGAAATGAAATTCCTGTGTAATCACTGATACGTAATAAGATATCTGTCCTTCCACACTTTCTCAGGATCCAATCTACTCCAATTTGTTGTTGAAATAGAAACATTTAAACTGGTTGTAAAAAAATACTTTCATGACAGACTTACTTTATTCAATCACACATTAAATAATGTAGTCAACATGTCAACATAACAATATAGAATGCAATATAGTGCATATAGCAAAATTATTATAAGCTGACTAACAACAATGGACATTGAATGGCTTTCCTGTGGTGTTGACATTTTTCTGTTACATTCCGTCATTAAAGAGTGAAAATAACATTTATTGTTTGAATTTCTTCCTAAAACTGAAAGAATTTGAAAGCTTAGACTTGGGCTATTTTCACACTCCAAGCCTTAGGGCTCAATTCTTGTCAATTGCTCAGGCCCGGTTTACACCTGGTGTTAAGATGGGTTTAGGTCGATCGGATCACAAGTAGATGATGGAGACACATTTCCATTTACACCTCTTTTCCTGTTTACGTCTCTCTTGTCCACTTTCAAACACTTCTGGCCTGATTTGTTCGAGGGGAGGGTCTATGGGGTAAATATATGGGCTTTTTCAGATCTTTCGATCTAATGGACAAAATAAGCTTGTTTACATATGAACGAGCAGAGTCAATGGAAAAACATACAGAGAACAGCAGCTTTAGTTTCTGCTCTGAGCCGAAATCAGGAATTGTGCTTGATACCTTTTTCATTTTCAATCCAAAATTGGGTCTTCAGCTGACAGTTTAAATCCTGGATAGAGCTCTTCCCATAATGTTAACACATTCGGTCAGTAGATAGAGAGTATTCTTTTGTGGCACTACGAAAGCAATCCCTATGACTTTCTGTCTGTAATCTGGAGTCTTGAAGTCGATGTTTTGTTCACACTATGTGACACTACGTAAAAGATCCCCAACACACACCACACGAGCTGATGACATTTCTGTCACCCAATGAATCTATCCGGTCCCATGTTTTGTCATGAAAACACACGCGAGGAGTGGAATGGGAAATTACGCGAAACAGTTGTTTATTTGAAAATGGATGTCAGGACGAAATTAGCACTGCAGGGATGAACTGTTCTGAAAAACCCAGTGTAACGAGGTTCGTTGTTATGGGAAGAAGGAGGTGGGAACCGGCGAACATTCAAATATTTAAATAAAACAAATACAAACACTAAAGTATAAGCCAGCAGCATCTCGCGGACGACTGCTGGCCACACAAAACATAAACAACATAAAATTAGGCCTGTCCCTCTCTCGATCTCCACTGTCGTTGCTCCTCGCTTTATGCTTCCGCTCCTCCGAGAGATACGAGACCGGTGCGTCGCGCAGGTGTCGCTCATCATCAGCCATTACGCACACCGGCCTCGCGCCGTCCTCCCACGGCCCTCGACCTCGTCCTGCTCGCTACATACCCCAGAGGGGGTACTCCCGAGACTGCACACTTCAGAATGTCACTGGAAGTATGGAAGATGCACAAGTTTTTATTGAATGATTGAAATATGAAGGAGACAATTTCATTACAAAATACAAAGAGATACAAATATGGCGGATCGGGCGTGTCGTGGCTCAGTTGCTCCTGGGTAGATGTTTAGATGGTAAAATAATTGTTGAGGATGAGTTTCTGAATTTCCTCTCTGTGAAAATAAAACCGATGAGCCAAGATCAAATAGATGAGCCATAGTCCTCAAGTATGTTTGACTCCGAGTGGATAGAGTCGTCGAAAAAGCTGCTGTTTGAGCTCTGCCCAGGCACTAAGCAACGGTGCGTGAGATGTAAAGGAAGTCAGAAGGATGCCAACAATATAAAAAGTTGCTTAAAAGTGCTAAACGTGTGTGGAGAAAATATTCCCCATTTTGTGTCAGACTTTCTGGACGAGTTACCACCAGTGACATTTGACAACGTGGATGTATCAATCTTGCTTTGTAAGATGGAGCGTTTGCACAGTGAAATGAGCGCACAAGAGATACAGTGAAACTGTATATACAGTTATTGTCACGGTGTCTGGTTGTGTTTCCCCGGGTGTCCACTGGAGGTCCTCGTTCCCCACGGTGTCTGTCATTGTTAACTACATTCCCCACAATCCTTGTCTGCACTTATCTGTTCATTGCACTCAGCTGTTCTCGTCATTGTTCCCAGCTGTCTCTTGTTATCATTGTTAGTTCTGTGTGTTTATATACCCTGGTTGTTTCTTTGTTTGTCATGGATTCCTTATTGTATATCACACCACTTTGGTTGCCTGTTTAGGTCCTGTATCTTGTTTCGGTCTTGTCTTGGATTGCTATTTTTTTTTTTTTTTGCCCTTGCATGGACTGGATGACGATTTACCCCATTCAATTACTGCATTATTGGATCTATCCCTGTTTCCCTCGTGTGTGGGTCGTGACAGTTATATATAGGCAGATATAGGGGAGATCTACATGCTGCTACTGCAACCATTGATAGCATTGTTTCCAATGTGGAGAGGCGGCTGCAGAGTCGCAGAAAAGGCCATGGTTTGGATACTGTGAGTGGTTTCAAAAACTCCTGCGTCTGAGAAATGGCAGGTGAAAAGCAGGTTGGAAGCGGAATTGTCCATTTCTGCTGTCGTAAATAATTTAGCCTACCGCAACCTGTCGCACACACGCTCACTGTTTATCCAGCACCGGCTCTGGAATGAACGATTTCCACAGACAAGGTAGAGTATGATGCATGATTTCATGAAAGTATGATGTATTGCAACATCAGAAACGAAGAAAAACGAAAGAATTACTATTGTAACACTTGACGAAAAGCAAGTCAAATTTGTAGTTTTCTGATGTCTCATTAGAACTACAGAAACGTGACCCGATCTGGCAATCTTACATAGTGTGGTTATAGCAGATAAAGGACCGCAAAGCGGAGCCGGAAGTTACGACTTGATACAAGTTTCACCCTGTTACGACTTGATGAACCACTGAAACGATTTTGGAAACATTATTTTAAGGTAAAAAATCTTCCTTAGTGTTGATTTGAACACACAGTATATTTCAGTGCTTGATAAAAAAATAAAAATTCTAGTTCAAATGTATTGTAATATTTAGCCAAAACATGGTTGTTACTTGAAATATTTTCTTATTTCTTTTGCTAGTCTTTGCATTTTCAGCCAATTTAACTAGTGAAGACCCTGTCTGTGCACAAATAAAATAAAGACACAAAATAACGTTAAATAATTAATTTTAATGAATGTTGAACTACCCCTGTGGACTGTTGCAAGTTGCAAGTGTCTATTCAAGCATACATTTAACATTTATTATACATGTTGCAGAAGTGTGGTTGGGTAGCTGACAGATGTGGGTTTAAGGCTATTTCAATTTTGGCCAACCAATAGAGAAACGAAAGGAAATGCAAAAAGTGTTGCAACTCTCCCCACTAGGCTAGTTATCCAAACCAAAAAATGATTTTATTGCATGACAGTTAAAGTAACCTATTTAATCTTAAAATTTGTTAATAGTCAATTAATAGCTCTAGTTAATTAAATACAAGTATGTTAACAAGTAGGCCTATATGTAAATTTTTCATCTCTTTTTTGTGTGTGTTTATTTAAAATTAGACCAATCTGATATTATTTTAATTGTATACATGTTATTTAACAGTTTATATAGTTATTTAATGATAATCTAAACCGCAGAAGATACTCCGGTTTAAATCCCAGTTGTGCAGGTGGGGCGCGTAACACTGCAACTATGTGCCCCTATAGAACTAAGCTATTATTTACTTTTATGAATTCTATTGAGAAAAAAAGTGAATAAAGACAGAGTCAATGTTCAGAAATGATTAATTATTTTGTTTTGAACTATGCTGGGGTGAGTTTCCCAAAAGCATCGTTAGCCAATGTTTACAAGTTCCACGTCGTTATCGGCATTCAACGAGTCGGTGTTTCCCGAAACCATTGTTCCAACGAACATTCGCAAACAGCATCGCAAACTTGTGAGGTTACGACAGCTCTCGACCTGTCGTCAGAGTAGTTTCTAGTTTACATGACATGTAGCCTATAGCCTACTTAATAAATCCTTATCTTAAGCCAAACAAGCAAGCTGACATTCAGTGCAATCTGTAGGCTATGTTTTATTTATAATTCAATCAAATGTCATAACGTCTTTCAGTTTGTCAAGTCAAGAGATTTAAGCGTCGTTTTTCGAAGAGTGCGCATGTGTGAACGTGATCAATAGGCTATAGGCTACTATAAGAACGAGCCTATGATCGAATCTGGAAATAAAGCTAAATAACCGAGATAAATGAGAAATAGTCCTCGGATACCATGTCTTTAATACTGTATGTTTGTTTTTTCAAAACATTTAGCGTTAATTCGATCTGAAACAGTTTTATTAAAATAATGTATTACTCCACCACGTACGTGACGTCATAAACCAAGGTGGTTGAACGTTGGAACAATGGTTTCGGGACTAAGCTGTCATCAACTATGACAAGCATCAACTATGCTGATAACGACGGAACTTGCTTTCGGGAAACGCACCTCTGTAGGCTATAGCTGTGTTTTCCGGTGTGTTCGTTGTCAAACTAAAAAATTCATTGAGGAACTATTTTAGTTTGTCTTGTATATATTTTTTTATTAGATCAGATAACATTTTAATCCGACATATGGTCAAGTTAATATGCCCCTCACGTTACAATGTAGGCTACCCCACCTATGGGGCATGTTGTCACATTTCACTTCCATTCTTTCGATGTAAATCAAGAAAAAAGTATTAATGAAACAATGTATCTAGGCTACTAGATGTGTAAAATGAATGCGGGGAAACAATCTCAGAACCCATATGTTTAGGCTAAATAAACGGAGAAAGTCAAAAAGTGTTCTTGTGCCCCACTCTCCCTTACATAATGCAAATGTATTATGTAATTTAAATTTGAAATTAAAGTAAAATACGCTATGTTGGCTATATCATAATCTGCACGAGGCCGTCTTGCCTTTCTTTGATGATGAAAGGCTACAAAGGGCATTCCAATTCTAAATGAACGATCTTCCAAACGAAGTACTTGCAGATGCCGTGCTTGGGGAGTAGTGAACACTATGTAGGGAGCATGTCATTAGAAACGCACCTTGCCTTGGGACAAAACAGCGCGACAAGAAGTAGGCTAGGCCTTCCTCTTCCCCACTTCCGTTCTCTGACTTTCGCCATATAGTGCAGGCATAATAATAGGCGTTTGAGGTAAGTACATTTTGACTTGGGGTAGGATATTTAGTGTTGCTGTTTTTTTTTTAACTATAAATTAATGCACGTCAGATGGGTGATTCTATAATTGGAGATACATTTTGCACTTCAAATTTTTATTTTTTAAAGGTTGTCATACAGAACCATTGTTTAAGAATTACCTTGAAAACACTTTAAAGTTGATATATTCAGTGCTATACAAATACAGATAGTTTATTATTTTCTCTATTTTATCAAAATATCACCTGTTCATAGTTTTTCTCGTCAATTCTGTTACGGACGAACAACCAAATATATAGAAATAACAGTACATCAAAAAATTATAAATCTTTTTAGTTTCATTTGTCATTTAGTCCTTTTATTCAGGCCTTTAAAACAGATATTAAATGTTATATTTATACAACTTCAAAATTAGATTCACCCCCAGGCAATAGTGGATTATCCAAAGGGTGCACTAGTTTTTTTATCAAATTACTTGAACATTACAGGCTGTAGGAGCCATTTATGTTTATTGTTGGCATATGTTATTTTGTTTGGATATATTTCTATTATTATTTTGGACACTAGGTGGCAGTGATTAGATGCACATGTTTGTATATAGGGGGCATAGGTTACAGGAAGTGGGAGGCACAGGTAGGGGGAGCACACACAGTTCTCACCAGGCCACAGACTACAGATCACACGCAAACTACTGGAAACAAGTTGGCAAAGGAACTGGTATGTTCATGTACTATTTACTGCAATAAACCACAAACCTCAACTGCAATAATCTCTGGAAAACATTTGTGTGTCTGCGTTGAAACTTCACTCCTACCTGTGTATAATGGCAAAGATAGGAACAAAAGGCTAGAGGTACAGCAAAACAAAGATTGCCATTACACAGGCTAGAGATAAAACTATAACATATATCTTACTCTTGCACAATATAAAAATAACAATATTAAGTAGTTTGATATTTCAATGTATTATCTCATTAATATTCAAGATGAAAGACTAAAAACAGAATTGACACATCTGGCAACAGAATTGACGGGGGTAACAGAATTGACCCAAACCAACCAGAACATGCCTATAACAAGAAAATAACTGCTGAGTTATTGAGAAATACTCGACCAGATATCCCTCTGGATCTCTACATGCCGTGTCGCAACCTTGGTCGGGGGTGGAATTAATCTGAGGATGTCCTCATGTGGGTACCAATGAACATCTTCACGACCAGGCCAAAAGAATCAATTTTTTCCTATTTGGTGCATGCACTTGACCCTCACATGAGTCTCATTGACCATAGTTGATTGTGTATCAGCAAATTACATAAGAATAATGTTCTCTGATCAAAAGTAAAATTTAATTCTCCAATATACTAAACTCTGTGCATTCCAAATACAAAACATACTCCATTAACTTTCATTGAGGCACACATTTTTACATTATATTACATTGTATTATATTATTGTACGGTAGCATGACAAATAACCACACATACTTGGGTGGATGGTGCATGTGTGTGTCTGTGTGTGTTGAAATCCTCTGATCATGGTAGAATAACCCAATTGATCAGTGTGTCTCGGTGTGTGTGTGTGTGTGTGGCTATAAACACACATTATGCATTTTTGTGTGTGTTTGTATCATTGTGTGATTGTAACCAAGGCAGGGGCAGTGTGAAAACCAAGGCATTGGTCAATTCTGTTACCGTACCTTGGTAACAGAATTGACAGTAACAGAGTTGACATTTTTAGCATTTTTTTACTAATAACACCACATGCTAGCATAAAGGCTAAGAGCACATGGCCTGATACTAGAGATGATTTTAAAAACTTTTAATACCTCCTTTTGTTAATATCTTTGAACTTTGCTTTCCCTATGAGATTGTTGAAACTGAAATTGTTATATAAGAACTCTTGGTGGAAGTGCCTGTAAGATTACATGGCTTCAGAGAGAACAAAACACATACCTCCTAGTTCTTCAGAGTTTAATACCAAAAGGGAAGTGACATCATCTTGCGTTGCTTAGGATACTGATGCGACAGATAAGCATAATTTAAAGAGACAATAACATGTAGTAACAGAATTGACACAGGATTTATGGATTGGTATTTTTCAACAATAAAAGTTACTTTTAAACAAATTAATTTAGCATAATTTGGAAACTGTCACCAATAATAATTTATAAACAAAATAATTAAAACCCCAACCTGAAATTTGTAATTTAAAACATGTTTAATGCACATTTTACCCTTGTTTGAAAAAAGTACCACCCACTAAGGACAGTATGATATCATGACTTTCAGCATCATTAAATAGCTTTTAAAATAAAATATTTTCTAGTTTTACACTCTAACATTTTGTGACTCTTAAAAAGAATTAAAACAAATAAAAATGTGTTTTTGGAGTAAAATTTTGGTAAAGCTGTTAAAAATAAATGGCTTCGGACTTCAAATGTATCTCCAATTAAAGAATCACCCAGATGTTGTTGCGCAGTGGGTGGAATTGTAAAACTCTCGCAACCGTAATGCTGCTATAGGCCTAGGCTATGCATTGACTGTCTTCAAATGTGTTACGTAAACTAGCTACTTATAGTTGTTAAAGTAGCCTAGTTGTAGGCTACTGTTGCTATCTTTTATAAGACTGTCCAACATGACCAGTTGATAGGAGCTAAATTTTACTTTACCACGCTAAAGATGACCAGATTTCTCAAATTATGACTTTATAAAAAAACATCACAAAAATAAAACAACATGAAAAATAAAACTGTTTAACAAACATTTTAACATTTCATTATTATAATTTTCACAAGATGTTTATTAGGTCTAGTAGCCTATACAGAAATCAACTTAATTAACTTCAAATGTTTATTGTGTTAAAAAAATTATTAAAATTATTCTTACTCTTCTTACTATTCTTATTCTTACTATCCTTAATGGGCTGGTTATTTTGCATTTTAGGTTTATTTAAAGCAGCAAGTAGGTGTATTCTCCCAATGTGTTTGTTGCAAGTGTAATTATTTAGTTTTTTTTTTTAAATATATAGTTAAGAAGTGTGGAAATTGCTTTGTGACTGCGGAACTTTTGGGGACAAAACAATCCCGACCCGCACTCTGTGCGCTTATACTGATAGTTTAGGCTACACAAAACTTTTAAATTCTATAATCATTCACCCTCAAGTTGTTCCAAACCAGAATGAGTTTCTTTCTTATGTAGAACACAAAATAATATATATTTTAAAGAATGTCAATTGACTTCCATAGTATGAAAAAAATGTATATGGAAGTCAATAGTGCCGTCGACTGTCTGGTTAGTTACCAACATTCTTCAAAATATTTTGTGTTCAACAGAAGAAGCTCATACAGGTTTGGCACAACATAAGGGTTAGTAGGCCTACTTGGGCTAAATGATGAATTTTCGGGTGAAATCCTTTAATAGAGTAGCGACTCGTATTGTATCAATATCATAGGCTACTGCTGATAAAATAAATAATATTAATAATGGCTAATTTGAGTGAGGTGATTCAATCTCTGCTGGATTTGTAATAGAGGAAAACAGAAATAAGTAGCCTATTAGGGGTCGAATTTCGGCGCGGGTATTGTGCATCATTTTAGTCATTCACAATCGGACCAGCGTTACATGATCATTGCATGATCATTTGGGCGATACAGATAATTCGTTTTTTTTTAAACAAAGACCAATATTTAATAGGTTAACCATTTGTATTTGTAGGCTATGTATTTTTTATTTACCCAAATTTATAGGCTAAAACACAAAATAGGAAAATGTATATTTTTTTTGTCTTATTTAGTCTCTTGGGGGCCACAAGAGGGAGCAGTGAGCAAATATTAATATAGGCCTAGCGCATTCATTTGTTTATTCAAAGGATTGAAATAACAATTTGAACAAACGGCATTGTATTTATGCATAGCTTTACAAATCTGAAGCGCCGATCAATAAGCCATGGTGATGCACTTGGACCTGTCTGTAGATTGAAGATTGTTGGGATGGCTGTATTGGCTGTACAAGGCACGCCGGAATGAGTAGTTCCTAGCCATATAGGCTTGGAAAATCGCAACTTTTCATTTTCCGTCGATCTTAGTACACGGTTTAACTACAGAAGAGTGAAGTTTTAAATAGGAAAAATATTGAAACTCGTTGGTCATTTTGAAAGAAATGCTACTGGACCCATCAGAATCAATGATCTATGCTAAGCTATGCTAAAACTGGTACCGTCAGAACCGAAATTCGGCTGAATGGATTCGAAAACGGTAAAACTCGACTGTTTAACTCTGGGGGAGTTGTAAAATGAGCCTATTTCCAAAAAAGTGGAGTATCCCTTTAAGTGCGTAGCATATGCAAAAAAAAAAAAAAAAATTGGCGTATAAATGGTACGAGAAATAACATTCGTGGTATAGCTACGCACTTTCACAAGATCGTAATGTTGTTATTTCTCGAATATTTTGAATGAGCAGCAATTAATTCATAATTACAAAATACAAACTTTTTACAACAATCAATTTAAAGCACAACTGTTCGACTCTTAAGCCCATCATGGGTATTCTTGCAGTAAGACCTTTATCCTTTCAACAAAATGTATAGCCTATCTCTACTTTGACAAATGCAAAAACGTGCACGCTCACAATGCCTGGTTTTCATATAGAGAAATGCACATTCCAAAGAATCCTTGTTCAAGGATTTGAATTTCATTATTAAATACAGTATATTTCACATTAAATGCCCATTCAAAGTGTCTTTAAGTGCTATTTGTAACAACATGAATATGGAGGAAATAATATTATCACATAGTAGGCTATAGTCAAATGGGAATTACTTTTTGCAGCACTGTTACACTTTTATTAGTAAACCTATATATTTTTTAAACGAAAAAGGTTCATGCAGTTAACCAACAACATACTTGTATTTGTATCCACCATAAACATTTAACATTATTAATAGGCTGTTTTAAAATATTTCTAATTGTATGGCTCATATCTTATGCATGCGCAAATTGAAAAGTGATCTTAACGTATTTAACAAAAATATTGTTTAATTAAGTACGCATTTAGACAGTATAAGCCATGCCCCCCACTTCTGCTCTGTGGCTGCTGGTCTGAAACTGCGTTTCTGCAGCTGGAAAGTATTGAAAGAGCCTTGAGTTGACCGAAAATTGTGTGATCTTCGATCTCTCCAAAGGACAATTTTTTTACAGCAATGGAGTCTCTCAATAAATACTAGCAGCGCAGTTGAGTTGCAGCAAATCAGACTACCGGTATCTGTGATTAAAATCAAATTAACTTTAATTCATGCTATAGTGGATTATTCCTAACTAAATTAGTAGATTTAGGGGATGTTATCAGATAGGATATGCTATTGGTGTAACGGTCACCAGCTGGAGTGCCCTTGAGAGCCACCAGAGGGCACTCCACATAAGACTATCACTCACAAACTACATTTCCCATACTCACTCCCCGAACTCATCATCACTTATCATTGATCACATTGATCTCATCATTCTGTTAGTCTGTCTATTTATACCATGTTATTTCATTCACTCACCGCAGTTTTCCCTGGTTTCTTGCCATTTGGTTTTTGGATATCATCCTCTGGTCCCTGGATTACTCTCTTGCCTCTGGTCCCTTACTCTCTTGCCTCTGGTCCCTTACTCTCTTGCCTCTGGTCCCTGGATTACTCTCTTGCCTCTGGTCCCTGCCTGTTTTGTTTGCTTGTTTGTTTCTTTGTTTGACTGCCTGTCTGTGTATGACCCTTGCCTGTACATTGGATTACCCCTGTGGATTGCCCCATACAATAAAGCTGCGTTTGGATCTAAAACCTCGTCTCGGGGCAGTTCATAACAATTGGATAAAGTTAGCAACACAACGCACAAACAGCCAATAGAGTAGAACAGGAACGTCAAAAGCCCGAAGAATAATTCCCCACTGGTTCCCTCAAGATTTTCCTATATTTTATAATGGGGGTTTATGATGGGGTTTTCAATTTATTAGTAAACCTAACTTCACTTTGACGTTTTGCTCTATAACGTAAACTGCACACACTCACACCGATAATAGTCTTATCTAGTTACTTATTAGAAACATGCGTTTTCAAAAATTTTAAAAATTTGCGTCCAAGTATCGTCAAGTTGTGTTTACCACAGGCTTTATTTTACTCATACATTGGAAATCCCCGTAGGAATATCTCGAGGGAACCAGGTTTTGACGTCATCCCTGCAACACTCTATTAATGTATTAGTTAAATAAAACATTGGGTGTACGTGGTAAAATGGATATTGTTCCTTTATTACACATGCAATAAAGAGTAACATTTCTTATTGTAGGAAGAGCATAGTGATATAAATTTAGAGTGCCTATATGTGAGGAAGCAAAAACGTATGGGTGGAGTGTTTTTAGGCACTGTGATTCTGTTGACTATTACCTGTCTATCTATATTATGTTTAAGCTCAGCTGATATTTGGATTGATGGCAAAGGGTGAGGGAAGTTGATGGACCAGGTGAGATTGAAAAAAACAAGGTTTAAAAAGTTATAAAAGGCAAGCAATTATGAAAAACAAATCATACTAGGTTAAATAATACAAGTATATTACATACTACTACTGTATTATAGAAGTAATCATACTAAACATGCATTTTATTATGTCTACTCAAAGCCTCTGCTTTAATCATAACAAATGTCCTTGTGCAAAATTAATATTTATTTGTTCTGTTGTGTGTCTAGAAATGCTGTCTAACAAAGTGGGCAAACAGCTGGGTCACCCCACATATTCTTTAACTGGATGGTTCGTGACCAAATTCCTTAAATGGCACAATCTGATTTTGGAGGAGAATGCAGTGAAATTGAGCAACATACAACCCAACGACACCGTGCTGGAGCTGGGTCACGGGCCGGGCTTCGGTCTTCAGGAGGCCTCGCAGCTCCTCATGGGCCCGAGAGGGAAACTGCTGGGTGTGGACTACTCACAGTACATGCATCAGATGGCCAGCAAGCGCATGCAGGAGCAGATCTCCAGAGGAAAGGCTGTGTTGTATTACAGTGATTTGGTGAACATGCCGATAGAGGAAAACACTGTTGACAAGGCGTTTCACTGTAACTGTTATTACTACTGGCCGGATCTGAAAGCGGGATCGAAAGCGATCCACAGAGTGATGAAACCAGGTGAGAATTTTTCATCTGAACATTTGTGAGATTTATTCAATCTAAACAGTTTTGAGGTTAAATTATTTAATTTTTTAAAATTTAATATTAATGTTATGTTAAAATTTTGTTGAACAATAGTTATCTCTGTTGGTTAAAGGGATAGTTAATTAATTACTCACCCTCATGGCGTTCTAAACCCATAAGAAGTTCATGATCTTAAGATCTCATGAGATCTTAAAACTAATCCATATGAATCAAGAGGTTTAGTCAAAATTTTCTGTAAAGACTCGATCGCTTTATATGATGATTGAATTTAGGCTTTTATTCACATATAAACATTGATTAGCGAACATAAACAGAAGCTCAACCATTCTTTGACGAGAAAAAAAACATCATTGGTTCTTGCTGAACCTCAAACATACAAGAAAATAATTAATTTGCTCTTGCTGAAACTCAAACATGCTGCGTAACACGAGAATGAACGTCATTGGTTCTTGCAGAAGCTCAAACGTGCTGTGTAACACATGAGAATGAACGTCATTGGTTCTTGCTGAAGCTCAAACGTGCTGCGTAACACGAGAATGAACCTCATTGGTTCTTGCAGAAGCCCAAACGTGCTGCGTAACAAGAATGAACGTCATTGGTTCTTGCAGAAGCTCAAACGTGCTGCGTAACACGAGAATGAACCTCATTGGTTCTTGCAGAAGCTCAAATGTACTGCGTAACACATGAGAATGAACGTCATTGGTTCTTGCAGAAGCTCAAACGTGCTGCATAACACGAGAATGAACCTCATTGGTTCTTGCAGAAGCTCAAACGTGCTGCGTAACACGAGAATGAACCTCATTGGTTCTTGCAGAAGCTCAAATGTACTGCGTAACACATGAGAATGAACGTCATTGGTTCTTGCAGAAGCTCAAACGTGCTGCATAACACGAGAATGAACCTCATTGGTTCTTGCAGAAGCTCAAACGTGCTGCATAACACGAGAATGAACCTCATTGGTTCTTGCAGAAGCTCAAACGTGCTGCGTAACACGAGAATGAACCTCATTGGTTCTTGCAGAAGCTCAAATGTACTGCGTAACACGAGAATGAACCTCATTGGTTCTTGCAGAAGCTCAAACGTGCTGTGTAACACATGAGAATGAACGTCATTGGTTCTTGCAGAAGCTCAAACGTACTGCGTAACAAGAATGAACGTCATTGGTTCTTGCAGAAGCTCAAACGTGCTGCGTAACACGAGAATGAACCTCATTGGTTCTTGCAGAAGCTCAAATGTACTGCGTAACACATGAGAATGAACGTCATTGGTTCTTGCAGAAGCTCAAACGTGCTGCATAACACGAGAATGAACCTCATTGGTTCTTGCAGAAGCTCAAACGTGCTGCGTAACACGAGAATGAACCTCATTGGTTCTTGCAGAAGCTCAAACGTGCTGCGTAACACGAGAATGAACCTCATTGGTTCTTGCTGAAGCTCAAACGTGCTGCGTAACACGAGAATGAACCTCATTGGTTCTTGCAGAAGCTCAAACGTGCTGCGTAACACGAGAATGAACCTCATTGGTTCTTGCAGAAGCTCAAACGTGCTGCGTAACACGAGAATGAACCTCATTGGTTCTTGCAGAAGCTCAAACGTGCTGCGTAACACGAGAATGAACCTCATTGGTTCTTGCTGAAGCTCAAACGTGCTGCGTAACACGAGAATGAACCTCATTGGTTCTTGCTGAAGCTCAAACGTGCTGCGTAACACGAGAATGAACCTCATTGGTTCTTGCAGAAGCTCAAACGTGCTGCGTAACACGAGAATGAACCTCATTGGTTCTTGCAGAAGCTCAAACGTGCTGCGTAACACGAGAATGAACTTCATTGGTTCTTGCAGAAGCTCAAACGTGCTGCGTAACACGATAATGAACCTCGCTGGTTCTTGCAGAAGCTCAAACGTGCTGCGTAACACGAGAATGAACCTCATTGGTTCTTGCAGAAGCTCAAACGTGCTGCGTAACACGAGAATGAACGTCATTGGTTCTTGCAGAAGCTCAAACGTGCTGCGTAACACGAGAATGAACCTCATTGGTTCTTGCAGAAGCTCAAATGTACTGCGTAACACATGAGAATGAACGTCATTGGTTCTTGCAGAAGCTCAAACGTGCTGCATAACACGAGAATGAACCTCATTGGTTCTTGCAGAAGCTCAAACGTGCTGCGTAACACGAGAATGAACCTCATTGGTTCTTGCAGAAGCTCAAACGTGCTGCGTAACACGAGAATGAACCTCATTGGTTCTTGCTGAAGCTCAAACGTGCTGCGTAACACGAGAATGAACCTCATTGGTTCTTGCAGAAGCTCAAACGTGCTGCGTAACACGAGAATGAACCTCATTGGTTCTTGCAGAAGCTCAAACGTGCTGCGTAACACGAGAATGAACTTCATTGGTTCTTGCAGAAGCTCAAACGTGCTGCGTAACACGATAATGAACCTCGCTGGTTCTTGCAGAAGCTCAAACGTGCTGCGTAACACGAGAATGAACCTCATTGGTTCTTGCAGAAGCTCAAACGTGCTGCGTAACACGAGAATGAACCTCATTGGTTCTTGCAGAAGCTCAAACGTGCTGCGTAACACGAGAATGAACCTCATTGGTTCTTGCAGAAGCTCAAGCGTGCTGCGCAACACGAGAATGAACCTCATTGGTTCTTGCAGAAGCTCAAATGTACTGTGTAACACATGAGAATGAACGTCATTGGTTCTTGCTGAAGCTCAAACGTGCTGCGTAACATGAGAATTAACCTCATTGGTTCTTGCTGAAGCTCAAACGTGGTGCGTAACACGATAATGAACTACATTGGTTCTTGCTGAAGCTCAAACGTGCTGCGTAACAAGAATGAACCTCATTGGTTGAAGCTCAAACGTGCTGCGTAACACGAGAATTAACTTCATTGGTTCTTGCTGAAGCTCAAACGTACTGCGTAACACGATAATGAACTACATTGGTTCTTGCTGAAGCTCAAACGTGCTGCGTAACAAGAATGAACCTCATTGGTTCTTGCAGAAGCTCAAACGTGGTGCGTAACACGATAATGAACTACATTGGTTCTTGCTGAAGCTCAAACGTGCTGCGTAACAAGAATGAACTTCATTGGTTCTTGCTGAAGCTCAAACGTGCTGCGTAACAAGAATGAACCTCATTGGTTCTTGCAGAAGCTCAAACGTGCTGCGTAACAAGAATGAACCTCATTGGTTCTTGCAGAAGCTCAAACGTGCTGCGTAACACGAGAATGAACCTCATTGGTTCTTGCAGAAGCTCAAATGTGCTGCGTAACACTATAATGAACTACATTGGTTCTTGCTGAAGCTCAAACGTGCTGCGTAACACGAGAATGAACTTCATTGGTTCTTGCTGAAGCTCAAACGTGCTGCGTAACAAGAATGAACCTCATTGGTTCTTGCAGAAGCTCAAACGTGCTGCGTAACAAGAATGAACCTCATTGGTTCTTGCAGAAGCTCAAACGTGCTGCGTAACACGAGAATGAACTTCATTGGTTCTTGCTGAAGCTCAAACGTGCTGCGTAACAAGAATGAACCTCATTGGTTCTTGCAGAAGCTCAAACGTGCTGCGTAACAAGAATGAACCTCATTGGTTCTTGCAGAAGCTCAAACGTGCTGCGTAACACGAGAATGAACCTCATTGGTTCTTGCAGAAGCTCAAATGTGCTGCGTAACACTATAATGAACTACATTGGTTCTTGCAGAAGCTCAAACGTGCTGCGTAACACGAGAATTAACCTCATTGGTTCTTGCAGAAGCTCAAACGTGCTGCGTAACACGAGAATGAACCTCATTGGTTCTTGCTTAAGCTCAAACGTGCTGTGTAACACGAGAATGAACCTCATTGGTTCTTGCTGAAGCTCAAACGTGCTGCGTAACAAGAATGAACCTCATTGGTTCTTGCTGAAGCTCAAACGTGCTGCGTAACAAGAATGAACCTCATTGGTTCTTGCTGAAGCTCAAACGTGCTGCGTAACTAGAATGAACCTCATTGGTTTGTGCAGAAGCTCAAACGTGCTGCGTAACAAGAATGAACCTCATTGGTTCTTGCTGAAGCTCAAACGTGCTGCGTAACACGAGAATGAACCTCATTGGTTCTTGCTGAAGCTCAATACGTGCTGCGTAACACGAGAATTAACCTCATTGGTTCTTGCAGAAGCTCAAACGTGCTGCGTAACAAGAATGAACCTCATTGGTTCTTGCAGAAGCTCAAACGTGCTGCGTAACAAGAATGAACCTCATTGGTTCTTGCAGAAGTTCAAACGTGCTGCGTAACACTAGAATGAACCTCATTGGTTCTTGCTGAAGCTCAAACGTGCTGCGTAACACGAGAATTAACCTCATTGGTTCTTGCTGAAGCTCAAACGTGCTGTATAACAAAATTATAGTACCAGCATAACAATTAGAGTGAACATGCTTATTTAAATTGCTATGAAAAGGTTTTGCATTAAAGGGATACTCAGTCCCTCCAGAAAAACGTTTTTTTGTGATTGTTGCGGGCAAAAATTCTTGATTATGCGGCACGTTTTCTTAAAAAATGCAATGGAATATGCGGGATATTTTTGCAATTTTATGCGATGAAATTGCGGGAACTTGCAAAAACTGCGGTTTGATGAAAAAGCCTATTCACTATTCACTAGGCTACTACTTTAATGTAAAGAGTCATTTCTTATTACTTCCTATGATAAGCAAGCATACTACATCACATAAAGTGCTGGGAATTTAAGTTCTCATCTTGTTTTATTTCAGACCTTAATAAACACATGGCTCAAACTTACAAAACATTGATGAGTCAAACAAGTTCTATAGCGTTACAAAATGGATATGCTACAACTTCTGTAAAAATGACAAAGTGGTTGTCCAGCGTCGACTTCCGCCTGTGGTCCAACACGCCCCCACTGTCTATACGCCCCTAATTTGCCCCCACTGTCATGTAACACACTGGGAAACTGCTTTGCGCGGTCTTTGGCGCTTATGTTTGTTGGCAAATGAGAATGATTTGCGGGCTTCATCATGGTTTCATCAGCATTGCGGGGTTTGCAGCTTTTCAATGATGTCGTGCAATTATGTCACTTCATAACGTTCCCATGGCAACAGGGGAGATGGCTGTGCTTGTGTGAAGTAAACGCAATATTTTTCAACTTTCTGCTAAGATATATGTGACTTTTTGCAACGAAAATGTGGGGATTATGAAATCATGAAAGCCCGCATATTTTGCGCGCGGAAATCTGCAATTTATGCAGCGAAAGTGCGGCGTATTTGAAAAAATGCGCCCCCCGCATAAATATGCGGACTTTGGCTGATTATGCATTGAATCATGCGATCGCATAATCGCGTTTTTCTGGAGGCACTGGATACTTCAGCATTTAGCATTAAGCTTTCTATCAGTAGAAAACCTGTAGTATTTTCAAATTAGCATGCTTCCCTCCCTCATGTCATCCCTCTGAGACGAGAGATTTATGTATTTTTTGTCTGGAAAAATCATCATTTTGGGTCATTGGAGGCTTTTTTGGCCAGAGGCTAAAAACTACAGCCAGTAAAAGGTTTTCAACCCGCCCATAGAGGGTGGGATCTCACTCACAGAATGTACAAATAGTGTCAGCCATCTTTATTTGGAAGCTAAGCTAACAGGCTCTTGTTCTCTGGAGAATAGTAGGGGTTACCATACATCCTTTTTCCCGGACATGTCCGGCCGTCGAGATCGTCCAAAATATCCGGGATTCGGCTTTTGCTTTCTACAGTTTACATGCACACCTTTTGTTTCAATCTAACTGAATTCATTCCGATTGGTAAATCTGAATGTAGTGTTTACATGAACACTAAACAAGTGATTGGTTGATGTGCGTTTTAGCATTGCTAAGAAAATTCCCGCTCCTCCCTGAGAGATAGTCTACGAGACTGGTGCGTCTCACAGGTGTCGCTCATCAGTAATCACGCCACCGGCCTCGCGTCATTCTCCCCCGGCCCTCAGCCTTGTCCTGCTCGCCAAAGTAAACATAATGAATGGCGACTGTAGAACTCAAAAGCCAAACCCCGGGCCAATTCCAGACAATCCCGGGCAGACATGTCACGGAGACTCACTAGTAGCCTAGCCTAGTTGTTTAACTGCGCTCTTACCGGTAGGCGTGGCTTGGGAGTGGCTTTGTAGGGTAGCGAAGCAAGTGCATCCTGGGAGTTGTTGTCTTTCATCCACATGAGCCAAAAAAATATTTTCTGGCTTTTCTCAGTCTAGAAGGCTCCAAATTAAAAAATAACTTCACATTTCTAATACATAAATGACCCATTTTAAATGCACATTATATTTTCCAGAGGTGAGGTATCCCTTTAATGACAGCATGTAGTTCCCAAGTTTGTGCAAACCTGATGATTCATGTGAGCATGATTTGAAAATGAAACTTTGGCCCTAAACTTTTAGACTCACTGTATGCCACTCTGACCCAACAAATAATAATAAAACAATGTGCAAATTATTTTCTGTTCCTTCAGGTGGAATTATGGTTACAACTCTCAGACTAGACAGTCTTAAAAAAGCATCTTCTTTGGGAGTGCTCACTGGAGACAAATGGAAACCTGAGGTCTACATGGAAGCGCTGGAGTCTTCTGGGTTCACAGATGTGCGAATGGAGAACAAAAGAGAGAAACTCATCAAATTTCAAGCTATTTTTTCCACTGCTGTGAAATGAAATTCCTGTGTTGTGTATTGATATGTAATAAGATGTCTGTCCTTCCACACTTTCTCAGGATCCAATCTACTCCAATTTGTTGTTAAAATATAAACATTTAAACTGGCTGTAATAAACTATGTTCATGACAGATTTATTCAATCATTTATTAAATTAAAGTTAACATGTCAAGTAACAATATAGCATGCAATATAGTGCATATAGCAAATTATTCTGAGCTGACTACAAACTATGGACATTGAATGGCTTTCCTGTGGTATTGACATTTTTCTGTTACATTCGGTCATGCCGTATTAAAGAGTGAAAATAACATTTATTGTTTGAATTTATTCATAAAACTGACAGAATTCGAAAGCTGAGACTTGGGCTATGTTCAGACTGCAAGCCTTAAGGGTTAGTTTGCCCATTTAAGACATGAAGTTGTATGCAATCCTTACCAGCACTATAGTGCATACACACGGACCCACTCTGTGGTCACCTCCCTGGTCAGAGTTCTGGCCCCTGGAAGTTTTTCAAGAAAGTAGTCCTGGTGTCACGGGTATGGTGCGGATGAAGACAGGCAGAGGCCTAAGGTTCCAATTCAAACTTTTACTATAATAAAACTTAAACAAAACTGGTACAGGCAAGGGTAACACTCTCCATACAACGTAACATAAACAAACAAGCATTAGCATAAGCATTAGCAAACATAGACCGACCACTGAAGGGTGAGAGACAGGAACTTAAATACACAGATGACAACGAGTGACGACAGGTGATGAAGATGATGATTAACAATGACTAATTAACTAAACAGGTGACGAGAATGAACTAATGAAAATGACGACAGAGATGATGAAAACACTGAAGATGGAAAACAAACTAAAAGTCCATGATAACAACAGAAAACACATTAACAATGTGACAGAACCCCCCCCTCCCCCCAGGCGCGTCCTCGCGCCGTAAAACATCCAAAGGGGTGGGAGGGTGGGCGCCCTGGAGGCTGATGAACAGGTGGCCGATCTGGAGCAGGAAGTCTCCAGGGCGGAGCAGGACGTGCAGGTGGGCAGGGCGGAGCAGGATGAGGGCGTGGCCATGGCGGAGCAGACGGACCCTCAGGCGTCCAAGGTGGTGAGGACCCTTCGGGCGGCCACGGCGGAGACGACCCTTCGGGCGGCCACGGTGGTGAGGACCCTTCGGGCGGCCACGGCGGTGAGGACCCTTCGGGCGGCCATGGCGGTGAGGACCCTTCGGGCGGCCACGGCGGAGACGACCCTTCGGGCGGCCATGGCGGTGAGGACCCTTCGGGCGGCCATGGCGGTGAGGACCCTTCGGGCGGCCATGGCGGTGAGGACCCTTCGGGCGGCCATGGCGGTGAGGACCCTTCGGGCGGCCATGGCGGTGAGGACCCTTCGGGCGGCCATGGCGGTGAGGACCCTTCGGGCGGCCATTGCGGTGAGGACCCTTCGGGCGGCCATGGCGGTGAGGACCCTTCGGGCGGCCACGGCGGTGAGGACCCTTCGGGCGGCCACGGCGGTGAGGACCCTTCGGGCGGCCATGGCGGTGAGGACCCTTCGGGCGGCCACGGCGGAGACGACCCTTCGGGCGGCCATGGCGGTGAGGACCCTTCGGGCGGCCATGGCGACCGTGTCGGAAGGGCCTCCACGATCCCCTCAGAGGACTCATTGCCCCCCCCCAAAATTTTCTTGGGGAGGTCAGCACTGGACTGGACCAGCGGCGAAGAGGGCTCTGAGCTGACCGGGGCCAGCGGCGAAGGCGGTCCTGGGCTGGACGGGACCAGCGGCGAAGGCACTGGGCTGGACGGGACCGGCGGCGAAGGCTCTGGGCTGGACGGGACCAGCGGCGAAGGCTCTGGGCTGGACGGGACCAGCGGCGAAGGCTCTGGGCTGGACGGGACCAGCGGCGAAGGCTCTGGGCTGGACGGGACCAGCGGCGAAGGCTCTGGGCTGGACGGGACCAGCGGCGAAGGCTCTGGGCTGGACGGGACCAGCGGTGCAGGAAGCTCTGGGCTGGACGGGACCAGCGGTGCAGGAAGCTCTGGGCTGGACGGGACCAGCGGTGCAGGAAGCTCTGGGCTGGACGGGACCAGCGGTACAGGAAGCTCTGGGCTGGACGGGACCAGCGGTGCAGGAAGCTCTGGGCTGGACGGGACCAGCGGTACAGGAAGCTCTGGACTGGACGGAACCAGCGGTGCAGGAAGCTCAGGGCTGGACGGGACCAGCGGTGCAGGAAGCTCTGGGCTGGACGGGACCAGCGGCGAAGGCTCTGGGCTGGACGGGACCAGCGGTGCAGGAAGCTCTGGGCTGGACGGGACCAGCGGTGCAGGAAGCTCTGGGCTGGACGGGACCAGCGGTACAGGAAGCTCTGGACTGGACGGAACCAGCGGTGCAGGAAGCTCTGTGCTGGGCAGCGATGAGGGCTCTGTGCTGGGCAGCGATGAGGGCTCTGTGCTGGGCAGCGATGAGGGCTCTGTGCTGGGCAGCGATGAGGGCTCTGTGCTGGGCAGCGATGAGGGCTCTGTGCTGGGCAGCGATGAGGGCTCTGTGCTGGGCAGCGATGAGGGCTCTGTGCTGGGCAGCGATGAGGGCTCAGTGCTGGGCAGCGACGAGGGCTCTGGCGCAGGGTCAGCGGGCTCAAGATCTGGCTGGACGCGAAGATCTGGCTGGACGCGAAGATCTGGCTGGATGTCTCCCACAGTGAGTGAGGAACCACACACCCAAAGAGCTCTGTCCATAAACTCAATAAAAGGTCTATCTAAGTCCCTGAGCAGCAATATCTGGGCTAGAGGATCATCAAGTCCTCTCCAGAACCGTTGCTTCAAAAACTCCTCCTCCCAGTAAACATCCTGATGAAGATGAAGGTACACTTCCACCAACTCCTCCAATGAACTCCCATTCTGATTGAACAGAAATGCCTCCATAGCGTTTTTGGTCGGTCAATCTGTCACGGGTATGGTGCGGATGAAGACAGGCAGAGGCCTAAGGTTCCAATTCAAACTTTTACTATAATAAAACTTAAACAAAACTGGTACAGGCAAGGGTAACACTCTCCATACAACGTAACATAAACAAACAAGCATTAGCATAAGCATTAGCAAACATAGACCGACCACTGAAGGGTGAGAGACAGGAACTTAAATACACAGATGACAACGAGTGACGACAGGTGATGAAGATGATGATTAACAATGACTAATTAACTAAACAGGTGACGAGAATGAACTAATGAAAATGACGACAGAGATGATGAAAACACTGAAGATGGAAAACAAACTAAAAGTCCATGATAACAACAGAAAACACATTAACAATGTGACACCTGGTTAGTTTCCGGGGCCTCAAAACTGTGCGTTTTTACGTGAAAAAACACGCCAGACAAAATTCATACCTCAGTTTTAATCGGCACTTTTCTTTCTATTTCTATCAATCCGCGCTGCTGTCGACGTAAACAGTGCGCACGTTCCGATCAGCTGTTGATAGCGCGACTCGCTGACAACATGTCTGACTACGAAACTTCTGATGATGAAACCAATTTTAGTATATCCCTATATACTGTTTTTATATTAGACTTCTTTTCACGTGATTTCCTCTGGAGTCTAAACATCAGCTTGTTTACCGTACAGTTTAAACATGGGATCATAAAGTTAGCTTACCCGTGGTACTGGTACAGCAAAACTCTTTAAAATTTGTTTTCCTCCTTGGTTGGGGATGTAATCGTCTTCGCTGAAGTGAGCACTGCACACACGAAAATCCTTGATTCTGGAAATTTTAGCTCCCTCAGAGTAGCCGATGGCAACCAGCCAAAGCTGTCTCAGTTATATCCGATACAGGAAAACGATGGAATCTGAACGGTGATGCCGGCACATTCTTGTAGTCACAACCTGGGAATTTACAAGTTCGCACCATTGTTAATTTTCGACTTTTTACGTCGTTGTCATTCGATTGTGTAAACACTATAGAATAGCTGATCGGAACGTGTGCACTGTTGACGTTGATAGCAGCGCGGATTGATAGAAATGGAAAGAAAATAGTGCCAATTAAAACTGAGGTATGAATTTTGTCTGGCGTGTTTTTTGTGATGTAAATTAATCAAGCTTTGAAACGCAAATAATTTTTTCACGTAAAAATGCACAGTTTTGAGGCCCCGGAAACTAACCAGGACTACTTTCTTGAAAAACTTCCAGCGGCCAGAACTCTGACCAGGGAGGTGACCACAGAGTGGGTCCGTGTGTATGCACTACAGTGCTAGTAAGGATTGCATACAACTTCATGTCTTAAATGGGCGAACTAACCC
The DNA here is from genome assembly GCF_949152265.1 of Phoxinus phoxinus. NCBI lineage: Eukaryota > Metazoa > Chordata > Actinopteri > Cypriniformes > Leuciscidae > Phoxinus > Phoxinus phoxinus. The sequence goes on along the minus strand of NC_136893.1, from coordinate 23,635,310 downwards.
TTTAGGGCTCAATTCTTGTTCATTGCTCAGGCCCGGTTTACACCTGGTGTTAAGATGGGTTTAGGTCGATCGGATCACAAGTAGACGATGGAGACACATTTCCATTTACACCTCTTTTCCCGTTTAGAAAATATAGAGCTGATTATCATCGGCATAACAGTGAAAACTAATCCCATGATTCCTAATGATATCTCCCAAAGGGTAGCATGTACAGAGTAAACAGCAATGGTCCTAGTACTGAGCCTTGTGGGACTCCATACTAAACTTGTGATCGATACTTTGCTGCTACAAACTGATAACAGTCAGATAAGTATGATTTAAACCATGCTAATGCAATTCCACTAATGCCAACAACATTTTCGAGTCTATTTAAAAGAATGTTGTGGTCAATGGTATCAAATGCAGCAATAAGATCAAAGAGCAAATAATTTGTAACTCTGAGAGCAGTCTCAGTACTCTGGTACGCTTTAAATCCTGACTGGAAATCCTCGCAGATTCCATTTCTTTCTAAAAAGGAACCTAGGCTAAAGTATGTCCCTCCTATCCACTCTGATAGCACACAATAGTTTTAATGTTTCATTTGTCCTTGCGGCCTTCCATAGTTCTATCACATGCAAACGCCTAATAATCTTCGGAAACACTACGGCTGCGTCCCAATTCGCATACTATCCATCCTAAATAGTAAATTAGAATTAGAAAGTAGAATTAGTACATCCCAAATCGTAGTACGTTGAAATGAGTGTTCCAAAGATACCTGAATGGTCCTAAACTCACCCCTAAACCTACCAATCTTCACTCCATGATCCCTAAACCCACCCCTAAACCTACTAATCTCCACCCCTTAGATCTGGATCCAACTCTGCCCCCCGGATCTTGTGTACTTAAGTGAGGTGCTACTGTTGAGATGAGCAAAATCTGCAGAACCGATCACCGGTGATTAGCGCAAGATGCATGCCATTTAGAAATGTGTCTGAGTGCGGTCCGCCTTGCTCTGATGTCATGCTGACGTATGTACAATGTTGTTGTGACTTCTTTACTGTGAACAAAAATTTGATTAAATAAAAAGACAAACTGACCTGACCAAAGGCTCAACTAACATCCGCCACAAAGAGGCATATTTATAATGTTACAACTTTTTTGAAACTAGGTTGTTACTATAAAGGCGGGTACTACTGGCTAGCCTAGCCACATGGGCAGGTTTCATCAGCTCAAGCTCCACTGTTTCTGTGAGAGGTACAGTGGCTACAATAAAATGCATGTATAATACATAAATAAATGTAGTAATATGCACTCGCATGTAATCATGGCTATGGCACAATTTGGTGCTACATGGAGAGACTAACCTGATGCTCCTCGATAGGCTAAAAAAAGTCAGTCACTCTTCTTTCTCTTTGATGTGGCGGGCACCTGCAACTAACACATGTAAAATAGTTTGGTGATGTAAGGCTTTGGACTACATGGAAATATAGTTTCTTACTGTACACACACACCTTTTTAAAGTCTATTGTTTGTACACACTATATTATGGCAAGTTGCAACGCGTACTTTCGACAGTTTCATGGGATCTGTAAGCTTATCTAATAATACATTGGAAGTAATGCAATATATCTCGCATTTGTTTGCACATATGGATGCGCTCATAACTGGTGATTTGTTGAATGTGTGTATGTGCAAAATTAATATATATATCGTTCAGACAGTTCAGGCCAGGGTAAGCTCACTAACGTTAGCCACCTAACGTTATCTATAAAACGTACTACAGGATCCGAAATTGAAGGGCATTGCTTTCATCAGGAGTGCTCACACATGATTCTAACATCACATTTACCATTAGGCCTATAGCAAACATGTATCTCTAAAAAAAGTTAGCAAGCGCTTAGCTCACTAGCCACCTGGCTACAAACGTACCTTGACGTACCCAAACAAAGTTCTGACGATTGTATGAGGGTGTAACTTAAAGCTACAATATGTAAGAATTTTGTAATAAAATATCCAAAAATCACTTGCACAGTGTGATATTATATTTCCTGCAGTTGTGTACTTACAATATCCCAAAAGTCTCCAAATATTTTTTATTTCGGAGAAATTCCAATTTTAAATAATGCCCCGTCCCGGAAAAAAAATGTCACCTGTCAATGACGCAATATCGCGCTATCCTCGGTTTCCTCGTAGGCTACTGCCATAGCCATGACGTAACCATGGCGACAGATGTGGACAACTGCGTAGTGCATAAAGTTTTGTGGCATGCTGTTCTTACCATGGCAAGCAAGCAAACTTTGGGACAAAAAAGGAGAACTAAACCGAGGATCAATATCGGCGTGGCGTTTTCGAGATGCAGAGCTCCACGTCCGTGACAAACTTGGACTTGACAGAGCTTCACGAGTCACGACTTGACAGCGACACCGCTCTTGAACATTCTTTATTAGACAGGTGAGCAAATGTACATAACACAAATCAATGTTATATAGCTCAACATGATGAAATGTTAGAATATGATCTGTATGTTATTCTAATGTTGATCTAGCTTACTAGTAAGTTTCATATAGCAAACGAACTAACACATATAATAACATTATAACTTTCAATACATGCTGTTTAGTACGATAGTGTAACGTTAGACCAAGTGAAACAGCGCTGCGTTACCTCACAAGTTTAATTTGTCAATTCCTCTACTCACCTGTGTGAGTAGTAATTCATCACTAGCGAGTAGTTCGGTAAAATAAAATATCCTTTTTCCTTTATCCACGGGACCTGCGTGTGATATCTGTCTATTATTAGCAATCGCGACCTGCTTCATACCACTGTAATGTTAAAAAACATGAATGTTTTCATCCATTAACATTATTAGATCCATCCTTGCTTGACAGCAAGTCCCAGCATTCAGCTCGTCACTGCGTAAACCTACGCCTTTATTGTAAGAGGTTAGCGACCCCCTAGCGGCGAAAACCATTACTGTAGCTTTAATGAACTTCTGCCAAATCATCCAGGCATTAGATTATATCTGTCCTACTGGCGTCATAAGCGCTCACATGATTCTAACGTTACATTTACAAAAAAACGTATCATATGATTCAGTAAAACGACATGTAATAACATTTATCACTAAAATAAAAGTTTTAGGATAATGGAACTTCTTACTGTCGATTGTAATGTCAAATACAGTCCTGCTCTTTAGTGACCCCAAGTGGACGTTATGTTTCAAAACTGTAGCAATACGTAACGTTACCTGGTGGTACATATTTGTTGTGCTGCAAAAACAGTGTGCAGAGGTATGTTTTTCCTATGAGATCATGGTTGGCTTTACTATTTTTTCCCCCTTGTATAATTATTTTTCTATCTATTTCTTTTTCATTTTTATAGAGTTGTCTGTTCTTGAGGACATTTATATGGGTTCGTATTGCCTTTTTTGTGTTAAGGCAAAAAAATTAAAAAATTAAAATAAATCTCGCCGGAAGTAGTAGGTCATCCGGGTACTTTGTCTACTCTTTTATGAGTACTGTGAATTCGGACATACATCTTTAGTCATACTGTTTTCTGATGCAGCAAGTGTTCTGACTGTTATTGCTTTAACGTTCTTCTTAGAAATGAATGGAGTGTCTTACACTTTCCAGTAGCCTACTCGGAATATAAATAACAAACTACTTAATCTAGAGAAGGCAAAGAAATTAACGGCTGATCATGCAATCCAGAAGAACAAGGTATGATTTGTGTATTTTTTATGGCTATTATATGTTAACTGTTTTCTTGCAAAGTCTGAGCTCAACATTCACTGTCATTACACACATGAGCCACTGGTGGGAGCCATTGTTATTTTATTCTTCGGTCTGATTGCACTGTTCCCCTTCTACTGAGAATAAAAATAAGAAAACTGCACACAAGAGAGAAGCACTTTAGAGCAACCAAAGAAAATGTGCAGGTAGTGTATATTTGACAAACATCTGAATTATATTAATTGAATCTCATTTCTTTACAGTTTCTTATATCTGGGTTTATTGTTGTTAAATTTTCAAAGGTGCACTACATTCACATCTCTCTGAATTGTTCAGTAGTCCTCAAGACATACATTTATGAAACTAGTAACTTTATTAAATCATTCTTTATCACATGTGTACAGAAATACGAAAATATTTACATCCAGAATAGTGTCTGTTGTACAAAGATCTTAAAATTTCAATATAAAAAAATTACATTTTAATATACATTTAATATAAAAAGAATAGAAATCAATAAGGATAAAAAAGGTATAGCATGCTAGATCAGAGGTAGTTATATTTTACAATACAATAGCTAGCCTACTTTACAATCTGTAAAAGATCCCGACCAAGCTTTATTACGACCTAATCAAATCACGCATAGTTATTTTTATATCTTCAGTTTATAGCACTGACATGTTCATTTCACTTTTTGCTCTTTCTTAATCATGTGGCCTTGACGTAAAAAAATGAAATGCAACTCTGAAAATAGATGCTGTGAGGCTCAGACATAGTCTATGCAAGTACATGAATGCACTGCTTCATTGCATTCAACATATGTTGTGTTGGAGAATTGGTTTGAAGAAAGTCAATCAGTTAAAACAAGTGGTCAACATAACTAGATATCTGAATTTATGGCACAGACATTTGAAGGTGACTGTTCTCTCAAAGTTTCTTACCACCACTATTCATGTTAATATGTACAGTGGGACTGGGAGATTGCTGTTCATTGGCCAAGCCTTTTGTGTACTTGCAGAGAGTGTTTCTGGCCTTATGTTCTAGCATCTCTTGGCATGATGTATTTTCACTAAATATTATTTGACATTATACATAGGTATTTACCATCCCATACAAATTTATTTTAATTCACTAGGTGCACATTAGCAAGTTACGACTTGCAAATAATTAACAAGGATATATACACACTTGGAAATGAATGCATAATGCTTTGAGATACATGACATAAGAATTGAGCTTTATGCAGAGACCTTTTTCACATTGACATATTTAGATACATCACTCCCTTTACATCAGCAAACATCCCTGTGATCTTTTTCTAATTAAAGGAATGTTCCAGGTTCAAAACAATTAAATGTGTTTGGTAAAGCACAAAAAGAAAAAAAAAGAAAAAAAAAAAGAGAGAAGATGTTGGAGCTGTAAAGCTGTAAATCATATTAGCTTCGTTTCTGGTTATGCATTACCAAATACGTGGTGGATTTGTTATTATGTAACACTGTTTTGTAGATACAGTGTGAATTTTAATATTTATACCCATCTGTACTTTGCCACATAGACTTCCATTGTACGTGCTTGTATTGTTTGGTTTGTTTTTGTGGAAGGAGTTGAACGGGAAATTATTTTATTTGAAAATCCTAGTATTCCCATGATGATTATAATGATACTAAACCCAGAACATTCCTTTAAGCCTAATTACACAAAGTTACAAATTACAAAAAAAATAAATGCGGATTTGATTTTGAACATTGCTTAAATTACTGAATGGCCCACAAGATTGTGTCACAAAATGTGATTAGGCTTTTTTATGCCATGTAGCAGTTGGGACAGTATATAGTCCCAAATTAAAACAGTTCATTGTTCATTAGCTCTGAAAGTTTTAGGGGTCAGATCATGTGTAGGCTCACGACTTCTCAAACTCCTTGGGTCCTTGAAAGCTTTAGAGTTTAGGAGAAGACTTAAGAATGAGCTGAGAGAATCGGGGAGTGGTAGACTCCAGAAAAAAAGGTGCCATTATGAGTTTCCAGTCCACTGCTCCTGAAATACACCTGCTCTTTGGCAATGAGTTCTGGTGTTGACCTGACCAGGTTTTCTCCAACGCTCTCCCTCTCTGTTGAGGGTTTCGTCTGCATCTGGCATGGGATGAGAGGCACTGAGGGTGGGCGAGAAAACCGTGCGACTGTGTCTGGGTTTGGTGAACTCTCGAACACTGCATCCGCCTCAGCGGCAAAGGACACCAGGGCTTGAGTGGAGTCATATGAGCTTTTCTCCGTGTCAACCGAGACGAAGGAATCCAGGTTGTGGTCATGATGGTGGTGAGCTCTTCTAAAAAGGAGACGTGCGTCTTCACGGAAGTGGGGATTGAAGAGGAGGTAGAGCAAGGGGTTGATGCTTGCAGGAAGAGGCAGAAGTACCAGGACGACTGATTTGACAACCTCCTCGCTCACAGGAAAGAGTCCCAGAAGAGAGGAGAAGGTGAGGAAGGCTACGGGACAGTAGAGCAGGCAGTTGGTGAAGATGAGCCAGGCCACGTGCTTGATCATGGCACAATCCCAAATGCTGTCGAAGTCACCCTTCATCAGGTCCCAGTACAGTTTGATGTAAGTTCCGGTGATCACCAGGAAACACAGGGAGTTCATCATTATCAGAGCGACCATAAAACCCAACGTGGAGGGTTCGCCATCTGGCAGTGGTGAAGGCGTGCAGAGTGGAGTCGCCCCGTACTCCCCGACCCCAATTAGCGGCAAAGCGGCGACTGCCAACGAAAGTGCCAGGCACGCCACAGAGGCGGCTCGCACGCTTCCCAGGGACGGCGACTTTCCGTAGGCGCGAGCACAAGACACGGACACGCTGCACTGCACTGCAGCCAAAGTCAGAAAGAGTATGGACCCCTCCGAGGCTAGTACTGAAAGAAAGCCTGTTGTTTGGCAACCAGCTCCCATTTCCCATTGAGCTCCGTGCAGGGCGAACTCTCCAAATGTCCGGGCATCGACCAGTGCCAAGGTGCCGGTACACAGGCCCGTAAGCAGGTTGGCGCCACTGATGGTGCCGATGATGAACTTGACAGGGGAGAGATAGCTGGGGGATGCAAAGACAGTCAAGAGGAGAAGGCTGTTTCCCGTCAGCGAGACCAAAGAGATGAGCCACATGCCAAGCCGTACCACCCAACTGTCAAACAGGTTATCACATGGTTTAAATGGACCTGAAGGGGTGAAATGATCAATTAGAATAGTTTTACTACGGATCAAATACACAACAAAATAATACACGCAATATTTAGTAAATCTTTCTTAAAAATCATTCTTGCATCAATTGTTGCTTTGAAAGAAGTGCAAAATTTTTATGTAAGACAAGTTTTTTCAAATTAAGTACACAAGTTTTTTGCTTGTTTCATGAGCCCCTATGCAGCTTTATTAGCATATTCACACAAAGTCAGAAATATAGTACTGTAAGAATCTAACTAGATTATTTCCCCCATAATTTCAGAGAATATGGCAGACATTTGTGAATGGTTTTAATACAATTGCTTGTACGTATAGAATATAAAAGAGAATAATAGTAGGCCACATTTGACCTTCTTCAGTGTTACGCTCCATGGTCATTTACATAAACAGGGACTAAAACACTCGCACAGCACCAAATGCGAGTAGAAATCGCGAGAATTGGCGAGAATATGAATCGGTGTCAATCGTCAGTTAGCTGGTCACTTTTTAATGAATTCTAACAATGCAATATAGTGTGAACATAAACGTGAACAAATGTGAACGAAGTGCTGCATTATGATGAAAGTTTAAGCCTTGCCAAGTTTAAATATTCAAGTTCAAGAATCAACAAAGAAAAAATGACTCACTGCTCTTGACTGAATAACTTTTGAAACTTTAATAAGGATTAATCTGTTTAATTTATACAGTGAAGACTTTTACATTTGATTACTTTATATACTGTAATGTCTCTACCTGAAAACTACTGTTGCTTGTCTTTATTCATGTTTTAAAGTTAGGCATGTACTTATAGCTGTGGTATCGAAATTGGAATAGAGAACTGTGAATTTTCCTTGGTATCTAATATTTTGGCGTCATAACTGGCTGTTTTTGCAAAAACAAAATGTTCATTTCGAATATACTGAAGGACATTCATTAAAGGTTGTCAAATCTTATTAAAATGCTAAATAAAATATAACAACAATAGTAGTTTTATAACTGGGTCACAGCTGGAACCATCTTTCTTTTTTATATCAGCACCGTTTCTGGAAGCAGGAACACTTGAAATTTCTTCACATGGTTATCAAATCATGCTAAGCTGAAGTGTTAGTGGAGATTCTGAGAAGTGTGCATAGATTTAGGTTAAAAATGATTTGAAAAAACTTTTTTCTTCAACATGCGTGTTTAGTTTGTTTGTACTCTATATGAACACAGTCTCGGTGGAATACATGTGACCTAGAGTTGAGATGTGTTGCTGATTGAATTTACCTGGGATGGGGGTACACTGTATGCTGGTTTGTAGTTTGGACTCTTCAATAGCTAACTGGAATTCCTCTAAGTCAAGGTCATCTGCAAGTGAACACATGAAAAGCATGAGGCACCTTTGGTTTGTGCATTTATGGCAGTATGATGAAATAGTCTTCAGTGTTCAAGATGCCATGATGCACTCAGTCTGGCAGCAGATAAATCACCATGTTATGGACATCGAGTCTGCTGGAACGGATTAATTTATCTAAGGGCTTTAGCACCACTCAACACCGAACACATCTCAGTTGCAACTTTCCATTTCTCCTTCAGTGTGCAATCAATCATCAGGCTTTGTTCACGCTCTGGTTTTGTTATTTTCCGATAAGCCAAATGGTATGTTTTGGACCTTGAATTGTTAATGTTTATCTAATTTCCCATGGAGTGTAATTACGGAGGGCTGCTTTCAAGTCTGAAACCTGATCAGATCGCATCGAGGAATGCATGGAGAAAAGACACATTTTATTTCATCTGTCAAATACCTGTGGTTACTGTAAGGCCCTGACATGTTTCTACTGTGCTAATTAAAGATGAAGAGACTGGCAGATAGAAGAGAGCAAATAAAAATAGACTCGCGCACTTACACACACACACACACACACACACACACACACACACACACACACACACACACACACACACACACACACACACTGTGGAAAACCGCTACAAGTGGTGCTTTAATGTTCCTTTCATATGAGGAACGTGTTTGTGTAAGGTCAATGTTTTCATTTTTGGCTACAGGGACTTTGATAAAAGGTTTACTGTACAAACTTGAGTGACTTGATACAATACAGTATTGGAGTTGGGAAACTTGCCACGATAAGTTCAGATAATTTAAACTTAACCAACTGGTTTATTCTAGCCGTTTGCATGTCTATTAAGAAGGTGAAGAGACCTCCTCGGAAAGTCTAAAACCATTTTGATCTAAATGCTTGAAATCTTCTTCACTTGTGGATGGTCACTACGTAATTCCCACACTACTGTTTGTGTTATGTAATAGTTTCAGTGACATTATTATTGTTGTACAATGTGGAAAATAGTTATAAATAATGAGGAGGTGTCTACATTTTGGACAGGTAGTGGTGGTGGCTGGTGGTACTTCAAATTATTATCCATGTTATTACCATTGTACAAAGTTAAAAAAGGCACTGTTCACCAAATGGTGCTTGCTACCACGTTCTTCCTAGTCACAATGGTGTGAAATGTCAGACATATTTGTGAGATGGCCTAGTTAAGTTGTAGGACTTACAGTTGTTGTCAGTGTGAATGGGGAACAGGGACAGCGCTTTCTTCTGGAGATCTTCCTCTTCACTGCCCATCTGTTCTTCCCACTGGCTGGCTGCTTTGTAGCCGTTACATGCTCCGAATACACAGCACTGATAGGCATATGGCATCTCAATTACCCTGTTTCAACAAAAGTGATGTATAAAATTTAAAATAAGTGTATATGTTCCATCAAATAGTTGTATTATTATGTGCCAAATGGAGTTTTAACATTAATAATAAGGACATATTGCATCAGTTTAAGGAAACATGAAAACGATAAAAGATCCCATTTCAGAGGAAAAAATTATTCATCAATCTGCAAATAATGCATGAAGTAATCTAGCAATGCATCTAACTCCAAGGGCTATTTTAAATGTATTTGGGTCACGACTGAAACCGTGACTTCTCTCTAATTGTAATCAGTTGCTTTTTGGAAATGGTAATACTTGAAATCTCTCATTTCTTGAGGTGCTAATCAAATCACGGCAGCACTTAAGGCTGAAGTCTTGGAGCGCTTCCAAAGCCCTGTGCTGTTGATGAATCGGGACAGGATATTTATAACAGCCTCTCTTGTATTGAGAATAAGGTATCTTGAAATAATCTTTCCGCCAGTCAGAAGACTTGCATCAAGCCAGATATTCTAGGGAACCTAACAGAAATCGTTTACTCGTACAAATGAACAGAATGTTCCTTGGGGCACAGCCTGTTCCAGATTGTTAGTATCTTGAAACTGTCAAATCTATAAACGGTTGAATGTTTCTCTGAAAACCTTCATGTGTTTTTGAGCTATTCGAGGCATTTGTGTTGTGGCACTTAATAACCAGATACACTTGTGAATTTCCTTTGATGGTTTAACATGAAAGTGTTTTAAGTCTAGCAAATATGTTGTTGTGCGGGATAGCGGAGTTTATTTGCGGTTATTGGTTATCACAAATGTACCTTATGTTGGGGAAGTCCTCCTCTCTGAAAGAACGCGAGAGTGCCATGTTGCCTTTCAGTTTAAGATGAGTAAGACTTGTTAGCCCAACTAGCGGGAGACTGCTCAATCGGTTCCCGGTGAGATCTCTGGATGGAGAGAGGAGATAAAGATGGATCATCATGTGGAAAAAAAAGTTTCAGATGGAGCTACACTTGAAGTACCTACTTAAATTTCCCATATTATACTACAAGATAATTTGTGTGACCGTTTGTCAACATTGTGCCAACATCTTCTGTTGGAAATCTTGAAATTTGAGTCATGAGTTTTTAGCAGCTATTGAAGTGAAATGTGTTAATGCGTGATGCGGTTAAAAAGGCAACCATCACATTGAAGTTTTTTTTTAACATTTGAAGCCGTTATGCAGTTAGCTGGTGCTGGTGATTTTAGTAGATGTGTGAAGTCAGTTTTCCTCAAGTTCACATAGTATCATTGCATAGTAACCACAGGTTCATCGCATTAACTATATGAACATGAAGATGATCCACTAATATCTTGCAACCAATAAGTGCTCTGATTATGCTTTTTATGATTTTACATTTCATGTATTGTAATAGCTGTTTGATAATGTAAACGGTCTGCAACTTTTTAAAGATCAAAGTGCAGATAAAGGGAGTTATTGTCTCCCAAGCAAACAAATCGATTTTAAACTGCCTGAAAGGAGTCGTCAGTAATTCCAGTCTTAATTCCTGCTCAAAACTACATAGATTTGTAACTAATGTTCATAATGCTAGCCTATGGTCTTCATTGGCTGCCCGTGAACAATGTCTACTTTGACCCTCAAACACTGTAGCTGTAGCTGAGACGAAGAGTTTGGTCTGTATTGTCGACATATCAAGAAGACATGTCTGACATTTTCTGATCAATCTGACCAATCAAAGCAGAGTAGACCAATCACAACAGACTGGAGCATCTGACCAATCAGAGCAGAGTAGACCAATCACAACAGACTGGAGCATCTGACCAATCAGAGCAGAGTAGACCAATCACAACAGACTGGAGCATCTGACCAATCAGAGCAGAGTAGACCAATCACAACAGACTGGAGCATCTGACCAATCAGAGCAGAGTAGACCAATCACAACAGACTGGAGCATCTGACCAATCAGAGCAGAGTAGACCAATCACAACAGACTGGAGCATCTGACCAATCAGAGCAGAGTAGACCAATCACAAAGACTGGGCCATCTGACCAATCAGAGCTGAGTCGACCAATCACAACAGACTGGGCCATCTGACCAATCAGAGCAGAGTAGACCAGTGTGTGTGTGTGTATGTGTGTGTGTGTGAGTTAAATACCAGTATTATGCAGTAAAGAGGCTGTGAAGTTTTCTAAATCCAACAACACTTGTTGATAGGAGAAAGTTTTATTTAAACCGACATGTTTTGGCACACAGGCCTTGAACTTTTAACCCTGCTGAAAGCTGAAATGCATCAGTTTAAATAAAACTTAGCATGTTCCAGGTTCAACACATGTTAAGCTCTATCGACAGCATCTGTGGCATGCTGTTAATTACCACAGAAAATTATTTTTGCTTGTTTTTACAAATTGAAGGACGAGGCAAAATTATTTTTTTTGTGGTAATCAACAGCATGCCATAGAGACTGTCGAACGAGTTGTACTTGTATTGAGCCTGGAACAGTGGTTTGCCTTTTCCATGCACTTTGTTTGGTAGTGAATTTGCCCCAGAGTAATTACTTAGAGGTTTATACGAGGTCTATAACTATTGCAATATCTACTCGGGTATGACTCTGTCATTCACTGCTGCACACATTTATCAGCCTCACTCTGTCACACTTTATCAGTCTTCCTCATTCATTCATCACATTCTTCACCTAATGCTGCTTGCATTTAATCGCCTGTGACTGACGATGCACGTCTTCAACACTACACAGAGCTTTTAACCATGATTACGAGCACAGTCTTTTCACTTTGAGCCAAAGAAAGCATTGCACGAATGACAGAAACTCAAAAGTGTGCATCATGGAATCTCTGTTTGTGCAAATGGGATGGTTGTGCAGTCACAGTTTAATAACAGTTTTGTACATCTATACAGACAACTTGACTGTGTGAGCTTCATCTTCAGTGGAAAATCCAAAGATACACACTGGCAGTGTTTTGCATATAGTATACTTACAGTTTAATGAGAGACTGAAGAGAGGAAAAGGCGTCAGGGTGGATGGTGTTGATCCGGTTCCAGCTAAGATCCCTGTAATGAAACATTATTTACTCATCCATACACCTGTCATTTCTCCTTTTCTCATAAATATAGAAATGCTTTTGCTAAGAACTTGACAGCCAACATGAAAGTTTCTATCCTTATCGGATATCTGTCTTGGTTTAACAATAATCATTGTTTTGCATATACTTTTCTGGCTTTTGGTTGGCAGTTGTTAATTGGTGAACTTGCCTTGGCCTCTAGGTGGAAGTGTTGGTGAGCTTTACCAATTATTTCTATGAATTCTTTCTATGAATTTTTTCTTGGCCTAATATTAATGTTCTCAAAAAAAAAAATATATATACAGTGGAGTTAATTTAAAAAATAAACCCCATTTAAACTTGTGAAAGGTTAATGCTGGAAAATGTGGAAATTAATAAGGAATATTTAAGACGTGTGAACTTGATTTTTCTCTCTCAAATCAATAATGCAGTTTGATTGCCTCTAAGCAAAAAGGGGGACAATTAAGTATTTATTATGTTTCAATTTGTAATGTAAAATGTGTATTAAAGGTACACTGTAACTTTTGGATAAGTAATGGTTAAAAAAAAAAAACTGCATGTATTTTGCGGAAGAACATTGTTTTGGTTGTGCTTTGCCTCTGCTTGACTGTGCGGATTAATATGGTTATCTTACTACTCATAAAACATTCACTACTCGGCTTAAATGTAAAACTAGTTTAGAGGATCTCAAGCTGACTAGCTGAAGATGTTACTGTAGCTTTACCCATTAATAGACACGGTACTTCCATGAAAATAAATTTCAGCACAGCACTATCATGAAATTATCTTCACAATAGATAATGTTTTACAATGATCTCTGTTAGAGAGCTACATATGGCAATTCATCTGTTCAATAAAATACCTTACTCGCCTGCTGAGTAGTAAAATCACCATCTCCTTTTACAACATTTCAAATCCCTCAGTTCTCGCCATCTCTGAGAAGTCAAACTAATGTTGATTCTTGTTTTATTATTGCGTTCTCTTTTTGCCAGCAGACTCTCCTCTGTTTGGCGTTTGTTTAAAACGGGTGATTCCCCTGAAATTGGGAGATTTAGCGGATCCATGTCAGGCTTTCTCGCTCGCTGTGATGGCTAACCTCTGCCACTCACACACCAGAAACGTGTCAAAGTAGCCGGACTTTACTCTATTTACAGATATGATGAGACACGCTTGGGCGAGTGACGTATGTACGCAATTTCCCATGAAAACCATCCCATCAAGTCTAAAATATACACACTTATAACAAGCTAACCAGTGAGTCATGGTAAGACAAAAAGATTGATGAAGTATCGACTCAATATTTACATTTTGTACATTTTGAACAAAAAAATGTACATAGTGTTCCTTTAAATTAGAAAAATGCAAATCGGAAACATATTCACTGGTGCTTTTATATTGTACTGTAACTCTTGAGGCCATCAGAAGATGTGTGTGTGTGTGTGTGTGTGTGTGTGTGTGTGTGTACAGTACTCACAGTGAGCGCAGAGAGCCGAGTTGTTGGAATGTGTTCATCTCAATCTGTTTGATCAGATTGTGCTGCAGGCCTCTGCCGAGTCAAAACAAAAAAATCTGGTATTATTGCAACACACACACACACACACACACAAACACACACACACACACACACACACACACACACACACACACACACAAACACACACACACACACACACACAAACACATACACACACACACACACACACACACACACACACACACACACACACACACACACACACACACACACACACACTACGCCAGACATACACAGCGACCAAGGACACACTTGAAAGCCTCCAAATTATGGACAATGATGGATTGCTACTGTAATGACGTTCATTTGTCATTTGTCAAATACTATGTGGGTTATTTAGGGCTCTTAGAGTTATCTTAGATATATTGGCAATATTACTCTATCACACTAGAGAGAGACGCCTGAACTCACATCTCTTGAAGTGAGGCACAGTGGTAGAAACTCGGCAGCTCTTCTATGGCATTGTGAGACAGCTCCCTGAAATCAAACAAATATAGATCAGAAATGTCTTCACATGAGACTTCTTTATCTCAAAAAGCATTTCTTACTGTAGCTCACGAATAAAGACAGAAGTTGACTGGTAACACTTCACAATAATTTCATAATATTCTTAACATAGGAGTAGTTTAATATCAAATAAATACAAAAACATGAATGAATATAGAAATACACAAATTAAAGTTATAATTATTTTGATGTATTTTCCATTTCTATCCCAGTTTAAGCACTGATGGGTCTGTGACAATAAGACATAAACATCACGTAATCATTATTCATTCATTATGTGTGGCACAGAAATTACACACTTGAGCCTCAATGGCCAATTATCAAAGACTCATTCATGCAAGTCAGTTCAAATATAGTTTCTATTTGAATTTGAATGACCAACGGTTCGTAAAATTTCAACAATATTTTTTAAACTGTAAAGAAAAAAAAATCACAATAATGGTATGATTTTGCTTATTTAGTTTCAATTAACATGATCTGAAATGAGCATTACAATGCTCAATTTTTCCTACAAGTACACCATCTCTCACGTACACTGTTATGTACATGTTTCTTTAATAAGTGCTCCAAGTTTCATGTCAGTATGAGTTTAGTTTTAAGACCATCTTTTAGTGTTCTTTCTTTTTACCCAATATAGTGTTTATGCAAGAAGAAACCTTGGAGAGAGAATAAGCGAATATAGAGAGAGAATGGCATGTTAAGCAGCTACTTTCCCCCAGAGGTCCAATTCATCATTTGAACAGTTACATAAAGTCTCGCTTTTCCTGCAGGGGTTTCTCTAACTCAACTTGTTCACCTGAAAGTGGTTGCTCCTAAACATGTTAAAAAGAGAGAGAAACATGTGTGAAAAGAAAAAAAAGTTGAGATCCAAAAATAATTTAATTAAAATGAATTTTCAACTTTCAAATTGTTTGCCCAAGCTTGCGCAAATGATACAAAATAAAAAGTAAAGTTGGCTAAAAATATCCACCTGCTGATGTTTTGAAGTTCATGTTAAAGGAGGCTTTTAGGAACTCCTTGAAAGTTTGGATACTTCAAATCCCCCTGGGGGAGTTTACCTCCCTTTGCCAGTTCTTTAGGAATCTTTTAGAGCTGAGCTTTTGAATGTGTTTGTGTGTTGCAGGTGCGTATTTGTGTTTGGAAACTCACAGCACTCTTAATTTAGGCAGCAGGTGGCAGAGATCGTATGGCAGGCCGGTCAGTCCAGCTCGGGTCAACGTACTGAGAGAAAATCAAAGAGGAAAGTTTACACGGTGTGTGTGTGAGTGTGTGTGAGTGTGTGCGTGTGAGTGTGTGTGTGTGCGTGTGCGTGTGTGTGTGCGAGAACCAGGAGAGAAAAACAGTGAGTGAAAAACAGGCAAATAAATGAATGTGAATGCACTGCAAAAGATGACTTAAAAATAAAGAAACTGAGATTTATCTTAGAGCAAGTTTAAAAAATATGCTAATTCAACAAGACAAAATATTTAATTATTTTACTTATATGTATATTTTCAAAAACACAAGTCTTGGTTTGAGGGTGTTTCAAATTGATCATTCAAATTGATTAATTATAATAAATTAAATATAAGTCAGATTACTGTAATTTTAAGTTGAAATTACTTAAACATCCAAGTTGATTGTGCTTAAAAATGTAAGGCAGCAACTTTTTTTTTTACAGTGTAAAAATTATAAACACTGTTGCTGTGTTGGGGTGGTCAGGTTCCTAAAACTAAGCAATATTTTGTGTAAAAAAAAATTTAAACACTGTGGCGCTATCAAAATGTTGCTTAGTTTGAGGAACCCGACCAGACCAACCAACACAGCAACTTTGACTCGAACAATGGCGTAAGATTGGGGTGCGACCAAAAGCTGTATGAAAACCCTTCCCCCTTAACTCTAATGAGTGGTTTAATGCTCCGTGGCTTTTAGGATCAGTAACTATATACTTCATATTAACAGATGCTTCACCAGTAAACATTGAAGGGCTCGGTTCAGCAGGCCCTTGCCCAAGCATCGCTTTTACCCTTGTACGAAACCTGCTGACATGCTGAGAGATCAGTAAAAGCATCTCTATTTTGTCAACGGTTATTCCATTGTCCTCGACGGTGGGAAGAACTTCTGGAAGTCTCTTAAGTGAAACCGATCCTGCGTGAAATGGGGACATTTGATCTCAGACTCACAGAACTTGCAGGCTGGTGGTTCCTTTCAAATCTGGAAACTCTCGGATCTCAGTGGCCCCGTTCAAAGAGCTAAAACGAGATTAGATAACTCATTAGTGAGGATCGTTCTGCTAATGAAGATGTCGTCCAGCAAAACCACAGGGATGTCTACTGTTACCGTACACACTTAGCTCTCCATCATCTAGAGGGAGTATTATTCCACTTGATTCCATCATTTTGATAACACTTGCAGCGCTAACCAAAGTCAACAATGGAAGACGGTAGACGTTGTATAAAAAAATAATGAATGCTGAATAGACACTCACAGCATTCTTATGCATTATCTGTGTAATTGGAGAGAGGTAAATTACTTTTTTACTGGTTTTATGAAAAGCTAAATCTCATATTCTGACATTTATGAGTTTATAATTGAAACGTGCTGTTTTTTGGAGACAAATTACTAGTTTAATGTTTACTTATGAGAAAGGTGATGGCAAGAGGTGAGCAAGATTACAGTATTCATCAAAATGAAAGCGATTATGAAATGGAAATTATACACATTTGCCAACTGGTACTTTAGAGGTGCCCTATCGGAAGCCAAACTGTTCTGTTTAATCATGTGTATGTGACCATTTCACACATAGACGTGTACTTACAGTGTGTGTAGCTTTGGCAAGAACTGAAATGCTGATCTTCCAACAAACTGAATGGGATTCTCGTAGAAATGACTGAACAGAGAAGAAAAAGACATTAGTTTTTGTTAGAAATGTAATGGATCATTCTAAACGGGTGCCTGTTCCATTTTGACAAGGATATATATATATATCCTTTCAGGAAAGAATGTCTTTAAGTATTAATAAAGTACATAATTAATAAAGTGCCATAACCAGCTAAATGAAAAAAGCTTAACATATGCTGAGACATAACAGTACTGTTTCGTGTACTATATTGTAACAGAGTTGACAATTAATTTAGCCATTAACACAATTATTTTTAAGGATTAAAACAGAATTTAATGTTGACTTTTATATCAACTTCAACAAAAAAATGTTGTTCTTGGTAACGGGGTTGAGATGTAAAAAAAGTAGTAACAGAGTTGAGATGTAAAAGTAATTTGTAACAGGGTTAAGATGTAAAAGTAATTGGTAACAGGGTTAAGATGGAAAAAGTGGTAACGGTTAAGATGTAAAACAAATAGTAACAGAGTTGAGATGTAAAAAAAATGGTAACAGAGTTGAGATGTAAAAAAGTGTTAACAGAGTTGAGATGTAAAAGTAATTTGTAACAGGGTTAAGATGTAAAAGTAATTGGTAACAGGGTTAAGATGAAAAAAGTGTTAACAGGGTTAAGATGTAAAAAGAAGTAGTAACAGAGTTGAGATGTAAAAGTAATTGGTAACAGGGTTAAGATGTAAAAAAAAAGCGGTAACAGGGTTAAGATGTAAAAAGAATTAGTTACAGAGTTGAGACGTAAAAAAATGGTAACAGGGTTGAGATGTAAAAAAATAGTAACAGGATTGAGATGTAAAAAAAATGGTAAGAGGGCTGCTGTGTGCGGGCCTCAAACCCGGTTCTCTGGCATGGGATGGGGTCGCTCTTAAATGGAGGCTAAAGACCGCAGTCTCTAGCGATAGTTGCTGGAGCGCCTCTTGAGATCAGAGATTGAGGTTTTTACTCGCACAGCTCTTACTAGCTGGCCTCCTTTACATATATACAAAATAAAGATAATTTTGCTTTTATTTTATCTCTGTCCATTTTTATCTTTTTATACCTACCCTGTTAACATCATGGCTTATTATAAAATAGAGTACTATTCAGCAGATAAAATTACATTCTTTGACATTGTTTAAAATAATGTTTCATTTGTTAGCATTAGTTAAAGTATTAACTAACACAAACTATCAAATGAACAATACATTTTGTAAAGTATTTATCTTTGTTAATGTTAGTAAATAAGAATCCAGCTGTACATTGATTAGTTAATGCACTATGAACTAACATGAACAATGTTAACAAATACAACATTTGATTTTAATAATGTATTAGTAATTGTTGAAATTAACATTAAATAAGAATAATAAATGCTGTAGAAGTATTTTTAAATTCTTAGTTCACGTTAACTAAAGTAGTTAACTTATGTTAACTGATGAAATCTTATTTTTTTTTAAAATAAAAATCTATATATTTGCTAAAACGGGTAGGAGAAAGCAATTCAACTAATTTAAAAATAAAGGTACTGTATTTTTCTTGAGTTAGTTCCACATATTTAAACATGTTAAAAAGGGATACAAAAGGCACCGGTTTTGTTAAACGACCCAAATATTTGTCACATATTTCCTGCTCTGTTGGCTGAGATAAACAAACTTCTATAACATGTTCTGTCTGTTACATATGTTTAGTCAACAGAAAAAGGCTTTACTGTCGTTTCTGAGACAAGATACTCACATGGTCTGCAGAAGTGGGTTCCCCACAAACGCTCTCTCGGGAATGGCCTTAATGTTGTTGTTGTGGAAACCCCTGCGAGACACATGGAAAGTGAGAATATGACCATCTGCACACTTAAACACAGTCTACTATAAGATGAGGAAACACAGTCTACTATAAGATGAGGAAATCCAGCGATCAAGACCCGCTTTGCGGAGTGCTTTTGCTAACTGCATCTGTTCCGTATAGGCTATAAATTGTAGCGCTGACGTGCTATTCGGAGTGGCCACACATTCAACCACTGCAACAGCTTATAATTCATCATCATCTGCCGTCACTATGAATATAACATGCTAAAGTTAATTTATGGCACACATGTTGCCAGCAAATTGTAATCCGAAAATTCTAAACAGTCTAAAATAATTACACGTGTTAAATAAACAAGGTTAAAAGGTCTTTTTTGGGTGCCGAAAATGTATTCATCACCTTGGACAATCGAGTCCAATTGCATTTTATCTTTTTATAAAGTGCAGAACTCTCCCATAAGCACACGTGTAAACCATTTGGTTGCGTCAATTCAAATCTGCCCATGTAAACATCCTTTGTATCTTACAGAAACACCTGTCGGGAGGCAGTCCCGCAGGCAAAAAACACTTTAGGATACTTGAGAAGGAAGGACTTAAGCGCTCATCTCTAAGCATCTGCTTTTTTGCAGGAAACTTGTGCTTGAGAACCACATTCTAGGGACTAACCGGGATTTACAAGGAGCACGAGGCCAGGCCAAGCGGTCCACTTTAAAGGAAGCACGCTGACACATGTATGCTGGGTAAGTTAGTCTCGGTTACTTACAGTTCCTGAAGCTTGGCCAGTGTGCGAATGGCCACGGGGAACTCTTGAAGGTCATTGAAGTTCAATTCCCTAGAGAAAGAAGACCAACCATAAGAGCAGAAGAACTCTGAGGACCATGAGCTAAGAGAAAAGGATTTATGATTTAATATGGAAAGCTACGTCCTTTTTTAAAAGTTGTGTCTTGCATAAGACCACCTTTGGAACAACAATTAGCTCGTCACATATTAGCCCAACTGTTTTGACGTTTTTATTTGATCTTTCATCCTACGTGTCTGTAGCATAAGCAAACACTTAAGAACTGTGGTTCCAATCAGTCAAAATCTTTCCCTGTGACCTTGCGGGTTTTCCGTGTTGGTCGTCCTTGGAGACCTAGACAGCTGTTCTAAGCTAATCTGACATGACGTGACCTCTCCTCTGCATACATTATTTTTGTTGTATGCGTTTCATTAGCGTTCTAGGAAACCTGCGTCAAAAAGCGCGCTTGAACCAAAACACGGGCGGTTGCTAAGGGCGAGCGGCCTTACACGCAGGTGCAAGAACAATGTGTTTATGGCCACAGTTTGCATGCTGTTTTCCTTGGAATTCAGCGCTCCTTTTCATCTCTGATTCTTTCAGTTTTTCAGAGAATAATTATTGGGAAAATCCTATAATTGAACAGGAGCTTTTTTTCCCTCCACAAACCTTTTGCCCAGTAAAAGCGACTGGGCGGCATTAATAGGTGCCTTTTGGCCTTGTATCCCCTCGTGAAGGTCCAGGTCTTAGTCATATCGTCCGCTCCCCTCAGTTACAATACCTAATGCTGAATGTCTCTTCATACCCATAATTATATGTCTTATCCCTTAGTGTTAAGTGTACGCTTTCAAAACACTCCAAATGTTTATATATTTTAGTCTTTTTCTTTTTCTTTAAGGGGAAAAACGTTTCTGGCAGGTGGCCAGTGCGTTTGAAGTGAGCTTGGTGAATAGGGGTGGACCCGCGTTGGACGCCATCCAGAAAGGGCGAAACACTTGCTTAATTCCAGTGTGCGTGGGTGTACATGTGTTTGTCTATATGTGCGTGAGTGTGTCTGTGTTGCAAAACAGTCTTAAAAGCGAACTGACCTTGGCCCATTTGAGGTGAATATATAAGAAAATTCTTGATGTATGAAAAATGATCATTAGCCATTAGCGTCACTAATGAAATTGCAAAAATAATACTTTGTAAAATACGGTCTAACCCGCAGTTAGTTCAGCCCTAAACTCATGCCATTGGTTGAAACGATTTTGGCGGGCTGGTCAAGATGCTCCAGAACCTGATTTCACAAAGTACAACATGTTCCTGGATCAACATCTTTGTTTATCCAAGAACAACATTCCAATCAACCAATCAGATTTGAGGGACAAGTTTAAAGTTTATGTCAGGTTTTGGCTTACAACCAGGATTAGGTGCTTCTACATCAATGTTATTTACCATAATTTCCCTCTAAACCTTTTGGGTAGGGGTAGGAATATGGTAGGACTAAATTTATGAAGAGGAATGTTGTTCCAGAATCAACTAAACTGAACAAATTGACCCAAGAACGCATCTAACTCGGTAACATCAGGACGTGCCAGGAGACTCAAACAAACAGCAATGCTTTGGTAGTACCACAGTACCACTGGCATCGATCTACGAATGGCTTACTTGTAGATGACAAAAATAACATTGTATACTAAACAAATATACTAAACAAGAGAATCAAAAGTATTGCATAACCAGTACATGAGCAATTTCAAAAGGATTGCGTAATCAGTGTACGAGCAATTTAGATTTATATGAATGTGAATCTTTTTTATTCATCAGCTCTCTCACTTCTAGTGAGTTATGTAAGTGTTTAAGTCATTTTCTTCAGACATTGCATGCAAATTCACTCACATTTTGGGCCTATAAAATGGGCTGCATATGGAGAGAGGGAACACAGTGCCGTGGGCGAGCCGCGCCGCGTGGCTCTGCCATGTCTACATCCTGGTTTTGTTTAGAACATCCGTCAGTCTTGTTTGGAGACATTACTTTGATATGGCAGAGAAGAGGAATGCCTTTCATTTCCTGGGAAGACCTCATTGTTTAGAACGGGAGCTGTCAGTTACCTTGATTTACAATTCGTCAAACCACGCAGAAGTCTGTTTGAAAGCCAAATCATCAGGCATCATAACAAAACAACACGGCGGTGGCCACTAAGTCTGATGATTATGAATGCGTTTTTAGAGATAATTATAGTGATGGGGATTACAGCAGCATCAATAAAAAGGTGCACATTATCCCACAAAAAGATGTCTGAGACCCTTTAAAGAAGGCTAATATGTTTCCCTCCGTTGTTTCAGGAAGCTCAGCACTTTCCAAACACACATGTGCAACTGAACGGAGACAGCTGGCATGATTTCTTACAGTGTGTCATGTTACATATAAGAATATTTTCCTCAGGAAGATTAGTTTCTTGCTTAGCCATCATTATAGCGGTGATTACAATGTCATTCAGTATACAATATGACTACATATTACGGTTTCTGGGACTTTTTGTTTTACTACTATGACATTTTAATTGTAATGCATACACATTTTAATACTTTATACTATATATACAGTATATAAACAGTTTGGAATGTGTCTAATATCCACTGTATATATCTATCCTGATTGAGAAACACTGTCCTACAGTATCATAACTGATTCTCCTATCACCCTGGCCTTTACTAATAATACAAACATTTTCCATCATTTTTGTAATTTTCAAGTGCTTCAGTCTAGTCGAATAAATATTTTTCCTTAAAATCAAATCCCCTTCCAAACGCTAAATTTATCAAGCCGCAGAATTTTCACGGGAGAGTTTCAGCACACGGTTCCTCTGTGATTGCTCTCAAATGAAGTGTTCAGTTCAGTGTGTGCAATTCTCAAGGCTGAAATCTTCTCGTAAAGAGGTAAACGTCATCTTTAGCACTTCAGCAGGCTGTTAAAAAGCAGGTGTGAACCTCTCGGTATCCTGGAGACCACCATGACTTTAGCATATGCGTAATCCTTTAAAGCCAAACTCTCATAGCATGGTCTATATAATGTCTTTCATACATTACATTACAAATATGTGTTGGCTTTGGTTCATAGGCCCCTTTCAACATTTCTCATGAATTTTAAAAGCATTTCTCATGTATTTATTAAGCCTATTTAACATTTGATGGCTCAATCTACTATGTTTGGTAATGTATAATAAGTTATATAGCATGAATCTGGCAGAGAATGTGTGCTATTGTCCAGGTGTGACTATGAAAATTGTAGCCAGTAGACATACAATTATTGTTTATTAATTGATTCATTCTCATATATTTGTATGAATTTTATTATGACTGTCAATTAAAACTTGATCCAGTGTAACATAATTTCAAACACCTCAAACATTGGTCATGCTATTGACATTGCCTGAACAGTCCAATATAATTGCATGGGTGATAGAACACATAAAAACTCACATTATAAAATAAATTATTTCCCATGACATTTTCCACTCATTTAAATTACCATATTTACTGTATTGCTGAATATATGAAGCTAAAAGGGAAACACAATAAAGCATAAAACAATATTTGTCGCCTGTAATACCAGCATAAGCCACTAGGGACATCAGCCTGATAACCACAAAGGGCCCCCTAAAAATCCCTGTATAGTTTGCTCACTGCTTACACATATGAATACTTTCGTATGGAGCACTAAAGACATCATCCAACACTGAAGTAATTGTCAGGGAATCACTGCTGCATCTATTATAGAAATTGAAAGTCTGCCATAAATTCTTATTTCATATGAGATTTTAATAAGAGGTACGAGTGTTTCTTAAAAGCAAGGTACTGCAATTAACATGTTCATATCACAACAGCACAAGTATTGTGTAAAGAAAAGTTCATAGAAAGCTGAACCACTGAACATACACTAAGTAGAGTCAGGGTAGTTTGCTGGTAATTTTGATTCATATTTATAGCCACAGCCTCTTCCATAATTATAACACAAGGATGCCAAAATCAAATAACAGATCAGGGTCTGTTTGCATTAAAAACAGGAAATACTTTCATGTTTTTAATCTTTCATGAAGGGACGATCATACTTACAGAGTCTCGAGGCTGTGCAGTCCCTCAAAGCAGTTCTGTCCGAGGGTCCGGATCATGTTGTTATGAAGATGCCTAAACATGAAAACATTCATTATCGTTATAGTAAACATCAAAACAAACCTCAGGAATGACACCTGTTAGGCTGTGCACATTGCTTCAAATAAATGTGAACATGGCAGATGATATATAAACTTAAACCACACTGTCATTTCACTGCTTTGCAATTGAAAGAGTTTAGGATTGTTGCGGTGTCCTATCAAACCAAGGCATGTGTTCAAACTTCCTCTGATTTCCTGGTTTCCATTCCTCACACCGATACTTGCACAATGGTTAGTGTGATGTACTCCGAATCAAGGGCATTTCTAAGCCATGTTAACATTTAACATTTTTCTCTGATGTAGAGATTGGATATGGATTGGATGCTGATCTAGGAATACATCCAACTAGTTTAAAATATTTTGTGTGGAAGTAGATACGTACAGGACAACCAGGTTGGAGAGGTTCCTGAAGGCATAGTCAGGGATGTGGGTGATGCGGTTTAAGGCAAGGGTCATAGCCTGGAGTGAGGAGAGGTCATTGAGGGCGCTTATTGGGATCTCTGTCAGGGCATTGTCATCAAGCCACAAGTGCCTCAGTGACCGCATACCCAAGAGCGTCCTTGCTGGCACCTCCATAATCAGGTTGGCATCCAGGCGCCTGTTTTTTATTTAAATGAACACAATCAGATGTTTATTCCTGTACAAAGGTTATGGAGGGTGCAGAAATGATAATGCATTCAGTCATGTTTAACAGTCACTAGTTGGTTAAACTTTCACCTCAAAAATGGGCAATTATTTCATGTCAAATCAACAGCAGACATTAGTTAATATGAGCAATTACTATTGGCACGAAATAAGAGATGAAAGCCATTAGGCTTTACGGCACTGGTGTTATATGCCTTTCCTTACAGATGAATCACTGAAGGAAGTTTCTGAACCTGTGTAAGCAAGACCCACCTTCCATAAAAATATACTTGGGGCCAGATTTACTAAACAGGCAAATTAGCGTGAGAGCGCAATTCCAAAAAAGCGCGACGGGAGTGGAAAGTTCTGCACGTGATCTCCTGACGACACACAAATTAAAGAACACAGACACAGTCAGATCATTTCCATAATGACCAACGCAATCTACCAAGAGCAGCACAAATTAACATCTGGTTTAAGACATGCTTTTTTTTGCTGGTAAATAATGGCGCAAATACCAGAAAATTGATGATCGCAAACCTTAGTAAATCACTGTGATTCTTCTAAATACTCTCCCCTTCCATAAATTGTGCATCCGAAACAGAAACTCCAACAAAATCATATGCAATAAGGTCAGCTGCAAAGCAACACTGTCCACGCCTTTTCAGCGCAATTTTTAAAAAAAATTTGCGCTAAAATCCTGACAGTAAATTTTTAACGCCAAAAAGAGGGTTTGCGCTGGTGCAAGCTGCTAGTAAATCTGGCCCATAGTAGGGTCTCCCACTAACTGTAGACTTTGTTGATAATGAGGCCTGACCTGGCATGACTCCAGCCCAGTATTTGTGACCCAGTCAACGTAACACTCCTTGTCCGTGCAGTGTCCTGACATGGAATCTACCTTTTTCATTTCATTCATTAAACTGCCAAGCCTTGCAGAGGTATATCAAAACAGATGAACAAAGGAGCCATAAATTGTGGCTAAATAGAAAGAGATACCATGCTGTGGTCTGCGGTCACAACATTTCTGCTTTGACAATATCACAATTAAAGGATAATTTTGTTGCCTTTTTGTTTCAATCTTTTGTTATTCTGGTGTAAGGATTGGCACCACTACCTAAGCACTTTAGTCCCCCTCCCCTCCTTCCCCCCTTTAGTAGCTCCAGCATGGACTTGTTTAATGAGAGTTTTGGCATGATTGCTGCTCTAAACGTCTGATAAAGAAGCATCGGTAGCCCACAGGTGGAGTGCTCTGCTTTGTGGATTTTCACATTTTTTAATTTAAAGCTTTTGAAGAAAGAAAGGGTGCTTAATCACAGCAAGTGTGTTTCAGAGGATACAAAGAAAAGTTGTGCAATCACAAACCAGGCGTACAAGGGCTGCCGAGGCAAAGATTCCACTCTCGATCCAACCACATGAAGGCATTTTGTAAATTGGCCATTTCTCTTTCATTTCGCTTGCACTCATATGGTGTAATAAAGCACCGATTGATAATTTGATGGCTTTGTGGCATGGTGAGCTGATTTTGTTAAAGCCACCAAGCAATTGTTGCTCCATACGGACTGGAAGACTTTAAGTCGCTATTGAATTAACAGTTTTTTCTCTGATTTTTGGAAAGAGACTGAGCTAAAGACAAAAGCTGTGAAAAAAATCTGAGGTTGCTGGAGATAATTGAAAGTGCAGACGTTCGGATTCTCTCACAAATCTAAGAACAGAGTGAAACACCCCCCATTTCTTTGCAAGGCTGTTGTTCACAAACCTTGACATCTCCACAACCAAGATGAATGTCCTCCCTGTGTCAACAAGTTAAGCCTTTGATCTAATGAATGTTGCCCCCTGGTTTCATTGGATGGGGGGGGTGTTGAACCTCAGCGATCAGCGAATCGTGATGTATGATAGCAGCAGAGCACGTGGAGTTAGCCTCAAGCACTTCCTCTGCATTTTTTCCCCATGACCTTTCACACACATTAATTTCCACTGGCCTCTCTTCACCTCCCCTCTGGCCTCTTCAACCCTCAAGTCCTTCAGCTCAAGGTAATGCACGATGAGCATCGTCAATAGTAGAAGAACTTGAACCCAAAGTACAATGCTATTTGGCTTGAAGAACTCCCCATATTCTCAGACTACGTTCTCCATGCTGTGCAAACCTGCTAGGTAGCAGTGATTCAAACTAAACACCAATATCTTGCTGATGACATCTCAATCATCTGACTTGATAGGTTTAAGACTTGGAATTACATGTGTAAACATTGCTTTAGTCATCTATTTTGTGTGGAATCTCATTGGTAACCAACATGTGATCAAGAGGTGTTGTATTGCCTCTGATTTAAGGAAGGTAAGTTTTATTGTTGCTCAGCTTTGACTGCACCTTTATCAGATCTTTCTTTCATAGACTCAATCCTGGAAGGATGGTCTTGACATCAAAGGATGCTCTGTGCTGAGTGTAGCAAGCATAGACTCTAGTAAAGAAACAAAGATGAGTTTCATCACCAATCCTCTCTCCTGCCCCAACTCATCTTCCCTCTGTCTACATCGGGCGCCAGTGGACTTCAAACCTTATAGCCCCCCCAGTGGTTAACCGATCCCCATCTTATCATTACCCTAAATTACATGTTTGTTGAGAACTAAATGCCTTTCTACTCTTGTGGGAACTCAGGATAGAGCACCTAGCTGAATCACTGCATATTCTTTGTTATGGGGGATTGAAAGTGAGCGTAAGTTGCCTGGACGAATGCCAGAGCTCTGTCTCACTACAGGGAGGGCCTGGACACAGTCTATGCACGTCTGGAGCCTCTTCTGGAACCAGGCACGTCTTCCATGCGGAAAAAAAACTCTGTTGGTGGCAAAGGAATTAAATTTGTACGCCATGACTCTAATGAAAACATCCTTGCAAAGGTAGAAGGAAATGAGCGCATGGATATTTACATGGAATTATTCATTTGGAAAAAGTGGGTGTGCGGCTCCGCACTGAGATGCTGACTGGCATCGGGAAACTGGAATAATTGAAAGGAGTCGTGGGGTGGATGTGAGTCGAGCAGATGGACAAGGCCAGACAAAATCCCAGACAATATTTAGATTCTGACCATTTCATGGGGAACCAGTTAGGAATAGGGGGCGTGATTCCGATTAGGAGGAAAACTTTGGACCTAAGGGAAGAGTAACTGATGGAAAATTGGGCTCTTCACAGCTCATTGAATCTCCCAGTGCTCGCTCAGGAGCCAGTGTGCAGTGTCTGGCGGTTTCCTCATGGGTTCCAGATGCGCCAACAGCCCTGTAAAGGTCCCTCTTTTTCACCGTTCTGATATTAAATGTGACGTAGTCACGTTTTGTCTTCCTCAAAAACACTGACCTCTGGAATATCATATTTGTCTCTGTTGCGAATTAGCATTAAGGTAATAGCTCTTATAGAGAAAGTATAAACCCAGATACACTGAATTCATTTTCAAATTGTATTAATTTAAAATCCAGAATTATACAGACCACACAATAACTACTATGACTTTTGTTACTCTTTCTCTGTTCATTATTTGTTCTTCCTATGCGAAGAACTGCATCGCATTGTTTGCAAATGAAAATACAAAATAGAAGGAAATCTATTACTAAAAATCTATGCGTCTCACTATTACACAGCCAAAGAACACCTGTTTTACCACTTCCATGTGTGTCCTAAATTGCAAACTTGATCCTCCCTGGTGGGGAGTTCTTTAATGAAGGGCCTAATGGTCCTAATAGGCATATAAATAACTGGGCTTTCCTGCATCAACTCTATTAGAGAGAAATGCCAAGAGTTACCTCATGGCTAGATTGCAGTGTAGACCAAATAACCTTACTGCTAGAGACTTTATCTGATAGAGGGGTGCTAAATCAATCATTTTGTTACTCGTGCTGTGCTTATGATGTAATATTTGATACATAATTATTCATCATGTTTTCTGGACGAACGACTCCACTTCCACTTAGACTTCTTTTGTTCTATGACGGGGAGCATCTTCTAAGCAGAATAACATTTCACATGAGACCAATCTTTAAATCAATTGAATCTGTTTTATTCCAGCTGTTAAGCGTGAAGCTGTGGTCACAACCAGGCGGTCTACACTTGGCATGTGGACCTATCCAATGTTCCTTTAATATACACCATTGTTCCATGTAAATCTCTTACAGCCCAAGTTTGCTTTTGATCACTTGAAGTATGTGGTACTTACAGAGACAGCAAATTGGGTAATTCCCATGGGTCTTCACTGGGCAATCTCTCCAACTGGTTATTCTGCAACATCCTGCAAAGATACCATAAAATAAAATTAGACAGGTAATTCATTCTGCTCTGGTGAATATTAAATCATAGTAATTTTTTAAAAACACTAAGTGTGATTTTAATACATTTAAAAATGCAATCTAGTATAATCTAAGTGGCATTCGGTTGCCTTCTTTTTGTATTAAGGAAATATAAAAAAAGTCACCACTAGTTCCATATGTGTAATTTACTGAGTGGTGTGTTTTAAATGTTAACACTTGTCAAAAAACAGACTCTAGAGACATTTTCGAATTGAGAATGACAGTATGGCTTCTGGGCACAAGAGTTTTCCAGCTTACTGCTGATGAGGTTACCTGTCACTCACATCAATCAGTCAAGAGATATGATTTCAGGTACTGTGTGGTGCACTTTTCAGTGGACAAAACCAGAACATAGGAGGGGCAGAGAGACTGAACAAGACGAAACAGAACGAGGGGGAGAAACTGCCTGGGTGGGCCACTGAGGTCATGCTCACAGGACTCATCGAATAAAAGAACGAAAGAAACAGGAAGTGGTAGAACAATGACACCAAGCTCTTTGAACAAAGCAAATTATTCCAAAGTGAGAGCATGAGGCCACAGACGTTGAGCTTTAATTACAAGGCAGACAGCTTTATCATGTCCAATCAAATGAAACTCCTGACATTTGACCACACAGCCAGTGTTTGGAGGAATAAATACTCCTTTGTGGGCAGGATGTCCTTATCAAGGAAATCATGGTGCCACCATAGCCATTGTGAATCTAGACTTAAAATGTCCAGCAGTCTTGATATGACATTGTGAACAAGCCTCTATTATTTAGTCATTCAAATGCCACAAAGTGTGTATTCATCCTCCCTGCACTTTCAGTTTAGTGTGGCATTGTCATATTTTCACCAATTGTTCTTTATGTGACATTCCCGCCATGTTTTTCTTGAAGTTTTGGTTGTTTTCAAATTTACATGATTCTGTCTAGCTCATTGAAAGCTGAACATTAGTTCAAAAACATCAGGTCAGGTACTCGTGCCTCAGACAAGTTAGGCTGTTGAATAGGATAGTACGAAGCACAATAGAGCACAGAAAGCAAACAGAGAAAGATTTGTAACTATTGTAATACCCAACCCAATCCCTTTTTGTCTACACTGACCACAGAAATAAGATACCTGACAATGACATACATTATCTTGTTTGCGAAAACGGGGGAAAGGGCATCAAAATATTAAACTGAACTAATGTTCTCATTAACCTACTAAACTGTAACTCTAGTAATGGTTAAAGAAAACGTTTTTGAATAAGGTACAATTACTGAAAAGCTATTGGCACACACATTTTTTATTCCACTTTATGGGGTAATGAAAGGATTTGATGTGGCAGGGCAATTTTCTTGAGATGTGCAATTGAATTGAAGTGTTGAATTGTTGAATTGTTGAATGACAATACAGGGCAAATTTACTGAAGCTTCCAGGACAGCACGGAAAGGTGCATGGAATCCTGAGTGGAAATTTTGAGATGAATGTTACCGTGAATGTGTTTCGTGCCTGGCCTTTGTCTGTCCTTTTCTACTCCATCAACTGGTTTTAAGTCAGTCAATAAAATTACAATCTGTCAATAAAATATCAACAAACACCCAGGCATAAGGAACAGCTAACTGACCATTCACCACAGAGCAAAACTTGAATCATCACCTGTCAGCGGTTCTGTTTCTAATTTTGCCGTGAATGACACCAATACAAGTCTTTTTCAGAATGAATCACCCTGAATGTTATTTTCCATAGAAGCATTAACTGAAACAAAAACGCTCTCACTCTTTCTGTCTTTCGTTACTCACAGGACTTTGAGGTTGTAGAGTCCTTGGAGGACGGGGCCAGGGATGTGTCTCAGGTGGTTGCCCGAGAGTCTCCTGTGGAAGGACAAAAGAAGTGCTTTGGTTCATTTGCAGTCCAACACATTGATGACTTTAACAGAGAGATGAGAATCTGGTGAATTCATAAAGGCGAGGGTGCATGTGTGAGTGTTCAGGAGCCCACGGTGAAAACAAAAGTGAGAGATCTCCTTGGACACACGAACCACAGCAGCTGTGGTTCAGATCTCTCTGGCCGCTGGTCTTTACCGCTCACGTACAGAAATCTCTCTTTTGAATGGTCTCTAAAATACGTCAACGCATTTTGAAAGGAGCCAAGATATGAATGCGCTCTAAGCTCCTTTCGCCTCTTGTGGCAACAAACACGTCATAGTACGGCTGAATTTATATACAATGGCCAAAGATAAAATGGATAGAATTGCTATTGAGGTGGAAAATTCACTCTACGGTACGTTGTTAGACCTTGTGTTATTGTTTGAGGGCCTCACACTACAGTCAGGGTGCAAATTATGGAAGTTTGGTGTAAACCAAAACACACAAAACAGTGTTTTCAAGACAGAGTAGACAGAGCTCATAAGGTCACATGATGCCAAACAGACAATCTTAACCCTTTCATGCATGAAAGGTGACAACCTTAGTCAGGATTATGGCATGAAAAACAAGATTTGAACTTTAATTTTTTACACATACTGTATTTTTCAAACAGATATTCCGATGGCCATTTGAGGTTTTTTATTTAACTGAAGCGATACAGTTTTAAACATAATACAGTAATAACACACAATAATACTGTGTGTGTGTGTGTATTTAACAAAGAAATTAATAAAATGATTTATCATGAAATCATGTGAAAACTATCAAATATATACAAAAAATAATAATATTACAGCTTTAATTATTGCAAACGCAATAGAGTATTATCCCGGTCATAACTTCATACAAGTTGGATGTCACTTGTCTTTGATATCAGAACATAACGGATAAAAAAGGACGTGATTCCATAAAAGATCTGGTGAAGGTACAACTCTGTGGAAACCCAAATCAGACTATGTAGAAAATGCTCATGCTCCCTCCAGTCTACCAAAGTATGTATGTTATTAGCTGATAATTCTGATTATGTTCAAAAACGGGCACATGTGTACCGTAACTCTCCTCTCTGAGAAAACCTCAGACTCTATTGATGTTTTCAGACTGTTAAAAAAACTAGTGATCAGGTGTCTTCAATCTCATCTTATATGAGCAGTGTTGGGGGTAACGGATTGCAAGTAACATGCTTAATGTAACCAGATTACTTTTTGATGTAGTGAGTAAAGTAATGCATTACAAGTGACATGCATAACCTAATCAGATTACTTTTTGATGAATACTTTTTGCAGATAACTGCAAATTGCATTCTAATAACACAAATACATTCATTTATAGCCAAAAAAAAAGGCACTGCAGATGAAGTATTTTCAAGAGCTACAGTCATAATAGTATGAATTGTAGCTGAAATATAGTTAGTGATGCATGATGTCCAATTTAGTGGACAGATGATTAATCAGAATTTCCTCCCAATCTAAAATCAATACTTGGAAAATGTAACAATGATATGAATTCTTAGATGTTACAACATTCTCACCTTCAAGAGTCTGCTAGAATAGAAGGAATGGATGGATATTCCGGAGAAACTTGGCAATTCTGACTGGCTGTCGGCCATCTTTGTTTGAAGAAATAAATCCACATACGATGGCTTGCCACTTGGTGGCAGTGTATAGAATGATGGGTCAACTGTAGAGGTTGATGTGCAACTATGCCATCAAAACTCGTGCATTTGCAAGAAAATGCTTTTTAAATAGCTGTTGTCTACTGTAGTGACCTCTATGTGTAAAAGTGTTAAATATGTCATGTTTAACAAAGTCATGTTCGGACCATTGGCTGAACATCTGATGCAAATGGGACACTTTTTAATGTTTTTTTTTAAACATTTTATCTGGATCATCATCTGATGGGCTGAATTCTACAGGATGTCCGGGAGATGTGTGTCGCGTTCTTTAACAGTCCGCCTGGAAACAAAGCCGTTGTGTTGCCAAACCCCCTCATGGAAGAAGAAAGCCCCGTGTTTACAACTGTGACAATGTGCGCTTATCAGGAT
This sequence comes from Phoxinus phoxinus, assembly GCF_949152265.1. Taxonomy (NCBI): domain Eukaryota; kingdom Metazoa; phylum Chordata; class Actinopteri; order Cypriniformes; family Leuciscidae; genus Phoxinus; species Phoxinus phoxinus. The sequence continues at coordinate 23,602,086 of NC_136893.1, read as the reverse complement.
CAACTAAACACTGGAATTTCAAAAGTATGTGAACTTTGTGGCTCCATTGTTGCAGTCAACATTATTGAATGAATAATTTCTTAGATGCACGCTGGCCTGTTATCGTTAGGACGTTGACTTTATATTTTCACGCCCCTAAACATGACGGGGAACAAAACGAACTGTGATTGGTTGCTTCACGTGTCGGACGGACACCCTTTTGGGCGGTCCTTGGCCAGTGAAAGCTGCGATAGAGTCCAGACCTTCTGCCGTCAGTCTGAAGGTCTGGCTGCGCGAGATTATAACCATAGCAACATTACGTGTTCAGTGCCATAGGTGGGCTATTGTTGCCAAAATTAAATTTTAGTTGTGCAAGACGAATTTCAACAAATCATCACTTAAATTATCTATCAAAATTCCAAAAGATGACCCGTCAGAAAATCAGCATATGAATCGCATGCAGCCAGAGCCAAGTGGCTGATACCTCTGAAATTACTAAATACAAGGGAAAGACATTCCCAGAGAGAATCAGAGCAAATATCAACCAGCTGTAGGCTCACCCATCCAGATTAATCAATTTGTTTATCAAACAAATCACTTAATAAGCGTTCGTGCCTGTTTTTTCCTGGGTGGCAGAGTTTGAGGAAAGTCTGTCGAAGCCTCACAAGGAGTCATGACAGCCTAAACAGGACCACCCATACCTCCAAACTGCTTTGCCTCAAAATCGCTCCATCCTGCCGGAGTAGCCTCAGCCTCCTCTTGTACGCCAAATGGTTCTTTTTGTATGACAAGATGAAATTTTTGAAAATTGCAGCCAATGTTTAGCATGTAAGTCAGCTTAGCTAATGTGATGGGTGCGACAGCTCTGGCAAAGCAACAACCGTGTTGTATACAGGCACATCAGGGGCGACACAAGCCCAGAAAACAGAAAGGCAAAACCTAGAACTGGGTCCATGACAACGTCTGACAGATCTTCACACACTCCCTTATGTGCTCACACACACACTACCGTTTTCCACCATTGAGCCATGCAGTCTCTGAGGTTTTTAATGGCTATCACTTCATGTTGTGCCAGACCACACTCCCATCCGTAGACTCTATTTCTGGTAAGACCGTGTGCCGCCACTCTTTAACAAACATTTGTTTTGCGTAGGGCGAAAGACAGAGGGAAATGAAGGAGATGGAGGGGCTGGGGAAGGCAAAAATAAAAGTGTCAGATTTGGAGGCTGTGAAGCTTAGCGGTTCACCCCATGTAAATAGGCCAGTGATGGTTTCACATGCGTGTCGGATGAGGTTTCAGCCACGTACCACAGCAAGCTGTTCTGCTGAAAGCTTGTGCCAGCTCTGCGGTCAACTTTTATCCCTCGTTATAATTCAGTCATGCATCTAAACACTGGAGCTCTCGGCTTTATGTATTCTCTCACATTACAGACAAACATGGCTCTAATGCTAATTTTCCTAAGTCACTTGTGTCAACATGTTGTATATTCTTCTTAGAAATATCTGGAATGATGAGTGTATCATTATGAATATTCAGATGTTTGTAAAATCAGTCACACTTTACCTCAATAAAGTCCTAATTACTGCTTATTAATAGTTAGTAAGGTAGTTGTTAAAGGGGTCATGACATGGTTTTTTTTATTTTATTATTATGTTCCCTTAGGTGCAATTATAGTATTACTATAGTTTTTTTTACAAAAAACTTTTAAAATGTAGTGATTTATGACCTTTTCCCACCCTGTTTCTCATCCTCTGATTCAAACAGTCTGTTTTGGGGGTGTTTCCCCTTTAAGAGTTCAGTGTTAACGCCCACTGTTATGATTGGCTAACGTCAGTGCCTATGCATCAATTATTAACGCCCCCAGCCACAACATTTGCGGATTCGGCGCAACTGTTTAATAGCGGGTGATGCATGCGAAGCGATGGCTCTTGCAATGATAAAACCTTATTATCTTTGAGCCGGAATCAGATGAGGAATCACCACAAAATGAAGCATCACCACAACAACGAAGACTGGATCAGCCCGTGTCCACATGGAAAGTGAAACTATTTTGAATTAATAAAAAAAAATTAACCCGAGACACTTGAAAACGGATTATTGTTGCATAATTATCCTATAGCTTAATTTGCTAACAGTTTAACATTATTTAACTAATTCCAATGAAATGATAGGGTGTACCACGGACAAAAATGCATGCACAGGCCATATTTGAAGATGCAGCATTGATAAAGGCAACATTTTTGATTTTCTATCACATGTAGGCCTACTAGAAAGGCGACATATTTTCAAGATTCTCTTATACAAATCTGTTTATATTAGCCATGGTAAAAAGTAAGTTTGCGTCGTCGTTATTGAGCCCAGAAGAGTCGGCACGGACGTATCTTTGAGCAACAGTTTTCTGGCAAAGCCAGCATCATATTGGGATTTTTTCCTCAAAACAGTCATCCTTAAATGTACAGAACACTGCCGTGACTGGGACGTCCGCAAAAAATAAAGTGCATCCATTTTTCCCTGACGACTGGATCTTTCAGCGTATTTAAAAAGTAGTTTAAAGTTTTAAATACATTACTTACAGTTTGCGTCGTCGATGTTGAGCCCAGAATAGTCGGCACAGACTTATCTTTGAGCAACAGTTTTCTGGCAAAGCTCAAAAAAGTCATCCTTAAAATGTATAGAACAAACGCTTAAACTAACACTGCCGTGACTGGGACGTCCGCAAAAAATAAAGTGCATCCATTTTTCCCTGACGACTGGATCTTTCTGCAGCGTATTCAAAGATGTTGTTTGTCCACAGCCAGGAACAGCACATCTGCGGCGTCGTAATCTCCCTGTACACAGATCCACTCGCTGTCCGTCGACTGAACGCTTGTGAGGCGCGCGGCGCGGGCGCGACAGTGATACGAAATGAGCGTAGTTGTCTTGCGCTTTAAGCGTAGTTGTCTTGTTCTGGAGGCGGTCATAATGCAAACGCTGGTACGTCACTTCGTACTGTGACGTCACTTCTTACCGTGAATCCAGAACGAGCTGTATTTAGAGCTTGATTAAATAAATGATTCGTTTATAATGGGGAGGACGTCTTAAGCTATGAAACTTGCAGGACGTTTTAATGGTACAAAGACCTCTTATATACCAAAAGATCAAGGCAAATTTGGTTTCTCATGTCATGACCCCTTTAAGTTTAGGTATTGGGTGGATTAAGGGAAGTATAATATGGTCATGCTGAATAAGGCATTAATATGTCCTTTATAAGTGGCTAATAAACAGCTAATATTCTGTTAATATGCATGCTAATAAGCAACATTAATAGTGAGAACTTAAACTAAAGTGTTACCGTAAAATCTTTTTCAAAATGAAATCTGGCCATAGAAACGGAAATTTCAAATCATATTTCTTTAATATCTAAACTCAGATACACTTTGATGCATTTTATATACAAAAATAAATGATAAAGACATACAAAATGTGTACTGTTTGGGATACTCCAGGACCAGGGTTGGGAACCACTGAGTAAGGATACACTTTGCGCACCACACTTTCTCACTAGAGCAGGGGTGTCCGATCCTGCTCACGGAGGGCCAATGTCCTGCAGATTTTACCTTCAACTTGCTCAACACAGATATCTGGAAGTTAGAAGTTTCTAGTAATACTAAACATCGTGATTAACTTGATGAGGTGTGTTTCATTGGGGCTGGACCTAAACTTAGTCTGCTTAACAGTGGCCCACCAGAAGTAGGATTGAACACACCTGCACTAGAGATTTTGGCTGCATCTCAAATCGCATTATTCCCTACCATATAGTAGGCGAAAAACAGTGTGACAAAAGAAGTATGTCCAAATTCACAGTACTCCTAAAAGAGTACCCGGATACTTCTTCCGTGGAGAAAGTGTCCGATGAGGTGAAGCGACGCAACTGATGTTGGTAGGTCACATGATAATGACAACATGGCGGATGTAGTACATTCAGATTACATTCATACAACACACATGCATACTATATAGAACATACTTTTTAGCGGATGCGAAGTAATTGCTTATTCAAAATAAGTCCCCTCATTTGGTTGGTTTGAAAGTGGTATTCTGATCATTTTGTGCACAAACAAATCACGATAAAATCTACACATTCACTTCTTGTCGTCAGCCAATAGTGCTCAAGGTGGTCCTCACATTGATGATTTGGAAAGATGCCAGAGATCTAATACTACACATACTACAACAATTCCAACCCAAAAGTACAGTTTGAAAAGAAACTAGTGGAAGCAGAAGGAGGGGAATAGAATCAAACTCAGTTTCAGACCAAGCAATCAAACCAAGTGTGAAACCAGCCTAAGAGACAACGTGTTAAACAGAACCTCTTTGAACCCGTCCCAAATAACCCATGCCAGCCTACTAGTCTTTGTTCTCAGTCCAAAATTGTCCAAACTGCCCTTAACACTCCACTCCACTACAAAGAATCATTGAATGGTGAGATTAAGGAAGTGTGAATGAGAAAAATATGCTATTGGTGGCAACCATTTCAAAAGCTTCGATACATTTGGGTTTCAGCTCTAAACTGATCCTAAGACCAAATGGTGTAAAACTCAAAAACAGTTTTTCAAAACGGAATTAATGCATTTTGTTGGATGCAAGTTACACAAAGCATATTTACTTGCTGTAGTGTGATATCTGCAGCATCTGTCCAAGTCAGACCAAACAATAAAAGCCTCCATCAGATGAAGTGCGAGCTGAGCCTTTTCATACTGCAACTTTTACCACAGATGTTTGTTGAAATGAAGTGCGATGGCACATTTGGTTGTCAAAAAGCGTAATCACAAACTACTAACAGCTCCATTGTTGCAGTTCCAGTCTGTTTTTAGCATCAATTGCGACCTCATAAAGTGGCAACCGCATGTTTATTGGGAGTAGTTTACGAGAATCGGCTGCGTCGCAGATAGTGTGTGTAAAAAGGTGGAGGCTGGACGTTGTCATTAGACCACTGAAAGCTGTTGACAACAAGCAGTTGACAACAAGTCAGAGGCAAAGTACTTTGGGATGGCTGGTTAGTGTTAGGCACCCTGCAGGACATCTGTCTTCTGTTAGATGCCTCATTAGGGGCCAAAATACCATAAAACTTTAATCATACTTGTCTTTTTTTTAAATTTGCTTTGTTCATAGAGAGGTAATTTAAGTTGAGTTTCAGAGAAGAATTGTTAGCAGGAAATACGGCATTGATTGGACTCACACTGGTGGAACTCTTGATATACTCTCCTTTGCCCTCATCCCTTGGATGTATCAGTGAGTAAATTGAATTGAGAAATGTTTTCCTCATCCACATGGAATCTACACCGGCAGAACCTTTGGAAAACCTCTCATTCACAAAAATGTAAATCCCATGCATAAGCATTTATTTGCAGAATTGATTCATTTCTGCATTGCTAGCGACACAAATCAGAATTAATGATTGTTTTCAAACAGCTTTCCCGAACACTCCCCCTACCTGCCATTGGTCGGAAAAACTAATACCCCTGCCTCAAAAAACATATCCCACTGGTTGAAACAATATTGCTATGTTGGGCTGGTCAGGATGCTTAACTTATGAATGTCTTGCTTGTATATTAACTAGGGCTGTCAAAATGAACGCGTTAATAATGCATTAACTCAAATTCATTTTAATGGCACTAATTTATTTAACACGCGATTAACGCAGCACACATTATCTGTTTGACCCATTGCCATAGCCCGTGGTTGGAGAGATAACGGTTATGCTGCGTTCACACCAAACGCGAATAGAGCGTCTGGCGAGTGATTTCAATGTTAAGTCAATGTAAAGACGCGTCTGGATGTCTCGCGGCGCGAATGAGGCGTTTAGCACGGCTCGGTAGACGTCTGTTTGAGCAACTGGCTCAGTGCAAAGAAAGAGAAATAATGGTAACCTGTGTTTTTCTATATTCTTTTCCCCATGTGTTTAATAGACATGAACAAGTTCTTTGAAAAACATCTTTATGTTCTTTATGATCTATGTTTAGGGTGGTTTCAGTAATAATACATGTAAATTGTACATGTTCAGAAGAAGTGTTGTGCGAAAATGTAAACAGTCTTGTGTAAGTAAATTGAGTAAAGAAAGAGAAGTAATGGGAACTGTCACATTGTTAATGTGTTTTCTGTTGTTTCCATGGACTTTTAGGTTGTTTTTCTCATTCAGTGTTTTTCTTCATCTCTGTCGTCATTTTCATTAGTTCATTTTCATCACCTGTCTAGTTAATCAGTTAATCACCCTTCATTGTCATCACCTGTTGCACCCTCGTCATCCTCTGTATTTAAGTTCCTGTCTTTCTCCTTTCAGTTGTCGGTCAATGTTTGATTATGTTACAGTGTATCGTGAGTGTTTCCGTTTTGTGTAAGCTTTATTATAGTAAAAGTTTGAATTGGAGCTTTGTGCCTTTGCCTTTGTCTTCATCCGCACCATACCCGTGACAGATTGACCGACCCAAAAAAGTAATGGAGGACGCTATGGAGGCATTTCTGTTCAATCAGAATGGGAGTTCATTGGAGGAGTTGGTGGAAGTTTACCTTCATCTTCATCAGGATGTTTACTGGGAGGAGGAGTTTTTGAAGCAACGGTTCTGGAGAGGACTTGATGATCCACTGGCCCAGATATTGCTGCGCAGGGACTTAGATCGACCGTTTATTGAGTTTATGGACAGAGCTCTTTGGGTTTGTGGTTCCTCCCTCACGGTAACACCAGCCGATCCAGAGGCACCGCTGGTCCCGTCCAGCCCAGAGCTTCCTGCACCGCTGGTCCCGTCCAGCCCAGAGCTTCCTGCACCGCTGGTCCCGTCCAGCCCAGAGCTTCCTGCACCGCTGGTCCCGTCCAGCCCAGAGCTTCCTGCACCGCTGGTCCCGTCCAGCCCAGAGCTTCCTGCACCGCTGGTCCCGTCCAGCCCAGAGCTTCCTGCACCGCTGGTCCCGTCCAGCCCAGAGCTTCCTGCACCGCTGGTCCCGTCCAGCCCAGAGCTTCCTGCACCGCTGGTCCCGTCCAGCCCAGAGCTTCCTGCACCGCTGGTCCCGTCCAGCCCAGAGCTTCCTGCACCGCTGGTCCCGTCCAGCCCAGAGCTTCCTGCACCGCTGGTCCCGTCCAGCCCAGAGCTTCCTGCACCGCTGGTCCCGTCCAGCCCAGAGCTTCCTGCACCGCTGGTCCCGTCCAGCCCAGAGCTTCCTGCACCGCTGGTCCCGTCCAGCCCTGAGCTTCCTGCACCGCTGGTCCCGTCCAGCCCAGAGCTTCCTGCACCGCTGGTCCCGTCCAGTCCAGAGCTTCCTGCACCGCTGGTCCCGTCCAGCCCAGAGCTTCCTGCACCGCTGGTTCCGTCCAGCCCTGAGCTTCCTGCACCGCTGGTCCCGTCCAGCCCAGAGCTTCCTGCACCGCTGGTCCCGTCCAGCCCAGAGCTTCCTGCACCGCTGGTCCCGTCCAGCCCAGGGCCTTCGCCGCTGGTCCCGTCCAGCCCAGAGCCTTCGCCGCTGGTCCCGTCCAGCCCAGGACCGCCTTCGCCGCTGGCCCCGGTCAGCTCAGAGTCCTCTTCGCCGCGGGTCCAGTCCAGTGCTGACCTCCCCAAGAAAATTTTGGGGGGGGGCAATAAGTCCTCTGAGGGGATCGTGGAGGCCCTTCCGACACGACCGCCATGGCCGCCCGAAGGGTCCTCACCGCCATGGTCGCCCGAAGGGTCCTCACCGCCTTGGCCGCCTGAAGGGTCCTCACCGCCATGGCCGCCCGAAGGGTCCTCACCGCCATGGCCGCCCGAAGGGTCCTCACCGCCATGGCCGCCCGAAGGGTCCTCACCGCCATGGCCGCCCGAAGGGTCCTCACCGCCATGGCCGCCCGAGGGTCCGTCTGCTCCGCCATGGCCACGCCCTCATCCTGCTCCGCCCTGGCCACCTGCACGTCCTGCTCCGCCCTGGAGGCTTCCTGCTCCAGATCGGCCACCTGTTCATCAGCCTCCAGGGCGCCCACCCTCCCACCCCTTTGGATGTTTTACGGCGCGAGGACGCGCCTGGGGGGAGGGGGGGGTTCTGTCACATTGTTAATGTGTTTTCTGTTGTTTCCATGGACTTTTAGGTTGTTTTTCTCATTCAGTGTTTTTCTTCATCTCTGTCGTCATTTTCATTAGTTCATTTTCATCACCTGTCTAGTTAATCAGTTAATCACCCTTCATTGTCATCACCTGTTGCACCCTCGTCATCCTCTGTGTATTTAAGTTCCTGTCTTTCTCCTTTCAGTTGTCGGTCAATGTTTGATTATGTTACAGTGTATCGTGAGTGTTTCCGTTTTGTGTAAGCTTTATTATAGTAAAAGTTTGAATTGGAGCTTTGTGCCTTTGCCTTTGTCTTCATCCGCACCATACCCGTGACAGGAACCTGGTATTTCTATGTTATTTTTTTCATGTGTCTAATAGACATCAACAAGTTATTTTAAAAACATGACCTTTGATACTATGATACCTTTGATAGATGTCTAGTCTTCATGCTGTTGAGAATGGTTTCACTAATAATAAACATGCATTTGCTTAAAGCATCCATATTTGTCCACACCCATGTTGATTAATGTATTCAAAACTTGAAAAGTATAAATTTAAGGTACATTTAGAACTGATAAAAATATGCGATTAATCGCGAGTTAACTCATGACAATCATGCGATTAATCACGCTTAAATATTTTAATTGATTGACAGCCATAATATGAACCAGAGGTGGAAAGAGTAATAAAATATTGTACTCAAGTAAAAGTACTACTACTTCAATGAAATTTTACTTAAGTACAAGTAAAAGTACCGGTCTAAAAATCTACTCAAGTAAAAGTAAAAAGTAGCTAATTTAAAATTTACTCAGAGTAAAAGTTACTTAGTTACTTTTTTAACAGCGGGGTGGGGTGGGGTGGGGTGGGGTGGGGGGCTCTCCCGTGCAGGGTCGTAACGGTATGAGATTTGCACAGTATGGCAATGTCTCAGAAAATATTACTATTTAAGGGATAGTTCACCCAAAAATGAAAATAAGCCCATGATTTACTCACCCTCAAGTCATCCTATAGGTGTATATGACATTCTTCTTTCAGAGTTATATTTAAAAAGTCCATTAAAGTGCCTCTATTCATCATAAAAGTGCTCCATGCGGCTCTGGGGGGTTAATAAAGGCCTTCTAAAGCAAAGCAATGAGTTTAAGAAAAAAAATCCATATTTAACATGTTACAAAGTAAAATTCTAGCTTCCGGCCAAACGCAGTCTATTTGCGTCTAAAGCACAACTTATGACGTTGAAGTAGCGTAGTGCGTAATGGCGTAGCTTTAGACTTAAAGGGCACCTATTATGCCCCTTTTCACAAGATGTAAAATAAATCCAACACACATTTATGTTCAAACCTCATGTTAAAGTGAATTTTGCATAATAGGTGCCCTTTAAGTGGAATCTGTATGTTCGTGTGGCCGGAAGCTAGTTATTTTACTTTGTAAAGTTTTAAATATGGATATGTTTCTGACACAAACTCATCGCTTCGCTTCAGAAGGCCTTTATTAACCCCCCTTTAATCAATTAATAAATAAATAAACGGTTATAATAAATTATTGTTATTATTATTATTATTATTATTATCAGTTAAAAAATGACAGTTAAATGAATGAAAACAGTTTTTTTGGTTTAACAATGCTTTTATTATAACAAACTTAAAATTATGTGTTTGTTTTGTTTATTAAATTTTCAATAAAACATGTCTAATCAACTAAATTCAATAACTGACCAATGACCATTAGATGAACTATTTTTAACATTAATAATTTATTAAAATGTTTAAGAATACTCCTATGAAATGTATTTTATTCAGAAAATGGATGTTTCTTTTTATGATTTAATACAAATAAATGTAAACTGTATCCTTTTATTTTTTGGGAAAGTTCTGCAGAACAGATTTATTAAATTAAACCATGGACCCAAAAAAAGATATTCCTTAAATAATGTTAAATCTTTTTAAATTCAAATTATTGTTGTTATTATTTTGAGAAGTATGTTCTATAGGCATACAATAGTAATGTATGCTATTTCTATCATAATTTCTCCTAGTTACACTAAACTTTTATTTTGACGGGTTCTAGTGAAGACTTGTAGTGTTGACAATGGTTTTTCTCAAACAAAATGAGGAAAATGCTCATTAGGCGTTCTCTCAGAGCAGCTCTCTAAATGTTCATGTATTCATGTCCTCATATTGTTTGTGAGAGGCTGAAAACACAATGAGCATCAGGGCATACTTGAGTATGTAGTAGGCGCGACGCAGCTCATTCACACAGAGGCACGCAGAACAAGCATATTTACATAGCAGTCTTTTTGCGCTTTAATATTCAGAGACCATGTCGCGATTGGATTTATTGCACAGCTCTACTTTCAATTTATTAATATAGCCTACTACATCATTGCGTGTTTTACGTGTCACCTGCGTTATGTAAATTGAATTTTCATGACTGGATTCCGGGATTCACTCTGCAAACGGGACATATCTGCACGGATGGATGGTGTTCTATGTTTCATCCTTTTGCAGCCACATTGCATCCACACTTTTTGCACATTGGATAGGCTATCTATCCTCGAGGACAACCACGCGTTTTTCCTACATCTAAAGTAGCCTATTCACATACTGGCCATATGGTTCGCTTCATAAGAATTCGACGGCGTTTCACTTTCAGCTGGGTCTGCATCACCTTTTATGCGCGTTTGTTCTTCCCATAGATAGACGGTTCTCCCGCCCTTCAATCAATGCAGTAGTTTCCGGAGCGCGATTATTATTAATTTTTTTTCTTGAAAATTATTATTTTATTCATTTTTTACTCAGTAACGGATATGATTTTAAAATGGAGCGAATTACAATACTTCAAACAAAACGTACTTAAGTAAAAGTAAAATTACAGATTTAAAAAACTACTTAAAAAAGTAGAAGTACACAAAAAAACTACTCAATTACAGTAACGCGAGTAAATGTAATCCGTTACTTTCCACCTCTGATATGAACACACAAAAATTACACTTTAGCTTCAAATGTTTTTGCTAATGTGGTTATGGTTGCAGCTAGCAATAAGAGTGTCATGCTCTGAAGTTGGTTTAACATATTCTGCCATGATGAAATCAATTCTGCAGATTTCACCCCTCATTCAGTGCATAAAAAACATCCATTCCTTCTGGCCCTTCTCATCCATAATCAAACAGGACAGAATTGATTGACACATTGCATTACACCTTCCAAACTGTAACCCCCCCCCCCCCCCCCCCCCTGCCCTTGAGGCAGTTTTAAAAGATCTCTGTTTCATTGTCTACCAATTACATTATTTATTTTTGCAATTACCTCAAGCATGCTGTAAGACAATGGCAAAAAATAAACCTGCACAAATAGTGATACTTTAACTACTTAAACCACATATGTATTGCATTATTGAACCACTGGATCGGAAGAATTCTCTGACTGGTGAAAATATCACTGGTTTTAAAACTCTAAGAACCGGGTCATATTATTTGCAACGCAGTTTCCTATGATATCAGTTTCATAGCACGATGGAAAACCTTTCTATAGCTAAATCATTTTCGATTGGATCCTGGCCTGAGGAGGATCTGCAAATGGAAAAATGTACACGTTGTGACTCTACTTCCCCTGGCTTTGAAATTCAAACTCGCCAGCTCCCTGAAAGTGACCTTGTCTTCTCCTCAAATATGTATTCATCATCACTATAAACTCTGACCTGTGCAGAAATAGTCTGCGCACGGCAACTTTTGATTCTCTCGTAAAAAATTGGATTGGCATTTACACAGATCTTTATCACAGGACTCTTGCTCTGTCCCATGTGGGAAGGAAGATAACAAAAAAATCCTGTAATATGACTATTCTATCGTACATAGAGCAACTCAAATTCAACAATTCAAAAGAACAGATAAGACTTAAGACATACTCCCCATACCAAATGTCCTAACTTTGATTTCACAAGCCAGTGTTGTGGAAGCTATTTTGAAACGGTATTCCAACCTGCATGCTATTCATAATTGAAAGTAGTTGAATTGCAGTAAAGATACACTACTAGTTTGTACACACTTTATTTCAATGACCCACTATAGACATTCTACTAACTATAAGTAACAACTACATGTCAACTAGCAGTCATTAGACTATTAGTAGACTGTGCTTAATATGTGCTATCTCTTTATTTTGATGCTCCTCGAACAGACATTCTACAGACTATAAGTGACTTTGCAACTACAAGTCAACTTATTCTACTAACCCTAACCTAACAGTCTACTAGTTTACTGAAACTGTAATGAGAGTTAGTTGACATATAATTGCAAAGTTTCTTATAGTTAGTAGAAAGTCTAAAGTGGACCATATAAATAAAGTTAAACGCATTGTGTCCAAATGTTTTGACTGGTGAAATAGTATAAACCTGTAGCATTATAGCTTTAATAAAAAAAAAAAAAATACAATGTGTATAATATATAAATAAATATGTTATAATATAAGAAATATTCACACATAAGCCTTATCTGATATCTAAAAGAATCCCTAAGGGGATCAAAAAACATTCAGACTAATCAAAAAATAAAGTGTCAAAGATACCCAGACAGTTTGAGTCATAGTTCAATGAAAATCAGCTCGGGTAAATGCAGTGCGATACCATGTTTTGGTTACTAAAGAGAATCAAAATGAGGGTAGACTCTGGGGTGAGGTGAAAATGTAGTGGCCGCATGTGAAAGGCATTTCGATAGCTAATCTTTCCAGGTGGCATTATCTCTGATGTAGAAAAGATGAGAGGAGAGAAGAGAAAGGAGGAGAGGTTATCTGCAAACGCACGGCCAGGGTGTGGGTTTTCTACGTAGGTGCTAATCTAAGTGTGTTTATCTGTGTCTGACATTGTTGACTGTAATATCAAATCACTGTCTGATGAAAGACATCTGCACTGAGCTCTCGATTTGACGATATTTTGTTCGGTGAATATCTACGAAAGAAAGGAGATTATATCTAAAATAAAATACAGATGAAAATGGTTGCCTTTGGGCCACTCTTTTCAAGAGGGCATTACATCTTTCTTTTATTATCATTATTTTTGTTTTAATAATTTAAGCTTGAATTATTAGTACGTTGTTGTTAGGGCTGTAACGATTAATCGCGATTAATCGAAATCCAAAATAAAAGTTTGTGTTTACATAATAAATGTGTGTGTATTGTGTATAATTATTTTGTATATATAAATACACACACATGCATGTATATATTTAATAAAAATGTGTTATTTGTATATAAAATAGTTCTATTTATATATAATATAAATCATATAAAAATATATATGCAGTATATAAATGCAAATATTTCTCAAATATATACATGCATGTGTGTGTATTTATATATACAAAATAATTATACACAATACACACACATTTATTATGTAAACACAAACTTTTATTTTGGATTTTGATTAATCGCGATTAATCGTTACAGCCCTAGTTGTTGTTGTGTTTTGTCAAGAAAGTATATTAGTCATTTATTAGTAGTATTGTATGTATCTGTATCTCTTGACAAAATTAGGTTTCTGTTTCTGAATTAGGATATAAAATGTTAAATATGTTGATGAAAATATCACTTGTCTAATGGATGGGTCCAACAAATATCTTTCCTATTATTCGGTAGAATTAATGACAAATTTGTTGGGCCTTATCCATGCTTATCTGAATGAGGTATTCGTTTTCAGGCACATAGTCCTTCTGTTGTTGAGAAACTTTCTCCCTACTTTTCCCTCTCCATGACCGGGTGGCTTAAGTTTCTGATCATCCAATACTGAAAGTTACAGTACGTTTTCATAGTACAAGCACTTTTATCTCAAAAGATCAAGTAAAATGCGATGACTCATGATACGACCCCTTTAAAGGTTGACGGCGTGTTACTTCAGAGGCACGCGTTGCAAACAGTGCATGACTTAAAAGCTACCATTGGCTTACAGCTAGACCGTGGAAATAAAAGTAAGATTTTTATCTCGCAAGAAGCCAGATCTCAATACTCTTTCCCAAAAGATTTCAGTTCATCACAAATTAAAGCATGACAAACTCAAACGTGCCCTTTTGATCTGCCTGCTCAAGTAAAACTCTTGAAAATGTTTTTGCACAGCCATATTTTTCAGATTTACTAACAGCTTGCGCCAGCGCTCTTTTGGCGTTAATAAACTACTGTCAGGATTGATTAAAGACACGCAGTGAAATATTAGCGCTGAAAGGCGCGGACAGGGTTATTTTTGCATCTGACCTTATTGCATATGCATTTAAGTTTCCCTTTCAGACGCAAAAATTATGGGAGGAGAGTATTTAAATGAATCACAGTGATTTACTAAGGTTTGCGCTAGTCAATTTACTGGTATTTGCACCATTATTTACCGCCCAAAATGGCACGTCTTAGGGTCTGTTTACACGACACCGTTTTAACTAAAAACGTAAAACTTTTTAAGTGTTTTGGGCGTTCGTTTACACGACAACGGCGTTTTAGGTGCCTGAAAACTCGAAGTTTAGAAAACGGGTTTCATATTGTACGTTTTTGAACACGGTCTCCGTGTAAACAACAAAAAAATCTCTGAAGACAATGACGTCATGCACATGTATATTACACGTGTTCAGTCTATTGTGTTTCATCGCCATCTAATGGCCTGGCAGCAGAATACAGGGGTTTTCGTTCGTTTTCGCGAATCCGTGTGAATGGGGAAGGTTTTTTGACAATGGTGTTGGCTATACGCGGAAAAAAACTCAAAGGAAAAACTTCTCTGTTTTAAGCCTACCGTTGTCGTGTAAACGTACCCTTAAACCAGATGCTAATTCGCGCTTGTTAGTAGATTGCATTGGTCATTATGGAAATGATCCGGCTGCGTCTGTGTCCTTTAATTTGCGTGTTGTCAGTAGATCAAGCACAGAACTTTCCACTCCCATCTGCGCTTTTATTTATCTCACGCTGCATTTTTTTGTAAATCTGGCCCTTAAAGTCATTATAAAATGTGTAATGAAAATGAGGTCATGTCATCACAGTATTGTGGAAAGGCTCCAAATAAAGGATAGGATACAGTGCAGTCTGATATTAAGCTCAGTTATTAAAGCAGATGTGCTATAATGCTTTTTTTGTTTTGATGACTGTAAGCTTCTCTGTCCTCCGGTCTGCACTCACTCCAATTATCCTTCATTAATTACAGGATATAAGACAAACCCAGAACTCTAAAGATGGTTTAATCGCGCTTCACTCACAAGTGTTAAATGAATGCTTAATGACAGGGATTAAAGATCAATGCGAGATTGAAAAGAAGGGCATTAAAAGAGAGAGGGGAGTGGCGCGCCCCAGGAGATCATCTGCAAAAAGCAGGTGGGTGGAAACCTCCAGTCTAGTTATTTATTTAGCTTGATCTGCACAGTGACCATAGAGATGCGTTTAAACACTCCTCAATATGGTTAGTAACAATCCTCGGGGTAAATATCTTATTAAAGATAATGCGTTTCTTGCCATTACTGTGTCAGAGACCTAACAGTAGTACTAAAGGTGTGTCTAAACGTCTGACTGATTCTTTCACCATGAAGCTCAAACATTAGCGCAATATGCTAGCAGATACAAATGGTGTGGTTTTAAATCACTAGGAATGCACAAATTTATTAAATATCAGTCTAGGCTTTACTTATATCTATTTTTTACTTATATCAGTAAAACGTGCTTCTACCTATATATTGCCAAACACGTACCTATACATTCAATTCACTTTCCAGCTGAAGATAATACTAGAGGCAGTAAAACACCAACACCAACTTTACATGGGAAGATTATCGATTAATAAAGGCATTTTCAAGCAGTGTTCCTTGCACAATCCTATGAAATAACCTCAAAACACTTTTACCCTAGTGCATAGTTTATCAACGAATACATTTGGACATTTGCATTACTCCATCAGCTCCATATGTCTGGCTTTTCTGGTAGGCTATGGCAAACTTGCTCAGTAGCTCACCTGGTCGGGTACGAGTCCCGTGAAACATAAGTCATGATAAAACTCAAAGACTTGTAGAAGCAGCTAAAGTGGCATATCTCACGTTTGCTTTTGTTAACAATATCGTTTAGGGTTAAGTAATTTTCAAACGTGATTTATTATTTTCAAAAGAACAGTAACCTCTTCATCTTTTCAATTAGGATCAATGTAAATCATTGCCAGATTCACGTGCATCTAGTTCGGATAAAGGTATAAAGATGGTCTAAAGATGGTCTAAAGCGCACGCCGCAAGTGCACTTAGTGTGTGTCTGAATCTATTTTTGCTAGTTTAACGACGGGGGGAAATGGTCGGCGCACCCGGCGCATGGTCTAAAAGGGTTGTCCCTGTTCTCTTAATGAGTTAGGGGTGTGTTTTGGGCGTAACGTGCAGTAAACCAATCAGAGTCTCATCTCCCATTCCCTTTAAAACCGAGTTGCGCTCGCGCCATGGCGGATTCGCTATTTACATGGTGGAATTTGCAAGCGGAAAAACTAAACGCTTCTCTAGCGAGGAAACGGATCTGCTTGTGCGCGAGGTTAAAGTGCGCAAGCAGACCATGAACGGGACAAAGTGTACGCGCGTTGTGGACCCGCCTTTTGGCGCACATTACTAATGCGCTCTTTAAATAACAAACAAAAAAGTTTTGCGCCATTGATTTTAGACCAGGTTTCAGTTGGTCAATAGCTCAGTCTACTTCAGTTGCCTCAGAATAGCGACGCGCCAACAATGCACCTGAACACACCTCGTTTTCAGATCAATACAAAAAAAAAATGCGCTGAAAAACCCATCATTTTCATGGGTGCACAAATTGGTGCAAATTAAACAACTTTTGTGTTTGATGTGTGTTTGATACTTGGCCAAAACTTTACTCCACTAGTATTTCACTTTGAAAGAGTTGTGAAATGTGCAAGAAGCAACATAATGATATTTCGCATAAATGTCCGGTTTTTTTTAGCCTGAGCTGCAAAATATATACAAATGCAATGTACGTCTCTTAGGATAAGCATCTTACAAATGTGTAAATGTAATTATTGGGCTCCAGTAAAACTGTATAATATATTCAATTTGAGGAAACAAGTTCCACCTTCCTCCCTCTAGTTATGTGGCCATAAACAATGATTCTTCATAAAAAGATTTTAAACATACAAAAAAGAAAAGAAAAAGGAATGAAATGTTTCAAAGGAAACAAGTGAAATCTAGGTTGTAAGATCTCTAAATACAGTAGTGGCAGTTTTGGCGGTGCGCCGAGCTCTGCCACAACATGTTTCGTTCTGCGTGTCTGCTAGGTGTGTTTTAAAGGACCTATTTATATTCACAAGAAGTTTTCCTTTGATGTGTGTAAATAGAGATCTTCCATTCGCTTTAAAAAGATTCCTGAAGTTATACTTTCTAGCTAATAGCAGGACTTTGATTTATTTTGTGGCAGCTTGCTGTTTATCTTACTGTGTAAAGCAGACGGTGTCGTTTTTTAACATTTTGCGCAAGGTGTTATTTTAAATGCATGTCAACGGCCTTCATGCTGAATATATATGATCGAGCGTCTGTATTTGCTCATCTGCTCGGCAGAAGCTTCCTCGGATCTGAAGACAGCTGTGTGTGGTTCTCTCTTTTCATAAGTGCGTGTCTGTGTGGAGTGTACAGCTCATCTCCATGATCACTTCACATTGATCTGACGACCATCACATTGAACAAGACATGTTACAAATTACTACACTGAGTCCATGCATGTGCTCATGTGCGTGTGTGTGTGTTGGGGGTTGTGTTTGATGGATATAGCAACACGGGCTGTGTAATTTGCTCCATATGAGTTGGGCTGCCGGTTTATTATGGCAGGACCGAGTGGGAAAAGCATCCAGAACTCTGCGGTAGGTGGCTCCAGTGCTGTCACCTGCTCTGACAGCTGTCAATCAAAATGATCCACTACCAGGTCATGTGACTGCATCCTTAAAGAGAGAGGGGTGATTTTGTTCTCCCACATGGCCAATTTGTAAAAATGTGTAACTTAAACAGCTTTAATGAAGATTACAATTTTGGTTTGTAGATTTTGACAGTTTTATGGCTTTATGACTTTTCTAACTGAGCTGTATTTGGGATTACGTTATTTTGTAAATGTAGATTAGCGGGGTGGTTGATTATGATTTCACTTTTTTAACTTTAGTTAGTGTGTAATGTTGCTGTTTGAGCATTAACAACATCTGCAAAGTTACGACGCTCAAAGTTCAAAGCAAAGGGAGATATTATTTTACAGAAATCGCTTTTTAAGAACGGCTGGCAGGGACTACACAAGCTTCCTCCCGGGTTAGTGGCATCACTGACCCTAATATTTACATAAACCCCTCCCCAGGTACATGATTTACAGATTATCATGACAGAATATGCTAATCAATGACTAAAAGATAGTTAACTCCACATCAGCTGCATAAATCCATCAACTAACCATTCAGAAATGTCCTGTTGCTTCTACATGTTGTCACTTCTTCTCAAGTCTCTCCATCTTTGTCCGACTCCGGTTTGAACATAAAAGACTAAACATTTTTCGAAATTTTCACTGTATGTCTGTGTGAGGAAATTGAAGATGCACAAGCTCTTGAAGCTCCGCCCCCTGTGCCGGAAGCAGCAGCTAATTTGCATTTAATGGGACACACACAAATGTCTTTGCTCACCTTCAAAAAGTGAAAATTTTAACATGCTATAAAAACATATCTGTGGGGTATTTTGAGCAAAAATGTCACATACACACCCTGGGGACAAGACAACAGATAACTAAATTGTTTTTATTTAGCATTATAGGACCCCTTTAAAGCGTGGCATGGAAATGTTGAATTTAGAGTCTGTCTGTCTTCTATATATACCTGTCTGTATGATCAATAAGTCATATATATTAAAAAAGTTAAGCAATTTTCATATTTTTTATACAAGTTTTTAAGTTATACAAGATTCAACACATTTTTTAAGTCAGTTTAATGTAATTTAAGTTGAAATGACTTAGTTGATTGTACTTAAAAATGTAAGGCAGCAACCTATTTTTTTTTTTTTTTACAGTGTATCTAAATTTGGAATTATGTTATTTTTCGTAAATGTAGAGTAAAGCGTAGCATGGAAATATATTAGAGCTTAAACATAATGTTAAAAAATGTAACTTTGTCCTGTTGTCTTTGTTTCAAACCTGTACGACCTTATTTCTTCTGTGGAACCCAAAAGAAGATACGTTGAAGAATGTTGGTTTTGGTGACCATTGACTTCCACAGAAGGAAATAAGTCATACAAGTGTAAGTGACATGATGGTGAGCGAATAATGACAGGATTGTATTTTTTTGGATGAACTATTCCTTTAAAATCTAATCTACCGTCCTCTCCGCACATACCGCAGTTCTGAAAAAGATTTATCCGTCTCAAACTGTTTCTCGTTACCTAGATTTTCGCTGCAGCTCAAATGTAAACACAATTTTTTGTGTGAAAATACACAAATTACATGTATAAACATACACCAAACAGATGTGAATTCCAAACATTGTCAAGACGTGATTTGTGTGTTTTTGCTGTGGTTTGTGTTTAGTAAATTTGCTGAGGACCCCTCTGTATTTCTTGGACAATTACGCTACACTGTCATTTACCTCCCCTTGTATCGTAAACTATGATGTACCAATGATTTCTGCACTTGGATCACAGTTGCACTACTGTTTGTGTCCTCACGAAGGTTGTTCACTCATTCATGAAGCCAAGTTTAGGCCTTTGTGTTTATTGCAGTTCCACATGAAAATCATCAAAACTCAAAACAAAACACTTTAGATTAATTGTTCTTTCTCTATCCATCCCTTCATCCCTCCATCCATCCATCCATCCATCCATCCATCCATCCATCCATCCATCCATCCATCCATCCATCCATCCATCCATCCATCCATCCATCCATCCATCCATCCATCCATCCATCCATCCATCCATCCGTCTAGTATCTATCTATCTATCTATCTATCTATCTATCTATCTATCTATCTATCTATCTATCTATCTATCTATCTATCTATCTATCTATCTGTCTGTCTGTCTGTCTGTCTGTCTGTCTGTCTGTCTGTCTGTCTGTCTGTCTGTCTGTCTGTCTGTCTGTCTGTCTGTCTGTCTGTCTGTCTGTTTGTCTGTCTGTCTGTACATCTATTTATCCATCTATCCATCTATCTCTGTCTGTCTTTTTGTTTTTATCTCTGTCTGTCTGTGTCCATGTGTTAGTGTTTTCATTCATGCTTCATTGTTATTCTGTCCTCAAAAGGGTCAAAACACCATTAAAATCCTCTCCATGGCAGTCACGTCCTCACTGGAAGCAACACAAAGCAACAAGTATGTCTCATAAAATGTTACAACATGAAAGTGGACAGTGGAGACCAACAAAACCGCTTGCGCTCCTCCAAGGCTGAAGTCTGCCAGAGACCTGAGCTCTATATTTTGTTTTTTTGGCTTCTTGTCATAAAATCGGAGATGGGGACCAAAGCAGGGTTACGTCTATTGAGGGGGTTACATTAAAATCGCAGCTGGTCTTTTTCCTCATATGATACCTTTCAAGGCTTTCATCTCGAAATTTGGCCCCAGAGAACAGAGGAGAGGTAGAGAGAAAGAGCAGTATTCATCACATTTTCATTGATTTGCACAAGCCTTTGTAAAGAAAACATCAGATGCTGAGGCTTAGTTGGGTACACGTCAGAGAGGGCCTGCGAGAGAAGGGCTTATGGGTCATCACAACCTGGTCCGCTCCAGCCTCATTTCATCATGGAAGTCCTATGCTGGATTAGGCTCTAAGGGTCTCGCCTCACCAGGGTGCCGCTGAGGGCCAGGTTTCCACTTACATACCTCAAGCGAAGAACAAACTGGTATGACGTCATTTCGAACTAAATCTGGTCAAAACGAAGTTTGTTTCAGGAGTTCCCCACACTCTAAAAAAATGCTGGGTTGTTTTAACCCCATAAAAAAAAAAAAAAAAAAAAAAAAATTACAAAAAAAAATTAACCCAACGGCTGGGTTTGTCCATATTTGACCCAAATTTGGGTTGAAACAATCCAGCATTTTTTAGAGTGCAGGAGAAAGAGCTCCTCAAAGCGAACTTTCTGGAAAAGCCTCCTTTGACAAGGGAATCTTCTCCGGTTCCTTTCTTCTGTTCAGTCCGTCGATGTCTGACGTGAAAACGTGAACACACTGGAGAGCTGCTTTATAGTAGAAAACGAACTTGTAATTCTAAGTGGAAGCGACACTGACACTTTTCTCATGGTTAACACTGTAAAGCTGCTTGCTTTAAAGCTAAATATTTTACAAAGTGCTATATAAAATTAACGTGACTTGAATGCCGAATTGCAGAGCTGGTGCAAACATCCACATCTCTATGATCTAATGCTTTCTTAACTGCTGTTCTCTCATTATTTTGTACTGTTATTATGCTTCTTGTTGTCATCTGTTGACGTTGAACGAGCAGAATGTGACGGTTGGTCAGTGTGGCAATTGTCCCGCCCCTCCTTCACTGTGATTGGACGGTGATGAGCGCTGAGTTTTACCCAACGTTGAACATTCTTCAACTCTAGGCGACCGGTAAAAATACGCTAATCGCCTTGTTCATGGCGTTTTACAAACGCGGCGCTCCCGTTGAAAACAATTGGAATAATACGCCAGCCACGTGAAAAAATGCTTTGGTGGACATACGGCCTAATAGTCATAAGAATTTCTGTGCACATTCAAATATATCCATTTGCTTTCCCGTTCCTCCTCTTGAACCTACCAGGAAACCGTTCTCATGAATCTCCTGACAGTGTGTCCAGTTAACCTTCACTCGAGAGAACGTGAGAGCTTCCCGCTCGCTACAAATCGCAATTAGTAAAGCAAACACCAGCAGAATTTCCAGCCAGCCGTAATGCCGTCAGAGATGCTGATTAATGGCTTTCGCATGAGGGATTAACCGTTCTCAAATGGGGCAACAATGCACCCATTAAACCCCATCAGCAGTGTCCTGTGGACTGCAGTGAGATGGAGATACCTTTAGCCCTCTAATGGCTCAGCATCAGCTTTCAATAATAAAGCAACAGAGCAATCTGGCCGGGGTTTGTTTGGTTGATGACGAAGGAGCCATGAACTGTGATTTCAGCTGAGAGCCATTACAGACACAGAACGAAAGGTGGGAGAGGGGAGCTGGCCGTGGCCTTCAGTCTCACACAGGATGAGGAAGATTAGAAGACTTAAGAAAACAGGAGGACGGGTGTGAGACAGGAATTCCAGGTCTTTAGCATCGGAGTGCTCTCTCCTTAACGTTGCTGACATGTCAGTCACGGCTGAAGCCTGAGAAAGAAGCTTGTACTTCAGCGCTACCGGCATATGAAGTTTAGCTGGTCTTCCAACTGGTTATTCTGGTCTGTTTTGATTGTTTTAGAGGGGTTTTGGACACTTGACAGGTCGGGAAGCCAGCTAAACGACTAGAAGGCCAGATAAACCACTTTAGGCTGGTATAAATTGCATTTTTCTCAGCTGGGCAAATCATGGTTAAGTTTATGAAATAGGTACGAGGTATTTTTGTAATCAAGGTTATACTTTTTTCTACTTTTTACTTAATACTAAAGGACTGGAATTCCTGTCTCACACCCATCCTCCTTTTCTTAAGCCTTCCTAAGTGCAAGGGAATGTTTCGCCGATCAATATTATCAATATCTTTAGCGACCCGGATCTATATCTAACACGGATGGATCTCTACCTGTCGCGATAATATAAAACTCTCCTGATATTAGAGTAACAATTACAGAAGGATAAAATTAAGTATATTTTGTTACCTTTCGGAGCTTGGAAGGGTTCAGTTTGAGCTGATGTTTAATACCTTCATCACTGTCTTCGTCAAAGCTCTTTTCAAATTACATTCAACATCTGGCTCGTGTTCACGATCTCAAACATATACTTTTCAACATCTTTTGATCGCTGACAGCTTCTTCACCAGATCCGTATATAAAAATAACCCCGTCTACACTTTTTCAGAGCTAATTTTTCACTGCGTGCCGTTAGTAATTCCTGACAGTAGTTCTTTAACGCCAAAAGAGGGTTTGCTCTGGCGCAAGATGTTAGTAAATCTGGCCCAATATTTGCCACAGCATGTAGACAGTATACAAAGCTCACTAGCTTTTGGAACGGAAACTCAGAAAATCATCAACTCTAAAGAAGGTGAGGTAGAGCAGAAGTCAAAAGGTGGGGTTTAGGAAGTAAAAAAGGACACGCTCGGCTCAGATTGCATTTCATCTGTCCCAAAGGCGCACAACAAGACTTCCTCTTCCCCCTTCCACACTCGCAGATGACCTTGCAGTTGATAGGACAGCAGCCAGAATCTGACAGCCGCAGGTCATGGGAGAAGTTTATGTAATGCTGAGGGACTTTGGTGGGTTATAGTGTTACAAAAGTGAACAAGTAGATATTGATGGCTCAGTCTGAGCTCTGATTGAAGTAGACACGCACCGCATAACTCAAACACAGGATGTGGAGGGATAGCGTTTGGGTCGGGTCAGATCCGCCCGGACGATAAACATAAAGACTTGTCTGTATTCTCTCATCATATGCATTTTATCACATATGATTGTTCCAATTAATCATTCGATTCTTTGCGGGCAGCTTAAGGTGTAACATAGACTGAAAGAAAAAGCGAGAACTCTCAATGAGCCCGCCGTCGTCCCCGGGGCACACAGAACTTTACAGATGATCCTCAGAATTGTAATTTAGACTCGTGAAATTACTCTGCAAAGTGCGGTGCCTAGGGGTGTAAATGAGTACCAGAAAGGGTAAAAACACACAAATTCATCATTCCCAGCAGCACATCAAAGAGAGCTAAGCTTGAAATTTATCTCACGCTAATACCACTTTAATGTGTTTTCAGTCAAACTGTCTCTGGGAGTTTCTTGCTGTTCATAAAGCAGTTATTGAACAAAGGAGTCTATTATATTCCTTAACAATAAATACAGTCAAAATAAAAATGATATGATTTTAATGAAGTGTACAATAATACGGTTTCAGTATTTCAGCCAAGCAGCGCTTGAGGCGTTACAGTCATATATCATTATATCCCAATTATTTTTCTCACAATATTACATCAACACTTTAGATATTTTTTATTTTTATTTTTAATGATGTATAATGTATAGGTGTGTCTGCATTTGTTTTTTATTCCTTGATACTAGTATGTTTTTGTGTTTGTTTATCGTGTGGATTTAGTTTTTTTTCTTCGTGTTTGTATATTCATTTATTTCCGCTTGTTTTTGTTTTTGGACTCCCTGGTAAAAGAGAGATTGTATCTCAATAAAACCTTCTATACAACAATCATATATCAATATATTGCGATACAATATTACAACCAATCAATCGTTCATTTATTCATTAGTTTGTTTGTTACCTACTGAACTATTATTATTTTTTTATATTTATTAATACAATCCAACATGTATTGTCACACAATAAGATACATGAATTGACATTTTAAATGCATTATTATGTATTTATTTATTACTGAATTATTATATTATTGTTATTATTATTTTCTATTTCTTAATAAAATCCTTATATCCTAATACATTGTTATATAATAAGATCCTTGTATTGATATTTTAAATGCTTATTTTTTTTATTATTATTATTTATGAATTACATTTATGTGTGAATTCATAGAATTTCCTGAATGTTAATTAACACAGAATCAGGAAAATTAAATATTCCCCTTCTTTGAGACACTGGGAAAAAAAGTGAAGTGCATTTTCAGTCACAATATAATGGTGATGCATCTTGATGTATTGGCTCATGATGACACACTGTATTACGATGTGTATCGGGAGGCAATTGGCAGCACCTAGCCTTAGTTAGTTAGTTAGTTAGTTAGTTAGTTAGCTAGTTAGTGTAGTTAGTTAGTTGAACAGAGGGGTTAGGACTCAAGGGTTTCAGACAGAATGGTTTCAGGATTGCTATTTTGTTGAAGCTTGGACATCTTCCTCTACATCAACCTGTTTGTTTGAAATGTAGCAACAGCACGCTATTCCCAGGGAAGTAAGGACTAATTTAGTGAAGTGGAATGAGGAATTGCCCGTTTGCTTTGACAGCCACGCCATAAATATTGACTCCTAGAAAAACGCTACATTTCCTGCAGGCCTCCTGCCGTCTTGCATGTTCCCCAACACTTTCTGACAGCTCTGGGCATTCCCAATCCATCCTGTTAGTGTCAGTCAGGTGTCCCGACTCCCAGCTGCTCCGCAGACCTGCTCCTGCTGACGCTAACATGTGCGAGCTGCCGCGGCGGCCAGGTGCTTTTCATTGCAGTGTTAATGCTCTCCAGAGACTCTCACAGGGGTTACGCTAGGGCTCACCTGAGCTAATTGGTCCTTCAGGGGGAAAAGTGTGAGCAGACGTGCTATATTGGCTTTAGTCTTCAACTTATTTTGATTGATGTCCGACGTGTAAAGGTCTAGACAGAGCATGTACATGCTGGATGTTGGTATAAAATATGTTTGATCTTTAATGTGGCTCTGATGAAGTACTGAAGGAAGTACTGTATCTTTGAGCTTTGAAGAGAGCATTTCTTTCTGACACATGCAGTGTGAAACGTGTCTGACATATGAAAATTGACATTTTTGCCCAAAATAATATAAAAATTGGTGCGATGAAGATCATATATATGAGTAGGTGACATCCTGCGGTGTTACACTTTATATATTTATTTATTTATTTTGTAAGCATATATATATATATATATATATATATATATACAGTATGTATATAGTGTGATATATATATATACCGGTATGTATATATATATATATATATATATATATATATATACTGTATGTATACTATGTATACTGTCACGGGTATGGTGCGGATGAAGACAGGCTGAGGCCCAAAGTTCCAATTCAAACTTTTACTATAATCAAACTTAAACAAAACTGGTACAGGCAAGGGTAACACTCTCCATACAACGTAACATGTACAAACACAAACATAAGCATTAGCAAACATTGACCGACAACTGAAGGGAGAAAGACAGGAACTTAAATACAGAGGATGACGAGGGTACAACAGGTGAAGACAATGAAGGGTGATTAACTGATTAACTAGACAGGTGATGAAAATGAACTAATGAAAATGACGACAGAGATGACGAAAAACACTGAATGAGAAAAAACAACCTAAAAGTCCATAGAAACAACAGAAAACACATTAACAATGTGACATATACAGTATATAAATTATGAGGGTTTTTTTTTCCAAGTATAAAATACTAGTGAATTGAAATGGTCCATCCCTTATATTCATTTTAATGTTGGTAAAAAAAAAAAAAAAAATAGGGTAATAAATTAATATGAATATACTTTTAATAGAAATAAAGTTAATCAACATGTTATACGTCAACTACCCAAATACACAATGCATGCTAAGGTCATTATCACCCAAGCTGATGATTTCATTTATTTATTTATTCGTGGTTTTATGGTATCTAGGTCTTGTATAACACATCTGGAATTGCGTCATTGTCCAACTTAACCTTCACTGAAGCACTTCACATAAATAACCACTCATCAGCGGGATTTTTTTTGTGTAGCCTACACCGTTTTGTCACACCATGGAGGTGAATGCAACTGCCATTCAGATGTACTTACAGTTCGCTGAGGAAGTGCAGGTTGTGGAAAGCGTTGGGCTGAATCTCACTGATGTTGTTCATACTGAGATCCCTGAAATAAAGAAGAGAGAGAAACAGAGGGTCAATGGCAATGATATCAGTTATGCAGTTTCCAGCATCATTACTCCAGTCTTCAGAGTCACATGAGATCTGCAGCAATATGCAGCAAAATAGGAAACTCGCAAATTAATACTGGCCCAATAATCAAGAAACAAATAATTTTGTGAATTTGTTTTCTCCTCCCTTTTAAAAGTGCATTATAACTAAATTCTGCACACTTATAGTTAGTTTTATTGTATTATATAAGTCTATGATTGTTTTTTCCTGCTGTATCAGATCAGAACTGTGACTCATTTTGGATCATGACCCCACCAGTGAAAAACTTCTCATTTGTTTAATCTAAGTCTACGTGTGTCAGAGAAATCCTGATATTTAGTTTATGAGTTTATGCTTGATTAGTTTATGAGTTCATTAATGTAACGTAATAGGCTCCACGGCCGCATATTTCACTTTTTGGCCATAACTGGAGCCTCATCGTGGTCGTTGATTTCCGTTCTTGCGATATTCATTAAGCATTAAGCGCAATCAAGATGAAAAACGGCACAATATTGATTTTGCTCCTAGAGTAATTATAAGTAATCCAACACGGTAGATCTCACATTTCAAAACCCGTCTACATCAGTTGGCTGGCTTCAAAAACAGAGCAACAATACAACCCTTGATTACAACATGTGAAATCTGGCTTTGTGTTGCTTTTTTCTTTTATTATTATTATTATAACAGATGCCTCTCTCAATTTCCCGGTCGATTAATTAATGGACTCCAGAGCCAGAGTTAGTGTGGTGATTTTGTGCACTGCCCGAACCCAATGAGAGCAGACTGATCTGATGTCTTCATCAATTGTGCCAATTACGTCTAATCAATAGAGTTGATTATAGACCTTGCCTGACCTAGACAACACCTTCCGTCAGAGACCTGGACGAGCTCTGGGTCAGCTGACGAGAGGCTCTGGCTTTGATGGTTTCTTCCAAAGGCAGCCAAGATCCTTCCGAATGAAACATGTGGACTCTCATATCAAAGAAAACCCACACCTGCACGTTTTACCATCCATCAGAGAGGAAGAGTGGAGAGAGGAAAAAATAAAAAAAATAAAAGAGGAAAAAACGTTCCACTCTGAATTATTGTTCAACGGATGTAATTTCCTCTCTGGTTTGCAGTAAGTGTGTGCGAGTAATTGTGTTCCAGATGTGTTCTGCCTTCAACCTAATCAGACCATCCTGATCATCTTATACACTCTAAAAAATGCTGGGTTGTTTCAACCCAATTTTAGGTAAAATATGGACAAACCCAAACGTTGGGTTAAAAATTCAACCCAACTACTGGGTTTGTACATATTTGACCCAAAATTGGGTTGAAACGACCCAGTATTTTTTAGAGTGTAGTTTTTCTCTTTTCAATTTGACCTACTCCATCAAAAGACATTTATATATATTCAGGTATATACACTCTAAAAAATGCTGGTTTGTTTCAACCCAAATTTGGTTAAAATATGGACAAACCCAAATGTTGGGTTAAAAATGTAATGTAAAAATTTAACCCAACGGCTGGGTTTGTCCATATTTTACCCAAAATTGGGTTGAAACAACCCAGCATTTTTTAGAGTGTGTGTATTGATGTTTACCCTTATACTTTACCCATCACAGTGTGTTATGAAATCATAAAGGGTTAAAAATGAAAATTATCCCACAATTTACTCATCATACAGTAGGTGTATATGACTTTATAGTTATATTACATAATATCCTGGCTCTTCTAAGCTTTATAATGGCATTGAATAGAGCCTTAGTTTTTGAAGCTCCAAAAAGCGCACCCCTCCATCATAAAAGCATTCCATACGACTCCAGGGGTTAATAAAGGCCTTCTAGAGCGCAGCGGTGCATTTTTGTAAGAAAAATATCCATATTTATAACTTTATAAACCACAATCAGTGGCTTATGGTAAAGGGCATACGCGAGTCAAGTTCAGACAGAAGAGAGACCCCTGACCCGACGCATGACGTATTGATGACCGCGGAAGTGCAGAGGACAAAACAAAACACTGGATATGAATTAGAAGTCTAAAACAAGAAGTTGTAAAGAAAAATGTTAGAGGATTTCGATATAAGAGAAGAAAAGCTGCGTCATATGTTGGGTCAGAGGTCACCCTTCCGCCGGAACAGTGGTACGGCGATTATAGTTTATAAAGTTATAAATATGGATATTTTTCTTACAAAAACCCATGGCTTTGCTTTAAAACGCCTTTATTGACTCCACTGGAGTCGTATGGAGTACTTTTATGATGGATGGATGTGTTTTTGGAGCTTCAAAAACTTGAACACTATTCAATGCCGTTACAAAATTTATATTCAACCAATCCATGTTTTCACTGTTATACGGTAGGTAGGGGGTCTATTACGCATCTTCTGAAAAAGTACAAATCTCCTTATGCGAAGAAGAAGCAGAAACAAGCATTGCCTACACACACACATACAATAACACGATCATCAATAATTAAACAACATATAAATCAAAATTACTGGGTGAAATGTCGACCCAGGACGAGACTGTGAAGCTTTGGGGGAGTGGATGAACTCGATCTACTCCATCGTGTTTTAATCCCATCCAGACGAAGTCTTTGACAAGAACATGAATTCCTAAGCTTTTTGTTCAAAATGTTGCTTCTTTTTTTAATTAAACGTACCCAAATATATATGTACAAATATTTAGTAACTACAGGACTTGTTTGTCAGTGGAAGAAAATGAAACAATTGAAATCAATGCATTCGTTGACTTCTTTTAACTGCTCTGTCAGATGCCATTGCTATTCTTTCAAACAAGATTGAGGGACACCAAAGACACACAGTCTGATGGATCTCAAAGGTGTCACTCAACCGACAGGTGCAATAAATGATTCAAGCCGAGGGTTGAGCCACTCCAGAAGTGCAACAGCGCTGCAGTGTTGGTGTAGCGCTAAGAAGAACCAGAAATCGGCTGGAGTGGTTTTCCTCCGAAGTCCTTGAACATCTGAGCTTGAACTGAGGCTTTCATTTAGGCGATGTCGAGTCGACATTGATGCAACCAAACTGCAACATTACTTCATGTGTTGTCCCTGGAGGTCTGGAACAGCCAAAAGGGCAGCTTCTCATAACCGTAGACCACCAGGCTTGAGAAGATAAACTGAAAAAGTCTGAAAATATTCATCACGGAGACTTTGATACTTTGCTGTTTATTTGTTTTGTCAGTGTGTCAACCATGACAAGGTGAAAAGCTAATTTGCTGTAGATGGGGCCTGGAAAACTTCACTCACAGAAATGAGTTGACCTGACCACCACTGTTTTCCACTGACATGGTGGCATGGAATGCAGTCAACACAAACCTGTTAAACTGGAGGGAATATTTGGGTTTTGAACTGCTCCCAATATCGCACACATGAGCTGGTATTTATGACTTAATGAGCGTTTGCCATCAAGGTGTTGACGGCTTGCCTACAACGGCTACAGAGAACTAACCAGAATATTATATTCATATCAGAAAAAAAGGATTTATAGCTGTGTAAAACAGGCCGCAAACCACTGAATAACCTGTGCGCTAAAATCAATATCAGCAAGTCACAACTGAGGATAATGGGATATTACAACTTTTTGTAAGACGAGTTGATCAAGGATTTATGGAAGCTTGTTTCTGCCAAAGAATGAAAAATAAAAAGGGAATTGAGACTTATTTTCTCACAATTGCGAGTTTACATCTCGCATTACATCTGATATAAAGTCGCAATTTGAGTTATAAAGTCAGAATTGCGTTATTTAAAGTCGCAGTTGTGTGTTATAAAGTCAGAATTGCGTTATTTTAAAGTCGCAGTTGTGTGTTATAAAGTCAGAATTGCGAGAAATAAACTTACAATTCTGACTTTTTTCTCAGAATTGCATGTTTGTATTTCACAATTCTGACTTTATAACATGCAATTGCGTGTTATAAAGTCAGAATTGCATTATATCAAGTCGCAATTGTCAGAAAAAAAGTCACAATTTTTTAACAGGCAATTGTGACTATACAAGCAATTTTGAGATAAAAAGTCGCAATTAGGCTATGTTTTAAAATGTTTTATTCTGTGGCGGAAACAAGCTTCCATAAGGATTTATCAACTGCTCCTTCATTTTAGTTGTTTGGTCCAGGGTTTGTGTAAAAAAACAAACCACTCAGCAATAATGTATTAGCTAATTAGCAACCTTGCTTGCATCACAGACTATATCGCCATCTGCAGGTGGACTGATGTCTTCTAAACAGATTAGACGGGAGTGACCCAATTCCAATTTTCTCCTCCCACGTGGCACAGATCAGATATGACCCACGATCGTGTAAGCAGTAGAAAAACCACATGGGTTCAGTGATTTCAGATCGGTTTCAGGCCTCGTTCATGTGTGGAAATAAATCTGATATGAATCGGATACGCGTGCATCTGCCATGATAGCGGATTTTCCCGTCAATGCGAGTCATACGTCATTGAAAAAGCGACGCTGGCGAATGAACGACGCAACCGCGATCACATGACTCTTTTCAAAGGCACAATTGCAGCATGAGCTTTTCCAGGTCAGTACGTCTACCTTTGGTTGTTTTGCCAAGTGTATAGTGTAAACGCAGATATCGGATATGGGTCACTTTTGAAAGTCGTCAAAAAGATTGGATATAGTCAACAAATCGGATCTGGGTATCAAGACCTTGTGTAAATGCGGCCTATGAAAACGATTATATAATTTTGATTTGTTTGGTTACTTTCAACATCTCTCTTTCATCTTATCTGTAGTTCATTTTGTTTTTTTAATCTACGAAAAAGTCAACAGCTTATGTTTTCAGTTTTAGTGTATGATAATAATAACCCCGCTGTTCCTTTTCAATATAAAACCGCTCCCTCATGTGGTAATCCTTCGTTTTTTTCTACACTCAACAAACACATGCTGCTTTTTACTGCAATAATTACAATTAATGAAAACGACTTTTGTCTTTCAGCCAAAAGGGCAGTGTTGATTTAAGACATTACGGCGTGTAACCGATCTCCTGCTGCCTTTACGGAGAAAGTCGTGTTCTTCACACTCCACATGCAGCTTCTTATTGCCACCACTGCAATCAAGAAGATATTGCTTTTCTTTATTTTATTCATTTTTTTCTTCTATTTTAATTAAAGAAAGGCAGATGTGATAGGCGCAGTCTCGGTTCACAAGAGGTCACAAGCACAATGTTTTGAGACTGAAGGAAATATCTGGCAGCCATGTTTTGGCGCTGAACACATGGTTCCTGATGATTATTTCAGTTATTACTAAGTGTGTTCAGGCAAGGCGGCAAGTATGCCTTGCGGGAGACGGTATATATTGAGGCTGTGTCGCAATCTCTTCCCCCACCGTTTGCACATGTAGGGGTTTTGATGCACGGCCATCGGAAAGATGATACTCGTAAACGTCAACACATGCAATGAAGACTTTACTAGTTTCAAACAGCTGCTGCCTCTCTCTCTCTCTGCTGCCCTTTCCCCCCTTCATCATACATTTACATGTTATTCTGGCCTTTGTCTTCAACTTCATTCTACAGCTGCCTCGGCATTTTCATTGGAAAAAAAATTGAAATTAAAGGGATAGTTCACCCAAAAATGTAAATTCTGTCATTAATTACTCACCCTCATGTTGTTCCAACCCCGTAAGACTTTCGTTCATCTTCGGAACACAAATTAAGATATTTTTGATGAAATCTGAGAGCGGTCTCACTCCTCCATAGGCTTCTTAAGGGATTGAAACTTGCCGGCCCAGAAAGTTATTAAAGACATCGTTAAAATAGTCCAAGTGACTACAGTGGCTCAACCATATGTTTATCAAGCGACGAGAATACTTTTTGTACAAACAAAACTAACGGCTTTATTCCACTATTCATTATATTCTCCGTGGGCCTGAGTGTATTTGCGTTGTATAACTGCGCAGCGCTTCTGTGTTGCACGTCACCACGTAGGCTTACTATTGGCCGACCCTGGTCATGTGTGTGATGCGTGTGACGTACTACACACACGCACAAAAAGTATTCTCGTCGCTTGATAAACTTAAGGTTGAGCCACTGTAGTCACTTGGACTATTTTAACGATGTCTTTAATAACTTTCTGGGCCGGTCATTTTCAATACCTTAAGAAGCCAATGGAGGAGTGAGACAGCTCTCAGATTTCATCCAAAATATCTTAATTTGTGTTCCGAAGATGAACGAAAGTCTTACGGGGTTGGAACAACATGAGGGTGAGTAATTACTGACAGTTTTCATTTTTGGGTGAACTATCCCTTTAAACTTTAATGTTGAGGAGATGCCTTGATACAGTATATGACTACAGCATGGCCTTAGTGTCTCATTGCTTTTATTAATTAACTATAACGTTTTCCATTTATAGGAACAGGTATTTGGTTGTCTACACTGTAAAAAAACAAACAAGTTGCTTCCTTACATTTTTTTAAGTACAATCAACTTAGAAATTTAAGTCATTTCAACTTAATTACCGGTAAACTGACTTAAAAATTAGTTGAAACTTGTGTAACTTGTAAAAAAGTTGAAAATTGCTTAACTTATTTTTGTTAAATTTGAGTTAAAGCAATGCAAAAACATTTGTTGTCATAACTTATTGACCATATCGTTTTTAGTGTAGGAACAGTGCTGTTTGATCTTAAAGTGAGTGACAGCATCTGCCACTGCAACTGCAGAATGACTCCTTTATATATAGTGGATGATTAAGTGAAATAGGACCAGCGGTCCATGTTTTCATGAATTTAACGCTCTGGATAGAGGTGAAGTGTAGGTTACAAAAGCATTTTTAGCCCTCTGAGGACGCATGATGACATAAGCCTGGCTAGAGAGAGAAAGATGGCATGTGTTGACTACCAGCACAGTATTGCACCTATCCCATAAAGATGTTTATCATTTACAGAGAAATGATAGTCAAGAGTATTTACTGTACTAGCAGACATATCATAGTTACATTTAATAGAATATGCAGTGATAACAATTGTTTTCTTTTCTGCTAAATATAGTCTTATACCATTTCATATTGGGTCAATGACACACACCCAATGCCATTGGGTTGATGTCCAAAAAGAAGAAACATCTTGTATCACTTTTACCCCTTAAATAATAAAGATGTTTCTCACTTGCAGGAAGTTAAAATAACAACTCCAAAAGGGATTTTTTTTCACAGCAATGCCATAAAAGAACAATTCTGGGTTTCCCAGAGAACCGTTTAGTGAATAGTTCTTAAAATAACCCTTTTTTTTTTCTTAGTGTGAAGAACATTTTTATAAAATTAAGATCGCTTTTCACTATGAAGAACCCTTTGTGTACTGGAAAAGTTCCATGGATTTCAAAGGTTCTTCATGTAAACATCAATGCCACTGAAGAACCTTTATTTTTACTGTAATACTTGAAAAGTACAATAATGTATCTAGTAGAATATGCATTTATAATGTTAGTTTTTCTGCTAAATTTACAGTACGCTTATGCCTTTGCATTTCGGATCAATGACAAATCAGGATGTCCAAAGATGATGAAAAGAAAAACCTTTTGTGCATGTGCCCAGTTCTAACTATTTGAACCATTTTTTGAAATATTTTACATACTTTAGGTTTTTGTTTTATGGCATTAAGGTTTTTTTTTTTTACTTTGAGTCCCACAAAAATATTATATTTTTTTAATATATTTTTTATATTATTTATCCCACTTCATAATCTAAATATATTTTACCTTCTACGTAATTTTTTTTTACTGTATGCAATGCATATTTGTTTTTTACAAAAACATTTTTTTTATGGTGAACCAGATTTTACCATGTACAACATGTTCCTGGATCATCATCTTTGTTGATCCTGAAACAACTTTCCAATCAACCAATCAGATTTGAGGTTTACAGTTTATGTCACGTTTAGGCTTACAGACAGCGTTCGGTGCTTCTACATCATCTACCTATCATTTCCCTCTGACTTTAGGGGTAAGGTACGGGTAGGTTTAGGTTTAGAGGTAGGGATAGGGATAGGGTTAGGACTACATTTTAAGACAAGAATGTTGGTCCAGGATCGACAAAATAAGTTGATCCAGGAACATGTCTAAATCAGGCAAAATCATGGTGACCTTACTTAATCTAGGCCTACACAAATATTTTTCACATCATTCACATCAAGTGCATATAGGAGGTGGACAAAGACCAAAGCAGGAGCTGCAGGAATCCAGCGCTGGAGACATGACTGGACTGCTCTGCCGGTCGTGTCGAGGCACAGCTACAGAGAGGAGATGTAATAGCCATCTTTGAAGTGGCTCTCGAGGGCTCGCTCCTTCCGCCAAACCCTGGCACAGGTATGCTTTAATCTCTACTGCCTCACGCCAGCTCATCATCAAACGCATGACATGCTATTCCCATTACAATAACTGCATTCACTGTATACAGTCTGCCTAGAACTAATGTGAGAAAACACCATCTCCACTGCAGAAGCTAAAAGCTAGATGGAAACCAAAGTCGCAAGTGCGCTCAGCACTTTCCAGTTTCGAAAAAACATTAAGGTGTGTCAGAAGTTGACAATGATGATGATGATGATGAATTGGATGATGATGATGACTTCAATCTCTGAGTCAGACCTACCACATTAGTAAGAAACCTTTGGGGCGAGTTCACTGCGAACAGCAAGGAAACTTCTGGGAATTTTATTTGACAAATGCAAAAATTCCTGCTGAGGAGCATAAGAATATTTTTAAAGACGAAAGGAAAAGGGGAAGAGTGGGTGAGAGATGCATAGATTAAGAGGCTGTTTGGGAGAAGTTGATACAGTCTCCATGGTGAGAAACCTCAAGCCCTTTTCGGGTGAAACAAAGTGTGGAGGTCGGAGCCATGCTTCAATTCATCATTCACTCCAAGTTGACGTAATGGCATATCAGAGAGACCCAGGGACCCAAAACAACAGTCCTAAACTCGCCTCAGAAAGTGTTTCCTGCGAGCAGTTCCCACCTCGCACACAAAGGACAGTGAAGTGATAAGCTAACGCTCTAGTTCGTGCCGCTTTGTTTGTTGATAAGGTCGGTGCGAGTGTTATTTGAGTGTTCATTAGAGATATTCTATGTCTTTCTCGCCCCGTTGATGACAGCGACCCATTTATCAGCACTACTGGAACAATCTGAGCATTGTTTGGCACGTTTCCTATTTTTTGTCTCCCTTGCATGGACGCTCACTAACTCACAAACTCTTTTCTGTAGGTCAGGGGCCAAAGCTTCTCAAAGTGTCTTTACACTAGCTTCAGAGGAGACCACCCTGGAGAGGAAAGAAGGATTGAAGTTAAAGCTTCACAAAATAACATGCGATAAGGCAAAAATCATAGTTGCCCTTTAAAAGACAGAATGAGGATGGGGGTTGCTCTTTGTTCAATGGAACACCAGGCCATAGAGACGCCCGAGTGCACAATGAGCTCTTGCTTCATGGAAAGGGGTTTGAATTTGATTGCTTTACATTACTTTTTATTTTAGCAAATTTCTATCAAATCATTATCAAGGTTAAAGTTAAACTTCATGACCTATGGTTATATTATTATTATTATTATTTTAGTTATTTTTTATCTTCTCTACTAATGACCAAGATTCTTCTTTTTATTTTGTCAGTTTTACATTATATTATTACATTTTTATCACATTTAAGATATTTATTTTATTTTTATTAGCTTTTAAAAAACGTTTCTCACTTGATTACCAAGGTCTACTGTTTTATTTGAATTGTATTTTATTTAATTAAACTTCTATCACATCACAACCAATTGCTATTTAATTTTAAGTACTTCTTTTTTAACTTCTCTCACCAAATGACCAAGGTTTCCTTTTGAGGGAACTCGCGCTGCTTCGATAACGGTTTGGGAACAATTTAGCGTTCCCGTAAAATGCGCCTAATTATGTATTCCGCGTTATATACAGAAAAAGCAGGTGAAAGCACGCCTCTATTTCGCGCTGAAAATTCTCCGCCTCTTAAAAGCAGGTTAACTTAGGAAGCGGGTTTCCTGGCATATGCCTCCTGGTGAAATGTCAGCAGTAATCCTAGCAAGACGAAGACATAGGCTAAGGTGATGAGCTGAAAACATTTTTGCCACAAGAATCACACCTTTTCAGTTGAGTGTAAACAAAATCATTAAGCGTTACAGATTAAGCAGCTACGCAATATTACAGTTACGGAAATAAATCAAAGATGACATTGAATCTCCGACTCAGCGTTCACATTCCATTCCAGCCGTTGTTAAACTCCTCGCTACATTACAATTATTGGCATCAGGATCATTTCAAACAGTCATAGCATGATGGAAAGAGAGGAGGAGGCCCATTCAATTGTGCGTTTAAATACGCGCAATTTACGGTATAGTGGGTGGGGACAGGCGCTGATTACCTGATGAACTGCAGGTTTGGTACATTACACGCACACTGCCGTTTCACATCAATCGCTTTCTGCGTCTTGGCCATGGCGCTATTAACGCTGCGTTCATAAATGTACGTACATCTGGCCCTCTAACTACAAAAACATGAATTTGTGAAAACGGTGATGTGATGTATTATGGGTTCAGTCTATAGGTGTGTAATGTTTCTTTACAAAGTGGCAATGCCATCTACTGGCCTGGCATGAATAATACAGCGTTTTTAGTCATTTTCGTTGATCTTTGTAAATGGGTATCGTTTTGTACGTGTTGTCGCCAGTACGCGAAAAACGCAAAGGGAAAATGTTTTTTACCGTTTTTAGTACATCGTTGGCGTGCAAACGTACCCTTAGGCTTGTGTTCCCGCAAAAGCACTGCAGCACTAATATTTTATATCTTGCCTGTGTATCAGTCTACCATTCTGCTATTTAGTCAATAATAAGAATTCAACAGTGAATTTTTAGAAGGCACTATTTATACTACAAAATGCGGTAGAATAGAGCAGAAGCAAAATGGTGCGCACCTTCAAATCTGAGATTTATTGCAAAGCTTTATGAGAGTAGTGAGATAAGTTACATTTACCACTATCTGTGATGATATGCACTCTCTTCCCTCAAACAGAGGATATAAATGATCTTTGTCTGGTGGTCCCTGTCATCTCCAGACTGTTTGACCTCTTTCTCTTCCTAACTACTTCCATCCAGTCCCACCCACTAAGCTACTACAACTCCTCAATATCTGTCTTTCTCTCTGTCTTTCAGCATTTTCTGCTCCATTCATACTCTCTCGTCCTCCTCTAGACTGGCAGACCTAATCCTCCCCTTCATCACCCTCCAACCTTAAATGCTGACATGTTTGGGTAAACATTACACAGTCCTGTGAATCCTGAGCCACTGGTGGAAAGCCACAAGACAAACAGGCCGTCCTCAGGTGCTGCTGTCCTCTTCAAAGCTCTGGATCTCATTCAACAGCTCTCTGTCGTTAACACTGCTGCTCTAGTCTTGCTGTTCTTCGGTTAAACCCACACATGCACCCAAAAGAGAAAAGTAGGCCCAGCAGACATATCTGTCTCTCTCTCACGCTCTCTCGCTTTTTCTCCTTATACGCAGGTTGTGGCTCATGTACTTTCTTCATCTTCTTCTTCCTAAACTATTCTAAAACAAAAATAATTTACTCACCCCCATGTCAAGCCAAACTTGTATGACTTACTTTATTATATAAATAAAAAAGGTATTCCAAAAAGCAACAGATCATAGTGATCGTGGCTGCTGTACGGAGCTGGCTGTTATTTATAACATACATTAAAACCAGGGAATTAATTGGTACAACGTGGTCACGTTTTAACTAAAAAAAGGGAACGAATGAATAAAACATGGCCACAATTTAACTAAAATGAGTGAACAAATTAGTACAACCTAGCCATGATTTAATAATTCATGGGAACACATTTTCAATAAACACAATATCTATTCTTTGTTCCACATGTCATGTGCAGGACTTTGCATAGTGTTAAGCTTCATGACAAAAATGACAAAAAGTAATCCAAATATGAACTATTAGTTCTAATGTGTGATTCATATAAAAGAATAAGACTCAACTCAACTCAGTGGCTCAACTCAACTCAGTGGCCCAACTCAGTGGCTCAACTCAATGGCTCAACTCAATGGCTCAACTCAACTCAATGGCTCAACTCAGTGGCTCAACTCAGTGGCTCAACTAAACTCAGTGGCTCAATGTAGTGGCTCAACTTAATGACTTAACTAAGTGACTCAACTCAACTCAGTGGCTCAACTCAGTGGCTCAACTCAACTCAGTGGCTCAACTCAACTCAGTGGTTCAACTCAGTGGCTCAACTCAACTCAGTGGCTCAACTCAATAACTCAACTCAGTGGCTCAACTCAGTGACTCAACTCAATGGCTCAACTCAGCTCAGTTGCTCAATTCAGTGGCTCAACTCAACTCAGTGGCTCAACTCAGTGGCTCAACTTAACTCAGTGGTTCAATGTAGTGGCTCAATTCATTGGCTCAACTCAGTTACTCAACTCAGTGACTCAACTCCACTCAGTGGCTCAACTCAGTTACTCAACTCGGTGACTCAACTCAACTCAGTGGCTCAATGTAGTGGCTCAACTCAACTCAACTCAATGGCTCAACTCAGTGACTCAACTCAATGACTCAACTCACTGACTCAATGATTCAATCTGCAACTCTTAAATTTCAGTTTGTTGCTCAGAAAAAAAAGTTTTGTGTGGCTTCAGTATCAGGGTAAATGAATATCAAACCTCGAGAGCTTATAGAATTCAATTTGAAAACTTGTACCATTAATATTTGCATTTTTAAGTTGAAATTTACACTCACAGCTCTAATGTGAATATCTGAATGTTTTGATTTGTATACACACAGACAATAAGCTGAAGTAAATTAATTAAAGATGCAAAATGACATCAAAATAAACAAAAAGACCCAAATGTGATACATATTATAAATTTACTTTTGCACTACAGTTTCGCTGTAGCTTACAACCTCTCAAGTCTTACAGTACAATTTCAAGTCTTTTTTCTCGTTGCAAAACTCACTTGTGTACTCAAAGTAGAACCAGGGGTGGGAATTAAATCCTTTAATTGGTTGATGGCTGACCACCAATGAAGTGGGATGTGTTCAGTTCTTCTATACTTAAGATGTTGAATTTAACGCACAAGTTGTGTGAACTACCTTTATGGTGCTTGTTTTTCAATTTTGGAGCTTAACCGATGTGGCAACTATGAACGATTAAAGAGAGCTACATGAAGTTTCTTCAAAAGACATTCTCCTTTTTTCTTCAACGAATAAAAGCATATGGGTTGGGAATGACATGAGCTTGAGTAAATAACAACATTTTCAGTTTTGTCTCAACTATTCCTTTAAATCTTTAAACGTCTCTCCATTCAAAAGTCACTGTGTTCCCACACAAGTCTCGACTCGCTCCCGTCGATAACAGCTAATATATACAGGAACATATTAATGTGGACAGGAACGATTTTGAGTGCATGCTTAAATTGCTTTGAACATTTAAAGGTGTATTTTGAAATGGGTGCCAAGATGGATTTGAAAAGGAAATGTTTGAAGGATGATCCAAAAAGAAAAAAACTCTTGAAATGTCAATTATGCAATCGACTGAGGCGAACTCAACAATGAAAGGGGATATGATACCCCAACTTGAATGGACGAAAAACTGTGGAAAACTGAGAGAGAAATTTGGTGAAAGGAAAGAACAACAATATTTGCCCTTCCTCGAGCCATGAAAAGGCAGTCTGGCTTAGCATTCTCCTCACACAGAGTCACAATGACACAGGAAGGAGGAAACAATACTCACTTCCCCTCCTTCTGTTTTCCTAGAGACATGTTTTTCTTTTACATACAGGTCAAGCTTCCTGAGCTCCATATTCTGTCTTTTGTTGCTCTGAGTGGCCTCCCTTTCACTCATGCACAATGAACAAGAGGACACTCTTTTACCTGAGCGAAAAACACAAGACGAGCGCTAAACAGGGAGGAAGAGAATGAGGACAGAAAGAATGAGGGAGGGAAAGACGCATTCTCATTGGACGTCCTTTATTTTCTGTATACCACAAATGCTTAATGGTTTAAAAAGAAGCAGAGAGAGAGAGAGAGAGAGAGAGAGAGAGAGAGAGAGAGAGAGAGAGAGAGAGAGAGAGAGAGAGAGAGAGAGAGTCAGATGTCTGGGTGGCTAAATTGGATGTTTAGTCTGTGGATGTGTCATGGGAGCTGCGCTTTATACTTCTCTTTCCCTCAGGGCATTTCTAGGATGTCATTTGATTTAACACACACACACACACACACACGCACACACACAACACTGATAGGGCTCAGAATTCCTGTTCGGAATCATAATCTTCATTTCATTGATGCCTTGCTGCCTATCAAGAGATCTTGTTTGATGTTTGATTCTTCTTTTTGTTTTATTTCAACGTCCTTTTTTAAGTCCATCTGAGATGAATAACTGTCTGTATCTTCTGCATCACTTTGTCGAATTTCCTCTAATGCACTCATGAGTAAGTTTGCGGAAAATCTGCCTTGGCTTTGCGGATCTTTAGAAGAATTTGGCTCCAAGAGAACGTTTTTGTGCGCTTCTATAAAGCACCAAGAGAAAATTGAATTCAGAGAAATTCAAATGTGATACAAACACCAGCATCAGAGGGTAAGCCTACACAACATGCGTTTTTTTTGCACAGAAGGCTCTCTATATCCCAGAATTCCCTCTACCTCCCACACGGACACAGGCAGAACAGACATTGTTCTGTTCCGTCGGCCTCTTTTTGCATATAGACAAAAGATGACGTGGTTTGGACTAGAGGCATGAGTCAAAGGTCACACCTCTGGATAATACTCATAGGAAGTGGACTGATAGACCTACTTCCTCTATACAGCCACAGAAACAGTCACAAAAAAAGCCTGTTCACGCTATACAATATCCGGCAGCCTTTGACCCGCATACATGGCAGTGGCTTTGTAGCTTTTGTTTGAAGTGTCCAGCCACAAGTGCACCACATTATCATGTCGATATTGTGTCTAACTGCATTTTGTTATTAGCATTTAGTGTCTTACAACCCATCAGCTGAGAGTCGGTTTTAGGGTGTAGGCTTTCTATTGTAATAACCCACGATTTTAATGATCCAATTGAAAGTTTTTGCCTCTTCATGGGATCATTCCGTGATACTTTTGCGTCTTTTTTAAAACTTGACGCTGGTCTCAATTCACTACCATTATATGGCTGACCAATTTTTCTAATTACCCTCTTGTGGTCCGAAAAAGAAAGAAGGGCATGCATTAGGACAACACCAGGGTGGGTAAATTATCACTTAAAGAGTTAGTTCACCCAAAAAAATGAAATTAAGTACATTAAAAATCAAGTAATTCTGTACTTTTACTCAAGTAAAATTTAAAATCATATTTTATTAGGGTATCTGTACTTGTATTCAAGTACTTTGCTTCCACCGCTGTTGAAAATGCAAAGGCATTGGAATATAGTCGGAGGGAAGGTTCGCAATTGTTCTCAGAAACTAATGAAAATACCTGGATTACTTGCAGAATTCCATCACTGATTCTTTCAAGCACTCTTAAAGATCATCTTACCCACAAAACAAAGTCTTTGGAATCCAAGATGACAGTTTAAGCGTCTCATCTGCTATTTAATGTGCGATTCATACTGATTTGTAATTCGGTAAGAAAGAACTTCTGGACTCTGTCTGAACCGCTTGCCAGTTGCACTGTTGCCTTATTGCGGCTCCCTGAAAGGAGACAATGTGTGTGACACCTAAGCCTCCGCCAGTGTTCTCCGTGAGGACTCTATTTAAAGTGCCCGTGTCCTTCAAACAATCTCGATATCGGTTTCTCTCCCTCATTTTTCTTCTGTCTACAAGGGCATGGAGATGACACTGCCTCTTTAAAGGGAATAGTTCACCAAAAAATGAACAAATCGTCCATTACTCACCCTTATGTATAACTTATTTTTGTCTGCAGAACACAATACAGGTTTTTTTTCCATTAAAGTAGAACAGAATAAAAAAAATAAAAAATTGGATATGCAAAAGAAATTCGTGCATTAAATTACAAGTCTTCTGAACTCATATCTGTTGTATTTGTGTGAGAACAGACAATGTACCTAATTTGTTATTTACACACACACACACACACACACACACGCACACGGTACGTTTATGAGAGAAGTAGCGATGTCAGATTTATGAAACAATCTTCTTTGAGCTTCTCAATACATTAGTTGATCTGATTCACACAACTGGTTGGAATGATTCGTTCATAAATCAAACTGATGAGATTCTCGAGCCACAGGAGGGAAAGATTTTCAGTAAAGAATGAATTTCACACTCAGAAGCCTTGAAATAAATGCACAAGCGGTTTTAACCACTTTTATGATACTTTTATGAATCATTATACTTGTAACCAATGAATCACGCTCAAAATAAAAGAGCAGGGAAACGGGGAGAGTAACCATAAATGAACAAGAAATCATTTACTGTTGATCGGCACTTGCTGTGTCAAACATCCCGTCTTTTTACGCAATCCAAAAAACTTTTTTCAAGCATAGTGTCTTGCTTTCACCTGTCATCTCAAAATTTTGTGTACCTTGTTTTTTTATATCACAGTTATCGTCGATATCAGCATATTGTGATTCCCTAGTGAATGCATAGAAAAGCTCAACTAGTCTTCATGCTTCCATGTAAGAAAGTCATACAGATATTGGAACGACACACTGTATGAGTGAGTATTTTTGGGAGGACAAACCCTTTAATAAAGACATTTCGAGTGTCTTATTCCCATCAATGTGCTCCATCCCAGGACCCCTGGACCCAGCCCCTCCCCGTCCTCCGCCAAAAAACGCATTCCTCCACGTCTCCCACCGCCTTTGTTGGCTCTAAGTGTCGCTGTGATCTCCCGCTTTTCTTCCCGCTCTCCGTTGTCTCGTCACAGCGCTCTCCTTTTCTCTGCCTTGTAATCCTTCCTTCCATAGAGTGGCATTAGCACAGGGACTCTTATCGTCTTTGATGCTACTGCAGGGATTTGGGCAAGCATTAAGTGTCATTAACGCCGGGACTATTTATCACCTGCCTGCCAGCGGATCTGGCTGCTGCTGGATGAGAGCTTTGAGCAGGCTTTACTCACCACACTTGGCCAAAGATCTGAGCCCTGGATGGGTGGGAGGGGAGTTTACGGAGAGCTGGGCCCGCGGTACGTGCTGACTGTGGCTTGCCACGTCATGCTAAAGCACGCTGACGAAGTCTTCTTTAGGGTTCGAGATATACCTGAAAAAAGTTGAGCTTAGAGAGTTGAGGAAATGCATTGAGAGCTAGGAAATGGTGTGATGGTAGTAGACACTACCAGTCAAAAAGTTTCGGGTCGGTACGATTTTTTTATGTTTTTAAAATAAATATCTTCTGCTCACCAAGGCTTCAGTTATTTGATAAAAAATACCCCCAAAAACAGTAATATTGTTAAATATGACAATTTAAAATGACTGTTTTCCTATTTTCATATATTTTAAAATGTACTTTATTCCTGTGAGTAAAGCTGAATTTTCAGCATCATTTCCCCAGTCTTCAGGGTCACATGATGGGTAACCTAGGTTGAATAAAAGGTTATGGGTTTGAAGCATCATGGTGGTGGTGAGTAGATTATGATAAAATGTTAATTCCTGGAAGAAGTGGCAATTTAAAGACAAGATGTTTTGAGTTGCTTTATATTATAATGTCCATATTACATACATATCAGGCCGCTTCTCATTGAAGGTTTTAAAGGAGTTCCTGTACACATCATCTTGTCAGCAACTCCAGCTCTCATCTTCCTGTTAATCCTTCAGTTCTAACGAGGCTCACTTTGCCAAACATGATTGGTTTGAGGACAGTCTGCCCGGGTCTGGGACTGAACACAATGCCCCCTTTGTGGCTGGAGAGAATGGGGGTTGATGACAGGACAGGGGTCCGGCAGATTTCCATGGCGCAGGAGGAATCTCTGCAATGCGAGCGTGCACATCCTACCCTGTGGGAGTGATCGCACAACATGCACGCAAT
This sequence comes from Phoxinus phoxinus, assembly GCF_949152265.1. Classification (NCBI taxonomy): domain Eukaryota; kingdom Metazoa; phylum Chordata; class Actinopteri; order Cypriniformes; family Leuciscidae; genus Phoxinus; species Phoxinus phoxinus. The sequence continues at coordinate 23,557,348 of NC_136893.1, read as the reverse complement.
TGCGCGGTGCTACTTGGATGAACTTGAAATCCATATAGTCTGCAAATCACATGATGTTCACTGGATGTTTTTGTTTAAACGTATACAAACAAACATCGTTAAACAGGCCTTTTCTAAAGCGAGTACAGACCGGACGACTTCCTTCCTTCCCATCATCACCTCGTATCAACTCCACAATCTCAAACCGTGAGTGCAAACATTGACACTGACACCTTAGCTCTCTTTATTCCTTTGACAAGAACAGGAAATATCTCTGTGACTGAGCAGCTTACTCTCTTCTTTGTCCCCCCCCCCCCCCCACACACACACACACCCGCCCGCCCTTTCTACAGCTATTGTTGGAGTAATAACCCTGACATCTAGCATCTGTCCCAGGGCAATGTACATCTTAAAGGTGGGGCGAATGAAACCTCATGCCTGCCACCTCCTTCCTCCGGAATATAAATGTGCCTTTGTCTTCAGCGGAAGCTACATTGTTTGTTCACAACGCCACTGCATCTTTAGCTCCTGAGGGACTTTCATTGAGGGACTGCACCTAGGGTCACTCTACAAACTGCCTGTAAATAATGCGTTGGGTAACGTTCAAATGTGTTTCATTGAATTGTTTAGATTTAACTGTTTTCAAGTCAGTCAACATGACAACACAAGATTACACTAACAAAAGTAATTTTAAGGGTCAGATTGGTTAAAAATAGTGACATTTCTTTGGTACTTGCAGCACCAAAAAAAAAAAAAAAAAAGCCTGTTTTCAAACAGGTTTTCCATGTACACCCCCAACCCCCTAATCTGCCACTGGTCAGTCAGACAGCTAGCCCCGCCCTAAACTCACACCATTGGTTGAGCTGTTGTTGTGTCAGTCAGGGGTGCGTTTCCTGAAAGCACTATGGTAGCAAGTTCTGTCGTTATTAGCATAGTTGAACGAGTCTGTGTTTCCCGAAACCATCGTTCCAACGTGCATTAGCAAACAACATTGCAAAGTTGTGTGATCATCTGAGCGACAGCTCTCGACCTGTGGTTACCATAGTAGCCTATCTCTTGTTTGTATGACATGGAGAAAAATGTCATTTTGTCAGCAAGCTGACATTTTTATTTATTTAGAATACATACAAATGTCATTTACATCTTTCAGTTTGTCAAGAGATTGTAGGCACCAAGAGTGCGCATGTGCGAACGTGCTCTAATACGTAAGAACGAGACTATGATTGAATCTGGAAATAAAGCAAAATAACTGAGAAAAATTTTAAATAATCCTCAGATGTGATGTCCGTAATTTATAGCAAAACATCTAGTATTAATTCAATCTCAAACAGATTCACTTAAAGGGTTGGTATAATGCCCTTTTCACAAGATGTAAAATAAGTCTTTGATGTCCCTAGAGTGTGTATGTGAAGTTGTAACTCAGAATACCCCACAGATATGTTTATAGCATGTTAAATGTGTCACTTTTTGAGGGTGAGCAAAAACGCTTTGTTTTTTGTCTGTCCCTTTAAATGCAAATGAGCTGCACGGAGGGCGGAGCTTCAACAGCTTGTGTCCTTTTACCTCAGACAGACATGCACTGAAAACTTCAAAAACTTTTAGCCTTTTATGTTCAAACCGGAGTCAGACAATGATGGAGAGACTCAAGAAGTTACAACATGTAGAAGCAACAGGACATTTCTGAATGGTTAGTTGATGAATTTATGTAGCTGATGTGGCGTTAACTATCTTCTAATCATTGATTAGCATATTCTGTCATGATAATCTGTAAATTGCATTCCCGGGGGCGGGGTTTATGTAAATTCTAGGGTTGGTGATGTCACTAACCCGGGAGGAATGTCGTGTAGTCCCTACCAGCCGTTTGTTGTAGTCCTTTTCTTTAAAAGCAAATATTTTCCTTTGCTTTGAACTTTGAGCGATGTAACTTTGCAGAAGTTGTTAATGCTCAAACAGCAACATTACACACTAACTACAGTTAGAAAAGTGAAATCATAATCAACCACCCCTTTAAAGAAGTTATGCAGTTGGTTGAACAACCAATTTGCTGCAATATGGTTACGGTAAACAGTCGTGACTAGCTAGTTGATTTCTTCAACGATGTATCGTACTATGGTAGTTAAGCAGCGAGTTACGTCGGTGTATGGGAAACACACCCCTGGTTGGGATGCTCAAACAAACAGCAATGTTCTGATAATGCCACAAAGCTACAGTGTTGCACTTTTTGGTGAAATCAAATCGGGCGGAAACCTCGTATCTCCAAAACCCCAAATGTTTTAAGAAATTAAACATTGTGTTGTAAAAGTTGATATTGTGGATTTACATATTGTCAAAAACGTGCATGTGTCATTATGTTATTAACATATTACCAAAATCAAGCTTCAAATAGAGTTTCGTGGTTTTTGACCAGCGAATTCTGAGACATACTGCACGTGTTCTGATGCAGTGAGTGTATCACATTACGTTTTCATCAAAATACAGCTTGGACTAGTCTTAAATGTTAGTCATCTCAATCTTTTCATCAATAATGCCCCTAACTTTTACATAAAATGAGTCAGTTACATACAATTAGTAAGACTGATTACCCTTTGGTTAACTACTAATTGGTCAAACTAGATCTTAAAAAAGTCTTAACATAGTGGCTAAGTTTAGGCAACTGGCCCCAGGTTATAACAGGTTAATACAGGAATTATGTCCTAGAACAAAATGTGTGGCATGTCCAAAAATTAGGCAATTACCAGGAAAACGTCTGTTTTATTGTCAGTATTGGCACACGATAATTATTCTGTCATCTATTATTGATATTGAATGATTATTTTTGGCCATCCGTACAACCCTCCACAGTTATTTGACTATTTAATGTGTCAGAAAGGAATGTGGATTGTTGAACTCAATAAGAATGCAGAAGGAAGTTATTAAATTCTCTACTCCATTGTTGCTATCAAAACCATGTTTTCCTATCCGCCTAAGAAACGTGGAAGAAGCCACGGATGAACTGTGCAGTCACCATAACGTCCTGGGATGAGGGCCATCTACTAATCCAGAGGTTATGAACCAACACTAATGTTGTCATTCCTAATTGAGTAATGAAATTCATAGGCAGCACACAGGCAGAGTCGGATTCTCTTGTGATTTTGGTGCCGTTTGGCGAAAGTTGTGCTGAGATAAATCATGCATTACGAGGAACGTGTAGTGTTGAGAAGGCTTGTAGAGAGAGCTGTGATCAAAGACAGTTTTCCAGAGGATTCGTATAATAGTGTTGCTGGGATGTTTTGGAATTAGATACACGACTGTTCAAAAGTTTGGGATCCGTACGATTTTAATATATTTTAAAATGTAATTTATTCCTGTGATCAAAGCTGAATTTTCAGCATCATCACTCCAGTCTTCAATGTCACATGATCCTTCAGAAATCATTTTTTATATGCAAAACATTTCCTATTATTATAATTGTTGAAAATGGCTGCTTGGTGTGATTGTTTTTCAGGACTCTTTAATAAACAGAAATGTAGAAAGAACAGCATTCATTTAAAATATAGCATTATACATATCTTTACTGTCATCTTTAATCGATTGAATGCATCCTTGCAAAATAAAAATGGCAATTTCCGTAAAAACAATGAAAAATTAAATAATAAAAACTAAAGTGATTCCAAAGCCCCATGTGCTCAGTGGATACTAACATCTAGAGCCACCAAAATAAGTTCTAATAGAGACTTTCTGGTCATCTGAACTCTGCGGGCTCCTCAATGTACTGGCCCTTGAGTAATTACAGACATCTATCTTTCACCCAGTGCTGTTCTCTAACAACTTGGTCCTGGCCTGCAGCCAAACACACACTGAGCCGGCAGCAATGTGAGCAACATCAAACCGCGCCCTGTCCTCCTCAACAGACTCCCTGTCAACACGTTTCCTTTGAGTCTTCAAAGAGGGAATCGGTGACTCTCTGAATGTACCTGCCTCTCACCGCACAGTAGTGCACTATGTCCATTCAGTGTTTTGAAACTAAAGGCTTTACTCATGCACAGATATTCAAAAACAGTGGAATGAAAATGAAGAGTCCACATAAAATCATTAAAACTTGTCAAATGAAAAATTACATTTAGAGGAATGCACTTAAAATGGATTAAATGGGACAAGATTGGGATAAATGCTAAAATGTACACGAAAGGATTGTTACGTGTTTAATTGAGACTAGTGAGTTAAACTTGCTCTAACCAAAGTTATATCCAATCTTTCAACTGTCATTACAATATAAAGCCAATAAAACCGATAAGTATTTTAAGCAATATGCTTAAGCAATGAAATTACCATATATATAAATGTATTCAAAAACACATCAAAATGCAAGTCAAACACACCAGGATTTGAATACGCCTCTTCTACAATCAGTATGTTTTTAATCTCTGAATTAAAATTAATTTAGGGTAGATTTTTTTTAGCAGCATAAATTTAAAAAATGTGATACAACTGTCCTGATGATCATAATAAAGAAAGAAGCCACAGAAGATGTCACCAGTATCAGGCATGGCATAATTTTAGAGGCCAACTTGGAAGCTAGCATGGATCATTCAACAAAAAAACAATAGGATTTTTCCATTGGCTTTAAGGTTATTGCAGAAACTAAACTATGTGGTCAACAAAAGTTTATGACATTTTGTTCATTAAGAGAATCTTTACAAATGAATAGAACTTTTGAAGCCTAAATACAATCGCTAGAAGTAAAAAAAACTAAACATAGGCTATAAACAAACTACACCATGGTCCCATGACTTGAACTTCACCGTCATGAACTCTTTCCCCGCCAGTGTTTTTGAAATAAGTTGCCAGCCACCACCAGCATTTTTGATCACTTGATCAAAGAACAGAACTTCTGATAAAAAAAACAACAACAAAAAAAAAAAAACTTTTATTATAGATTCATGCTTTCTTTTCAACACTTGAATGTGGGCAAGTTTCATAAAAAAAAATAAAAAAACTTTTTGAGCAAAAGCGGAGAAAATTGTGTTTATGTCAAACACTTCCAGATCGGATTCTAAATGATGATCAAAACATACAGTAGATTGAGAAGATCGAGTCCATCAACACCCCCAAGCTTCCCAGTCCTATTCTGGGTTTATATTTCAATCAGTAACATTAGGCAGTTTTGATTTGTATGCTGTTAAATGTTGATGAGCGTGTTATTTTATATATGTATCTGCTCTCATATGCTATCGCTTGTTTCTGCATCTTATTTGCACGTGTTTTAACGCGTCTAACAGTGAAGACATGGAAAGCCGGAAATTTCCGCCAAGCTTCTGGCAGCTCTTTCAATCTGTATTTAAAATCTACAAGTTTGAAAGTTTGAGTTCGATTATAAAGACTGTGAAGGTGGACTAGTTAGATTATTTTACCTGTTCAGTCCCACACAACCTCTCTAGTTCCATTTACACACTTGTTATCAACCGCTTTTTAAACGTAAAAGCTTTTTAAAAAATCACAAGGGGGTATTACTAATGTATTTTATGTCACAGAATAAAATGATAAAATGTCTTGAGCTTGTGTTAGCTCTATATAGAGCTTAACTTGTAGAGAACCCATACGTAACATGCAAAACAATTAACATTAGCATTGCTATTCATAGGTGAGTGTTATCTTCAAAACGCTAATTAACAGGTTACTCTTTGCATGTGTAGTTTTTATCCATCATGCATTGTGGATTCTACAGCCTCAAGCCAACCCCCAAACCAACACCCACCCCTCCCTGGTAAGATGGGGGGCGGGGGGCTCCAGGTCTGCGAGGAGTTTGAGAGGGAGCAGTCTGGAGCCAGCGGCCTGATGCTGGGGGCTGATAGTGGGCTTGTCCCGTCGTCTGGCTTCAGCGTGGCTCCTCTCTCCTCAGCTGCCCGCCTCTGAACACACTCCTGTTTACAGTGCGGCTTGACCTGGGTCAGGGCCGATAACCATCGCTCCACTGACATAATGGGCAATCCGCATGGAAACCATTTTTGTCTTATGGAGAGGAATGCAATACGGATAAGGGGGAAGCTAAGAGGAAGAGATTAAAGTTTCGAGGAAGTCTTTGAGAGAAGTGAGACTGTGTAGGGCCAAGACACACGCGAACATTTCCGACTTTGCCACTTGATATGAATGCGTTTCCAGTAGCACGGATTTGCTATTCTCTCAGGGACTATACACTTACTTTATGTCAATAATTGTCTCATTTGTGTCAATCTTTTATTTCTGTTTTTATTTCTTTTAGAAGAAACATCTGAGATGAAGAAGAAACGCAACTGGGAACCCTACAAACAGTTTGCGCCAGCGCTTTTGGCATTAAAAAACTACTGTCAGGATTGAATAAAGACACGCAGTGAGAAATTACCGCTGAAAAGGCATGGACATTATTTTTGAGGCTGACCTTGTTGAATATGCATGCATTCGTAGGAGTTTCCCTTTCAGATGCAACATTTACAGGAGGAGAGTATTTAAATGAATCTCTGTGATTTACTAAGGTTTGCGCTTGTCAATTATTGGTATTTGCACCATTATTTAACGCCCCAAAAAAGCATGTCTTAAAATAGATGCTAATTTGCCCTGTTTAGTAATGTCAAGGATTCAGCACATTAAATGATATAGCATACCAGTGAAGTGCCCACTGAAATCAACATAACTCAACTCATGGGTTTGGCTTCAATTTATACAGCCGCAAAGATAAGAGTGTGAGACCGAGAGAATGAAGCAAGAGTGATTGAGAAAGAGACAATGGAGAAACAAATAGATCTAAATATAGACAGAAAGTGAGGGACCAAGATGCGGGCGGCAGAACAGAGTCGCTCCTGCATGTGGTCTCACCCTCTGGTTACGAGAGTCTGGGTGGTCCACACACACTAATACACACACACACACACACACACACACACACACACACACACACACACACACGCACACACACACACACACACACACACACACACACACACACACACACACACACACACACACACACACACACACACACACACACACACACACACACACACACACACACACACAGGCCCTCAATTTCCCTCAGCTCTTAATTCGCTTGTCGTGGTTTTCTCCACAGGCCAGACTCTGGTTAGCCATCACCACTGCAATGCGTCACATAATGACAGCAATTTGCGGTCGCGAAGGGAGAAAACTAGAAAAGAAGACAGAAAGACATGAGCGTCTTACTCCCTTTGTGGAAGATTGAGCCACAAATATCTGAGAGTAAAGGCATGAGTCAATCTAGTGGATGAGGAGTAGAGAAAAAAAAATGTGGAAGGACAGACAGACAGACCCCTGATCTGTGGCTTTGTTTTCCCTTTTGCACATGGCATTAACATATATCCATGAGATTGCATATCAGGACCGATGTGTGGATTCACATTCTGTCAAAACTGTCAGCATATTACGTAGCTTAGCAATGTTTCTAAGGTGGAAAAATGCCGTTTTTGTAACATATGAAATATGATTTTTAAAAGACAGGTCGCAGTCTAGTATAACACCCAGGTCTTTTACTGTAGAGGATAAAGTAGCAGGACATCCTACTATGTTAAAGTTGTATTGTGAGAGGTTTTGTGGGCGGTTTTTTGAACCGATGAGTAGTACCTCCGTCTTGTCTGGATTTAATAGAAGAAAATTACGCGTCATCCAATCTTTTATATCTTTAACACACTCTGTCAATTTTGATAATTTAGCGTTTTCATCCGGCCGTGATGAAATATATAATTGAGTGTCATCAGCATAACAATGGAAACTAATTCCATGTTTCCTTATAATATTTCCAAGTGGCAGCATATATATTGAGAATAATAGAGGGCCTAGCACAGATCCCTGCGGCACTCCATAGTTTACTGAAGTTATGATCGATTTTTTTCCATTTAAATAGACAAAATGGTAGCGGTCTGATAAGTATGATCTAAACCAGCTTAATGCTTGTCCTTGAACGCCAGTATAATTTTGTAGTCGATCTAAGAGTATTGTGTGATCTATAGTATCGAACGCAGCACTAAGATCAAGTAAAACTAGTATTGAGATACAGCCTTGGTCTGAAGCTAAAAGTAAATCATTAGTGATTTTAACGAGCGCAGTTTCAGTGCTATGATGTGGCCTGAATCCAGACTGAAACTTTTCATAGATGTCATTTTCTTGCAAAAAAGAGCTCAGTTGAGCGGACACAACTTTTTCTAATATTTTAGACATAAATGGAAGATTTGAAATGGGTCTATAATTTGCTAGATTATGTATAATTCTCCAAATGTACGTTCATAACTTTTAAAGTCAGGTTTCAGATACAGTCCAGAACTCATTTCAGTCTACATATGACTTTTGTGCTGCAAAGAGAGTTTAGTAAATCACACATGTTTTCATTTTTATGATGCATTTAACATGTTCCACTCGCCATTCATCTGGAACGCCCGATAAATCATTACAAGGCCAAATCTGTAGTTTTGTTTCTGTCTTTTACAAACAAAATTTATTTATTTTGACATACAAGTTTACACTAAACCACTCCGACCAGCTTCTGGGAGAGATGCAGAGAGGTGGAGGTCGAATCTAAAGGAATCCTGATGCCGACATACACGTAAAAGCCAATCTATAATACAGTCTTGGGTAGCTACTTCAACGTTACTACTTAAAAAAAAAAAAAAAAAAAAAAAGTGAATATATCTCATTTAAACTATAATATGCATTGCAAACTAAACAATTACTCCCTTCTTATATAATAAAATAATCAATCAAGCAACCGCATTAACACCAAAAGAGGCAAAACATCCAACATCTCTCTACATGTTAAGACTATTTGCCACCTCCTGAAAACTTCACTCTCTAATCAAGTATCAAAGAGAACGTCTTTCAAAACCTTTTCAAAGCAGAAGTGTGCTATTTAATGTGTTGCCTAGAGAGATGATTATTGCAATAAATTTCCTGTTGTCCCCAGTGGCGAGCAGCTGAGGCAGCTGCAGGTCGGGCGGAGGAAACGCCCTCTCTGTCTATCCTCTTCACTGGCTGGAGTTCACCCTGTCTCTAGAGCTCCCGGTCCTGACCTCAACCTCCAAAAAAAGATGCACAAGATGGTTTGCTGGACTTTGCAAGACATGGACATGCTGCTTACAGATAAAGATTGTTCAACGTTTTTTCCATTGATGTTTGCTTTTGTTTCCCTGCTGTGCATGATTTGGGAAACCTAATCTGCATGTCAAAGCCAATGGGAGACATTGAAACATAAATTTCAGATGGTGACCTCAACATCAGCTCTTATTCTTTTCATTTATTTTCATCAGATATGCTGGGAATGCTTTTGCTTTTCTTAAGTCTCAAAGCAGAACAACTGTCCACATTCAAAGTGGCAAATCATCTCTAATGCCTTTTCGCCTATACCTTTGATGTTTGCCAGCAGTCTGGCAAGTGAGAACATGCAGTGGTTTTAGTCATAAAGGATTGTACCTGCACAGACCGCAAGGTTCTTGGCTGGAATGGAGTTTCTTAATGGCATTATTGGAAACTGATCACAATCATTTATCAGCTTTACCATTTGGTCAGTTTGGAGATGCTACCTTCAACCAGATAGTACACTAGCACTCAATCTTGTTTAACTTTTGGCACACGTCCAAGTAGGCCTCTTCCGTCCATCTGGGTAAGACTTCTGAGCTGTAATTTTAAGTTTATTACAATAAAAATGACTTTTATTCCATTTACTCTTAAAATGCAAGCTAAGTTTTCTTTGGCACAACCCAACGTAGCATCAAACAAAGTTGTGATGTTCAAAGATCTTATTTACAAGGTTGCTGATGTGTAGATTTCTCATAGTTTAAGGACGCCACCTGCATTTCGACACGTGCCTGCGAGGTATGAGTGTAGTTGGCTGGGTTGGGCACTAATAGATTTGTTTGGACTGTAGCTGTGCTTCTTTCAGAGAAGTGATGCCACTCCAGCACGTCATGCACACCTCATGGCTCGAATAAACTAGATCGTCCTTTTCAGAAATGTCTTGAGTCACTCCCAAAAGCACAACAAATTGTCATTCCAACTTGCATTTTTGTCTCATTACAAAATGTTTCCACATACTGCGCAAACCTTACTCCGATATTGAGAGGAAAGCAGGTCATGTGATTCCCCTTTCCTAGTTTAGTGAGGAAACCTTCTCATATAAGCCTGATACATAGATAGTAACCAGGATTCAGCCAGTAATCTTTCCTGATGCAAGGCACAGCCCTAAATAGTTCAGATAAGGAAACATCTCAGTTTAAAATTCCTGATTTGAGCCTGCCTCTGTCTGGCTATAGATATCCTTCCTGGTCCACACATTGCAATCTGGGATGAGTTGTATATTCTCAATGCAGCAAATGTAAGCAAACTCATTAAAAAAGCATTAGGGGGGGACTGTGTAAGCTGTAAGCTGTATGCATGTAAAGTAATCTATTTGGAAACTCAGAAGGTTTAATTTGCCCCTTCATATGAGTAGATGACTTCTCCCATATGTGGATCCCAAGCATCTCTAGATGGGAAGTTTCTCCTCTATGGTTAAGATCATGAATCTGAAATCTGAGCTTCTGTATAAACCATTTCCACTTAACGATCAGTATTCTGGGTCTCTTCCTTTGTCCTCCCTTAAGGTTTCCAGTGGTGTTGAGGGGGTGAGAACATGTCACCTCAAAAGCAAAGTTTATAGCTTCTGTCAGATCCAAAGAGCCGACGGTGAAATGTGGCTAAGGACTTAACCACAGGTTAAGAGACCCCCACACAGACCCCTACAGAGGTCTACGATGGATTGTCAAGTTTGCCCAGGGGCTGATTTATGAACTTCTGCCACTGAAAAGGACAGAATCCACACTTAACCACTCATTCGATAGTTAGTCCCTCAACAGAACCCACATGAAAAAAATATATATAAATTCTTAGAAGTTGCTCTTTCATAGTTCAGGGGAACTCTCACTTAGGTTCACTTAAGAATCAACTTTGTCACAGCTATTCTTCCTAAAGTACCCATAGAGACAAATGAGGCCATTTTTAAAGTCCCATGAAACAGTAAAATGAGAATGTTTGAGTATATTGAAATGTCGTACTTATGGCAAAATACCTAAATCTGCCATCATATCTGTGCATAGTTTGAGACTCTTCTGAAATTGTATGTGCATGCAAAACTAGGAGTTTAAAACTAGTCTAGGAGAACCACTATATTTCATTCCTTCTTTTCTACAGAAAAAAGAGAGAAGGAGAAATGCCACGTCTTCATTTTAAAGACGGATCATTTAATGATCCAGAAGGGAAGTTAGTCTCCAACATTGTTGATAGTACAATCTATGATATATACAGTAGTTGATGATGTAACCAAGGTCTACATCTCTGCAATCCTACACAATATTTTGGGGGGTCCCACAAGGGGTTCGTTCTTCAGGGTTGGTTATTCTACAATGCGCTGAGCAGAAGAATTCGGGTCTTCTCCTCCAGCTCTGGATCTATTTAAAGATGTTCTGGAGATGAGGCAGTCTGCGGTAGGTCCACTGGGTTTATTTATCCTGCATGGGCTCTGACTATTTTCGGGCTGACTTCACAGGGCACTAATTGCTCTCGTTTCACTGTTAGGTAACGGGAAGAGAAGGAAATGAACAATCACTCCCATGTTTGTTTGAGGGTGAGGTTGAGTCTGCGACTCCGCATGTGTACTAGCTTGTACACAAATGGAGTCGTGTGTTAATGACAAGACATTCTACAAGGAGGAAAAAAAATGCAGCCGGCCTGTTTTTTGTTTATTTGTTTTTCTTTCCATTCAGCCTTTCTATCCGGAATTTGAATTGAGGAACTGAGGAATGTATGAAAGAATGTGTTGTTTTTTCCTCCATGAATTGCGTAAATGCACTTTAAATGACCATTATATAATGAAGTTTAAAAAGTTTGTTGTCATGTATAATGAATGTGATTTGGTTTGGCAAGTAGGGTCATAACACTCTCAGGTGTAAACATACCTCTGTCTGTCTTACAGCCTGGAGGGTATGTTGTACACCCTGACCCCTCTCACTCACTCACTACATTGCACATCAGTGTGGCAGATTCCTAAGTCTGTTTGAATTGTCCAATGCTCTGAAAAGATCAGACTCCCTCCCCATTGCCTTGTCCATGACCTGTCCTGACACACAAAGCAGGTAAACAGGCCACTGGGGTACCATGAGTTGAGATCTACGGTCAGAGTCTAAGCCTTCTTCCCGCTTCTACCAGACATAATACATTACTTTCACCTGCGTCTTGCTTCGGTCATGAACCCATGCCGAAATTTCACCCCAGCAAACACGTACGTCTCTGTAAACTGGAGTTTTTTATTAAAACTCACCATTCCAGATACCCCGTTGACATTTGGAGCCTCATTTGAAGAAAGCTTTTTATTCTCTTTCTCTGAGGAACAGTCTGCGAGTACGCCAAATTTGTCCATGTGTTTCATATATTTGTTAACTTTGAGTATTTCTTATTGGAGACTCTGGGTTTTGGTAATGGACTGTTGATGGGGGTACACATACAGCAATATAAATCCACCGGAGCACCTCAGCTGTGATGTTATTCCTCAGCACTTTGCTCTACGCGTGTCCTGCTGCGTTGCTTTGTAGCGGTACCGTAAGCATCAAAGCTGTGAGTGATTGTCTGTGCAGTTTGTCTGCTAGCACCCCCTGAGGGATCAGCCTGCAAACTTACCACATTATAAAGCTCAAAGTGTTCACCACTGCCAGGATGAAAAGACCATTATCACCCTGTTTCATTGAAGAGCTTAGGTGGTTAAACTGAGAGAACATTAGAGCCCTTGGAGCCGTTTAATGATGCAAGCTGCCAGAGCTGAATTCGCTCGGATTCAAAAGTGCGTAAACAACCCTTAAGGTCTGAGACCCGATCTTGAAAAGGCCTTCTTCTAAACTCTCTGCTCACTTTTCACTCATATTTTTTTACCATTTTTATTGACAGCACAGAGAGGGGACAGGAAATGATGCAACAAAGTGGTGGGAAAGAGATCGGAGAATAACAGTGTAGGCTATGTAAGCCCTATACTAACTTCTCTTCTCAATATGAGCACCATGTAGCAACTACTAGGTCATGGCTCCCACTTTGCTTCCTGTAAATACTCTACTGCCCTGCCAACCAACCAACCAACCAACCAACCGACCAAATAAATAAATAAATAAATGGATAAATAATGAAGGAAGGAAGGAGGGGAGGAAGGAGGGGAGGGAGGAAGGAAGGAAGGAAGGAAGGAAGGAAGGAAGGAAGGAAGGAAGGAAGGAAGGAAGGAAGGAAGGAAGGAAGGAAGGAAGGAAGGAAGGAAGGAAGGAAGGAAGGAAGGAACGAACGAACGAACGAACGAACGAACGAACGAACGAACGAACGTATAGCTTGCTCCTCCTTCCTTATTTATATTTGGATAAAGTCCTGACTAATTATCATCATTGAATATCAATATTTATTTATAAACACATCCAATTATGGAAGTAAAATGGGTTCCGAACAGCATTTCATGTCGAATTAATTAAACTCAAATGTGTTTCATGGTTTCGTGACATAATTGATAAATGTATATACAATTTGTTCCAGCTGTATGTAATATTTGACATCATGATTTAGGTGTTAACTCTTCCTGTTTGACCCTTAAAAAATAAATCAGTGGTCAAAAGGGCTGCAAATAGATTTATGGCCCTAAAATCAGATAACACAACACACTTCAGAGCTTGAAGGCATCTTTCACACACTCACTCTGTTCTTGTTTCTGACTAAAAGGTTTCAAGGCCAAAGCACTGGAAGTTGAGGCGGGCCAGTAAGCGAAAACATGTGTCTGTAGCCCTCAGCTCGAGCTCAACATTAATTTGTGTTTGTGTTGAAAATTGCCCTGAGAGAGATGAAAATATATGGCCCTTGGCTTCTGGGAATGGGTTGACAGCTTTGAGGTTTGAGCTGGTTGTATGATGATGTTTTAGCTGGTTGATGCTTGTACTCATCTTCAGTTGAGCTAACCTGGTATCAGTAGAGCTGACATGTTCTGTTTTCTTTGCATGGAAATGGTTTTATTTTTATTTTAGTTATTTAAACATTGGATTTGCCAAATACTGCCTTGAAGTACAGTTCAGTACCCCTGCTTTTCAAATGTACATGAACCAACTGTCATAAATAATGTTATGTATAGTATATTGTTTGTTATGAGCTCAAATATACTGCTTAAAACTATGTAATATTATTTTAAAGTATTTTAACCAAAACTGAATCTTTAAAACAAAATATGGCAATTATTGTTATACTACAGGGCAGAGTGCTTGAATCTGATCGGTTGACAAACGTTAAGGTGTGCAATTATTTTCAGGGAAACGAACGGCTGAAGTAGTTCCAGGCTGGCCTTGACCGCATTACCAGTTCCATATCACTTCGCCAAATATTTTCAGTTATTTCAAAGATCCTTACAGCGACAACAGCAAATGAACCAAAACCCAAAACGACACTGACCAAGTAAATAAATCTAGTAAACAATGGGATAAAAAAAAAAATTCCATGTTTTGTTTTTGCCACAAAATCACGTTTTATTATGTAAGGAAAGCATACACTCTCTCTCTCCCACTCAAACGCACACACATACAGTTCGGACACACACTCGCACAGAAACGTGTTGTCAGCGCTGCTCTGAAGATTTTAGCAACTTAAAAGCTACATGACAATTCTCACTAGCGAGGTAATAACGGCATTGTTCTTGAAGAAGATTAACTTAAGCCCCTTTCACACAACGCATTGATTCCGGGAAATTGGCGGGAAATTACCAGAGTGCCTTCTGTGTGAACGCAAACACGTCCCGGGATTGATGCCGGATCTGGGACCTAGAAACATTGCCCTGTGTGAACAAAAGCCAGGATCAATGCCGTAAGGGGTGTGTCGTGGTGATGACGCATGTGCCATCGCGCGACTCTAGTAAGTTTGTGTACGTCATCAACAAAGAAAGAACTAAAAAACTGGCTGCAAACTGGAACGAAGCAGAGACCAGGAGCTCCTCACCATCCGTGATGAAGCTGAGATCGTTCGCCAGCTTTGTGGAACGGTAGTTAGTGTCATGTTTATGACGCGTACGTTACACGTCTCATCCTGACGTCATGTGTCTTAACGGGATCTTACCGGGATGTGTGTGAACACACTCACAGATCCCGGAAAATCACTGGCAATGTGAATTAACCAAAATCAAACGATCCCGGGACAAATCCCAGGTCACATTATCCATGTATTTTCCGGAATCTCTGTGAAACGGGCTTTACAGTGTCACTATTAGTTACTGCTGCCGAATACTGTTGAGAGACGTACAGACTCAGGTAATTCACACACACTTGATAACTCCGGTCCATCAAATTATTAGAAAATTAGAAATAATTCAACGGCCCGTCGTCACTAAAAAACGGAAACTGTTTCATCATTTACTTAACTTAATAAAACACAAAAGAAGATATTTAGAAAAATGTTTCAACTGTTTTTTGCTTATTCAATGAACGTCAATGTTGTTTCGCAGAAAAAAAAGAAAGTCAAAATGTTTTGAAAAAGACATGCGAGTAAAAAAATCTAAGAATGTATAAACCAATACACAAAAGGTTCAAAACAGCCTCAGCTGGGTCACAATGTATGATATTCACAAACTCTCTGCCATGATTGTGTGTATCAGTGCATTGATGTACTGTGATAATACACTCAAAATATATCTGATGTGCGCAATCTTAATGCATCAACACAGTAGGCTTTTTAGACATTGTACATTAACAAATATGAACCACTCAACAGTTAGTGTGTGTGTGTTTAGGACTGTTCATACGAGCAGTCTCTAACTTTTCCTTGTCGGATGTACCTCAATGTCCACTCCTGTTGAAACCAACAGAAACAAACAAAAACCAGTGCAAAAACAGACTGTCTCTGTGACAGACTTTTTCCGCGCCCCAGGGCACCTGTTGTCCCATATGGGCGATCGCTGCAGAGCGAGACAGGACAGGCATTTAATACTTGCAAAACGTCCAGCGCTGCTGCCTGCTTTCACACAGCTCTCACTTGTGCTTTGCTTTTCACTCTATGAACTGTTTTATCTCAATTTAATGTAAGACCTAGCAATAAAAGCATAAAGTAACATTAAATTCATCTATATTGAGTAAAAGAAGCAATGAAATGATAACATTGCTCATTGCATGTTATTTTCTTAACAAGATAGTTTAAGAAGGTTTGATTGTCTTTGCTAATGTCAAATATTTCAGATCCACTGGATGAGCAGTTAAAAAAAAAAAAAAAGGCCAATAGAATTCCATGATAGAACTTTGAGGAAAATGTATTCTGAATTAGGAGAGGGAGTTAGATGTGAAATCTGAAGTCTCAAGCTCAAACGGGGCAGCTGGGATGACATATTGTAGATTTAAGTACTGGTTGCTAGGCAACTATACATCCCATAATTAAAAAAAATAATAATGCAACAATTGGCCACAGACCCTTCATGCATTAAAATGTTGGCGAGTTTTTAGAAAAGGGATTAAAAGTTGTAGCTGTTCAAAGTGAAATCATAATGACAGGCCAGTGCAAAAGCGAAAGATATCAGTCCGGAAAGCAGTCGCATGTTCTAATGCAAACACTTTTTCTTGGTTTGTCTAAAAGTTTGGCATGAAAAAAGACGACCGATGAATGAGCACTTTCAGTAAACGGCGTCAGAAGAACAGACCCTTCTTGCAGAGCGGTCCCCGTCGTACTTAAACACACACTTTGACATCTCAACAATGACACGCACATCAAAGCTCAGTCAATATTTACATCAATCTCCTCTCCTCCGGTGAAGAAAGAAAGAATTGCATTTGAAAGACTTCTGCTGGTCTGATCTACACAGACTCATACACAGAAACTTTGAGGGGAAAAAAAAACTTTTCATAAAGTCTTTTTGAAAAATTGTGTGAAAAACCTCAATCTGACCAATATAATTTCCACGATATTCAATGAACACAAATATTCGCTAGTGAGATTGTATCAAAATTTTGTTAGGACATGATCAGTCCTCTTTATATTAATTCGATTAGCACAAAATTATCTGCAGTGATTAATAAAAGTAGGAAATTGACATGTACTTCAAATATGAAACTGAAGTCATGCGATGTATTGCACAACGCAATAAAATTCCCTACAACATTGGCAGGATTAAAAGAGATCCAATCCCATGCACTTGCAAATGTCTAGAGACACACCGCTCAAGACGTTTCAATATGTTTGAAAGGTTGCGGTACATGTGTTTGCAATCCAATTCCCAACCATGAGCTATGCTTCCTCCAAAGCCTGAAACACAACTCTCTCCAGTTATTGATTCACGTGAGCTGCACAGCGTTTTATGAGCGAACATTTGAGTCCTCCTTTGCGTCATCATTCACAATCAGGGGACATATGGCATGCCTTAGCGATTAGCATGGACTTAAACCCAACAGGCTTCCAGCTGACATGGAGAAACCCAATACTGTACGGAGCGCCCCTCTGCATCACTCTCCACACACGTTCCCATCAGATACCGCTGCACTGAGAACTGTCACAGGACACATGGGAAACGAGCATTGCTTTTCCCGTTTGGTAACGAACCGCGCGCTCTGTGCGGTTCCGCTCGTGCCGAAAGTGTCCCGTTTGGGGCAAAATAGCTTTGCTAATGTGAGCGGAGTTTGTATTACAGCTCTGATCGAAGGTGCACGTCAGCACCAATCACTCAAGACGGATCACATGTATGTCATACGTCCTGAACTGGTGGGTCGCGATCCAGAAATGGGTTGCAGGTCACGGGGAAAAAAACAAAAACAGTGCTACATTTCAATAATATACCACATCTAATCGGATACCCTAAATATATTGAATTAGAATGATTATATAGGAAGCACTTTATTTTACAGTCCTGTTACCCATGTATATACTATGCACTTGTTATAACTAGGTAATAACTATGTATTAACCCTGGAACTACCCCCAAACTTAACCTTAACCCATGTAGTAACCTTTTATTACCCAGTGCTTTCTTAGGTAAGTACATGTACTTAAGAGTGTAAGCATTATTTAAAATATAAGTCATGTTGTTTTTGGTCATGCCTTCACTTTAACCATGGTATTCAAGTGCAAGCCAAATCAGATGTCATGTGTGCGCTTATCCTCATAAACCATGAACAAAACGACTTAAGATAAAGGAAAACATCCTACAGACATTAAATGCAGGTGCACTTCGAATAATTATGAATGGAAAACCAAAATGTGACTGTTGTTGACTTTTGAATGATCAATAATATTGGTACTGTGTTGGGTTTCCACTTGATGTCCTGACGCAAAACCAGTTATTAACCTTAAGCCTTTCATATCTCCTAAACCCGGCGTCAAACAATAATCTTACGCCGTCCTTTTGAAGATATTTAAAGTAATCAAACCGAACAGCTCTCAAAGATCTATTCGCAACACCTCGCTGTCTCAGCAAAAGCAGGTGATGGAAGAGGGAGGGCGTACTCACAGGTAAGACGTCAAAGGACTCAGGTCTGTTGGCACGCTGGATAGTCCCTGTTCGGAGCAGTCCACGAGCAGAAGGATGCCATCCTCCTCACACTGGCACGCAGACGGGCACTGCTTAACAGGCACCGCGGCACCCGGCGGCCCGTGAGAATGGGCACACGAGACGGCATGCAGGATCAGTAGCACCACCAACATGACAATGACTCCAACTCTTGTCTTTCTGTGGATGGGCTGTGTGTCTGTCTGTCTCTCTGCAGTCTCAGTCAGCTGTAGCTCTATTTGTCTGTGTGTATGTGTCTGTCCTCTCTCAGCTCTCTGAAATGTTATCCTAAGCCTCGTCTCTGTAGATTTATTCTGTCACTTCAAACTCCCATGGGTGAATGAGTCAGTCAGGGGCTTACGCAGGTCTTCTCTCTCTCTCTCTCGTCTCATCTCACTTAGGAGACATTCACCTATTGTAGTGGAAGCTTGCAGCGCTCCTCTCATTGGCTGGAGCTTTTGGAGGGCGGAGCCGCCCGGCACAGCACTCCTCCTACTTTCTCTCGCGCGCTCTTTCTGCCTCGGGCAGCTGGGGTGGATGGTTGGAAGAAAGCAGGGGAGCCGATCTCTGAGAGGGGGAGAACTGACGGACAGAACGGAGATCTCAATTTCAACTATGCCTTCTCATCACACCTTTAGATGTAGCACAATCCTTCCCTCATAATCACTTTTCTACAGCTGCTGACATCCAGAGTTGCCCTAGATCCTGCAGCGTAACTGTAGCCGTCCGTCAAACACTGACCACTTCTCCTGCTGTTGCTCCTCGTATAAATCACATGCGAATATTGTTTCGCTCCATTTCTCATGGAGCAACGCTTACATGGTGTTTTATAACCCGAACAACAATAATTGAGTTAAGCTGCGGGCTCCCCTCAGCCAAACAAACTACAGATTTACTACTTCACTGTCCCAGCTTGTACAGCGGGGTGTCTTTTCACCGCAAGAGGCATGAATATCCTATACAGAGCGAGAGACATTTGCATTGCTTGCTCGGTGGGTCTCACTTTAACTGAGGAACGATGATGAATAGTGCTGTTTATTCAATTAGAAAAGTGGACAATGGGATTTTCCAGATCGCTAGGTGATAAATACAATCTGTTTATGTCTCGAAGGATCATGGGAACTCCTGATCGATTGCCGCCAAGGGTCCTAGGAGTGGCAACAGCTCAATTTTACCTAAACATCTCAGAAAAACACTAGAAAGATGTACCACAACATACACGTTTCCAGGAAATGTCCAGGATATTTCCAGAAGCTGTGTAAGACTTCCTTCAAGATGTGACTCCAAACATCTGCGAAACTCCTTAAGTACTGTCACTGTGGCCGTATTATCATGCACATGATGTTTTATGTTGTGAATTGTGTGTAATATTTATGTGATTTGGATCATCTACAAGGCTAAGTTGGCACTGGTTTCTGGAAAAGTTCCCATTAGAAATCTTGCGTAGTAGTGCCCAAAGCACTGTCCTCTCTTGTTCTGCTTCATTCTATTAGGTTTTTTTAGCTTGTTTTTGTTATGTTCATGGGGGGTCTCGATTGTTAGCGTGACACATTTCCTTTTTTGTGAAACTGTGGCCAGTTTCAGAGAATCAAATAACATTAGTTTGAGTGCTTCAGTTGTTTTTCATTAATCTTAGTCATCACATCTGTTTCAAAATCTTCCTTTCTAGGAGTCGATGCTTTTTATGCTTTCAGCGTTACAGTCCAGCATGAGGATCTCCAGCGCTGCTCATTCATCTGTTTTAGAGTCATTCACAATGGGCTCAAATGAATTCCACTAATTCATTAAAATTCCTCAGCTGAGCCTATTTTCTGTGGAGCCTTTGTTACATGCCCTAAAAAAAAGAAGAACTGTAGTCATTGATGCACATTATGTCTGTATTATCCACACACACGCACACACATACACACCAGCAAAACTCTCACACACCAAAACACCATCAAGAGCCCAATTCTCATGCAAACGTTCATTGCAGTAATTGCTTTGCCCGAGGACAGCCTCAATATAGATCCACAAACATGCAATACTCCCCTCTCTCTCTCGGTTTAATTTATGTCAGTTCAGTTGCCAGTCTTGTCATGCAAGAAGAGATGCAATGTAAGAGATGCTGAATAATACTGGTAGCACTTTATTTTACAGTCCTGTTCCATATGTACATACCATGTAATTACAATTACTGGGTAATAACTCTGATCTTACCCCTAAACCTGATCTTAAACCCATGTAGTTACCTTATATTGCCCAGTACTTTCTTAGGCAAGTGCACATACTGTAAAATAAAGTGCATTCGAAATATTAAATAAATAAAACATAATGATTGCCTGTACCCTAAGGAAAGTTTAATCGCTCAAGGATGCTCTGTAGCTCATAAGACTTAACAGAGCTTTTGTTTCTGGTTCTATCCCTAACATTTCTTAGGAGCAATAAAAAAAAAAAGTAGTCATGCATGAGCTACAATATACAATTAAGATGAGGTCAGAAAATTTGGCCATGGAGGAAAGATGAGAAATGTGCAAGTTTTGATATTGGAAAAAAAAAAAGAAGAGTGTTGATAAGCAAACTTTATTTTGGGCACAGTGTGAGATTACGGAAATCACTTCGGAAACTTTAGATATAATGAATGTGATATTATAAGGGTATTTTTCTTTGATTTAAAGTCCCCCTGTAGTCAGTAATTGTATCCCTTAAAACTCATCTTTGATCACCAAAATTGCATATTTAAACGTTTTTTTTCCCTTAAAATAGCTTAAATGTAACTCTACACCCTTGCCTCATTTAGTATACACGGTTCTATGAATATGCAAATTAGCCCCGCCTCCACTCACTCACACCAGCTCAGAGATCCACTCATTGACGATTACACGTTGACCTGATTGGAACAAGCTAGTTTGTGACGTCAGAAATACCAGCGATTTCAAACTGCGTTTGTGAGACTGTCTTTGATTCACTGCAGTTTTAAGGAGAAAACATCCTTTAGACAATATGCATAAAACGGAACAATATATTTATACTTGCATTAATATCTTGCTTATGAAATTGTATTATTAAAATTAAATAATAAATTAAATAAAATTAAATAATTAAATATATTAAAATTAAAATTTAAATAAGTTTTTTTTCCCTTAATGATAGCATAAACCGTGCAAAATTGTGTCACATTTATGCTTAAAACTAACAAAATATGAATGTTCTCTAAAAACAAGTTTTTATTTAGGCCTATGTATTATACCTGTCAAGTAAATCTCGGAAAACTGGATATTTTTAATGGAAAACTATCCAAAAAGAAAAAAAACATACTAAGAAAAAAAATTGTTTTGCCGTGCTGCAAGACTGAGGTTTGTGTTTTTCCGTACAGCATGAATGAAATCTGCTCTCACTATTTCTCCTGAAGAGCAAACCAGAAAGAACAAGCGGGACTGAAAAGCTCAGACGCTGAAAAGCAGGGATTTGTGAACAATGTGGCGGCAGTAAAGGAGAAGTTGAAAGTTAGACGTGCTGTCACCAAACACAGCTCTGCAAACAGTTCCCACCTCTGGGCACCTGCTCGCTGAGTCGGAGGCCAAAACAGGGTTGGGTTACCTATATGGCTGGAGCTACAGGGACCGCTGGAAGATTTGCCCCATTCCCTGCCCCTGAAGATCAAAGGCCTACACTCCCCTCTCAATCTCATATCCACCCACACACACTCTATCCAAGCATCGGCAATCTTTTAAGGCACAAAAGGGAAGCAGTTACCTGGCTCTCACCTGTCTGAATCTGCCACAGGTTATTCGAGCTCCGTCAAGCACGGAAGTCCATTCAGCGGCTGCCTGATGAGAGGGAGAAACTGGAGACCTGGTTCTACCCACTTACCGAGGCTGGGAACAGACAATTACGGGTGAACGCAGTCATATCTGGCTGCTATGACCACCTGCTCGGTTCACTTGAGGGAACGTCTCAGAATAAAAGCACACGGCTAGCAAAACAACCCTCAAAACTTCTAAGCCTTGACCTCGCTGTGCAACATTCTGGTTAAAATGCTGCAATAGTCATCAAACTGCTACAATATATCATTCTAAAGTATAAAAGGGCTTTTAATGGGCTTCCTTCCCAGATTGAAAATGCTCCCTGTTCCTGAACAATATTTCCCAGTAGTATCAGCCGTTCCATTGCTAAGGAGTTCAGAGTGTTCTTTGTGGTATTGCAAAGGTGTTGTGGGTGGTTGCTAGGGGGTTGCTAAGGAGTTCTGAGATGTTGCCAGGTCATTCCTAGGAGCTGGATAATAACCAGAAACTGGATAAAGCCTAAACGGCCTAAACGGTTCATGGCATTATTCATTTGAATTTAGTTTTTTTTACTTACAAAATTATACAAAATGTTTCAATTATATTTAAGCAATATCACACGAGCAAAGTGCTGTTGTTCCGACAACAGCACGACTGTGAGTAGGATGCATTTGTACAACCGTTTTAACAGTTAAAAGCAGGGTAGGCGATTTGTTCCAGAAACATTGTTGTTATGCTGGTTGAAAGTCTCTTCACATTCTTATGGCAATCGCTAAGTTATGTGGTCTAAATGTAGTTATATGTATATATATTGTCTGTGGAATAAAATGCTCGTCCAATCATTGCATTCGGTCCGAATGTTTTTCCAGCCTGTCAACTTATGCATTTCTATACCTCCGCGCACTTGCTCGCGCAGACGTCACACGTCATCAGCGTGTTTCATGCTATGCAGAGTTAGACAGACGTCAGTCACTGAGCGCCACAACCGAAACAGCAGCCGCCTTTTACAGTTCCTCCTGAACCAACAACGAGCTTATGCTGTTTTAACGCAGTAACTACTCTCATTTGAAAGAGATGGAAACCTGTGAGGTTATACTTGGAGCGGTTTGTGACTCGAATTTATGCGTTTCAATGCAACACTATCAACACCGAAATTAATCTGCAGCGGTCAGGTGGTACAGGTCATTATTATTGTAATGTTATGTGCTTTGAGACATGAGCTAGTTTAACGCTGTCTCTTACGATGCTTTGCTCCCTGTTTTTTGTGTTTATGTGTTTTGAAGGAGCCATGGCTATGAAGACTGGCGGGAGGGTGGGATGGGATCTCATGCTTGAAAAGCTAGCTTGCTTTTGCTAGCCTCTCAGAAAATTGCCTACTCTACCTTTAAAATGAACAACAAGTTACTTACATGTTAGATTGAGTATGTAGTTGCAGTGCAAAAGTAGTTCCACAGTCAAAACAGAATCGCCGCTCTTCTCTAAGCAACAGACAGTAGATGCAGCATTTCGTTCCTGAATGAATCAGTGTTTTCAGCGAATCAATGAAATCTGTTTCTTGTCGCCACCTACTGGCGTAAAGATGTAAAATCCGCACGACTAATGCACAGACTGACATCGCACAAGTGAAATGATGTCGGAGTGCCGCTCTGCCAATCAAATTTGAGTATCAGAACAGTATTTTATCTGTCTGTTACGCTGCTTGATGGTGGTAGCTGTTTTTTCTTAACATTTTAATGTATTATCGTAATCATAAACACACTGGTTTGTCGAGCAAATAGTTGTACTGTTTACTGCAGTTTTTCTTTTTCTTATAGCTCCTAATGAATTGAAGTCTCATGCATTCACAGGAAATAATTCCGCATTGAAAAACAAAAGTGGATAGCCAACTTTCCAGTTTGTAGATTTGGTCATTCTAGTCATTACTTAATTGTAAAAGTTTTTTTTTAGTTTTTTATGGCACACATTTTTGGATTATCAGACGTTTTGTTGTCCACCACTGAAAAGTGAAACAAACAAACCACACGATTTGAAGAGTATAAAATATAAAGTTGAAAATGTTTTGGGTTTTAGTTTAGTTTTTATTCTAGGCAGACATTTATTAGACATCTCTATTAGACTTGGATTGCTGGTGAAGACATTAACCTGTGATCCTGCGCAAGGGTTCAGGTCCCAGAATGTTTACCCCCAAAGACAGCGAGCTGAATTCTTGTTGGCTCACTCGTGAGAATCACATTTGACAGTATAAAATACAGTCAGCTAGTATACATGATAACACACACACGAGTCAGAGCCTGCCAGGGTGAACAGAGGAAAGAAAAGGATCTTATTTTGATTCTATTTTAAGTCTTGCCATTGGCACTCCAATTATAGAAGCAAAGGTAAGGAGGGGGGCATGATTTAAATGGCAATAAATAAGGATGATAAATTATCGATTGTCTCAAATTTGATTGCTTCAATTATTTCCAGGCAAAGACTTGTTGCACGTGTTACTTTGGGACAAGTCAGACTGGTTATAGGGTTAGAATCTAAACTCTTCCAACGCCTCTGCGTCACATTCAAAGTGTGGAAGTAAATATTAAAAATAGTTACTGTATACTCAATGCTATCTGCAGAATGCACTCAACTTGACCATTTCCAGTGTGACGAGTGAACTGTTAAAATTCACGGCTGCTATTGTTTGGCATATTTTAAAGGGGTCCTTGATTATGATGCCACTTTTTAAACTATAGTTAGTGTGTAATGTTGCTGTTTGAGGACTACAACAAACGGCTGGTAGGGACTACAACGAGCTTCTTCCCGGGTTGGTGACATCCCAAACCATAAAATTTACATAAACCCCACCCTCGGGAACAAAAGGGGTGAGGCCATGTTGAGCTGCTTTAGAGAAGAGGAAGAGTTGTTGTCGCAGTTATTTACACCCCGGGAAAAAAGTGTGTCCTAAGGCTGACAAACTTAGAGAGGTTAAAATGTATTTTTAACACTGTTCCTGAACATTATAACCTCAACGTTTGTCTGTGCGGCTTCCAGAAGAGATTACAATGCAGGCTATACGCACAAAAGCTTCTTCTGAACGACGTAGCCATTCCCATTTTGTTGGGACAATCTGTTGTTTATGGATCACAGCTTGTAAGTATGTCTTATCATTTTTATAGTTGTGTTTTCTATTAACAGTTCCAATTATAAGCTTTATGTAGCTGCTATGATAGCTATGATGAAAATGAAGGGCAAAGCTTTGCCTCCGCTAGCCTGCTAACTAACATTACGGCATTGATGTAGTGTTTACTGTAGCTTTTGTAAGATCTCTCACCGCCCCCTAGGATAATTATCCAGGATTTTGTGATCGATTACTGTTTGTATTATCATAGTTTTCCGGCAAATATGATTAAATGGTGGATAACATCGTATTTATAAGAAGAAGAAAAAAATCTTCCCACTCTGAAACTTCCTGTGAAATCCGTGCTTGAAAATTCGTTCAGCACAATCCTCTTGTTCGTTAACATTGTCAGGGTCTGAATCGGGGCTCGAAAGGGTTTGAAATTGACGCCATCGTTAACATTAAAATCTGAGTAGAGCTTGCGGTTATGAAAAGGTGTGACATTTAATGCTGCCAATCACAGCACACTGGGCCAGCTAACCAATCACAGCACATTTCGTATTCCGGAAGGAGGGGCTTAATCGAAAATGGCGCCTTCAACCAGACTGGGGAGAGAGGAGCTGTAATAATGTAAAATATGTGAAAAAGAATGCGTTTTTTTAACAATTAAGCTTGAACACGCCAAAAACAAAATCAAGACTTCATAAAAGCCCATAATAGGACCCCTCTAAGTAATAAAAAAGGCCTATGACAGTTTTCCAAGTTGATGACCAAACATCACTCACAATATAAGGAGGTCATGTGACAAAACTGTACATACTGTTTGAAATGGTTATTGTTGCATATATTGCACATTCTACTTTACAAAATAGTCAAGAGCACTCTAGTTTTCCATTCTGAACAGCCTATGTAAAGGTGTTTCTGTGATGGAAATTTA
Source organism: Phoxinus phoxinus (assembly GCF_949152265.1). Taxonomy (NCBI): domain Eukaryota; kingdom Metazoa; phylum Chordata; class Actinopteri; order Cypriniformes; family Leuciscidae; genus Phoxinus; species Phoxinus phoxinus. Next base: position 23,531,039 of record NC_136893.1, on the reverse strand, counting down.
GCCTACAACTGAGATGAGACGGCACTTGTTCGGGTGCGTGGAGCTGTGTTTGGATTCATGCGACAGATACGTACACCAACAGCGGGAGAGATAGAGAGAAAAACACATTACAGTTCAGTAAGTGATGATTGTATCTGGCATGCAAGCAGCGATTACAGCTCAGGTGGAATGTTATCATTGCCCGATAATATTTTACTGTCTCATTTTGAGTTCAGCCAACCAGAAACAGAGAAAAATGATTGACCTGAAAAGCAGAAGGTGTTTGTGTCCATAAAGGTGTGTGCGAGAAAGAGGGACTTCTTCATCATCACTTCCAACAACGAGATAAGCAGATGAGATGCTTTTTTGCTTTGTCATTTCAACGATGACTAACCAAAAATACTTTGTTACTTTAAAGGCATTCCTTCCCAGAATGCTTTAACGTGTAATACTTAATGTGTAATACTTGTGTAATAACTTAAGTGTTGCATATTTGTATTTTAAAAGCTAGTAAAATATGTGTGGATGTGCTGGTACTGTAATATGACAGCTTTCTTGCGTGCTTGTACAACCTCACATACTTTTTATTTAAAATAATATCCAAGAGCGCCTCCTAGAGCAAAAGGTAAAGCATGACACTGACATATAATTGATAGCAAATACATTGAAACATAATTACAACTATCCATTACTAAATCTACTCCTTAAAAATGAATAAAAACAAGTCATAACGACATTAACCATGCATTTTCTATTAAGCACATTGAAGTGTCCTTAAAGGGATAGTCCAGACAAAAATGAAAATCATTTTCATAACTTTCTCACCCTCATGTTGTTCCTAACCTGTATAAATTTCTTTCTTCTGTGGAACACAAAAGAAGATATTTTGAAGAATGTTGGTATAACCAGACCATATTGTATGGATAAAAGAACACACACTGTAAAAAGAAATGTTGGTTTAACTTAAAAAAGTAAGTTACCTTGTTGCCTTAAAAATTTTGAGTTCGTTGTAATTAATTAATTGAGTTAATACAATGAAGAAGAATGGTTTAATAAACAGAAACTCAAAATAGTATGTAATCTTTACACATTAGTTATCGAAGTTGATTTGACAAAAGATATAAAGTTGTGATAACAAATCATGAAAATATTTTTTTACAGTGAAGATGCATTTCTCAAAAGGTTTGGAACATAAACTGTAAAAAAAGAAAAAGAAAAAAAAAGAAGAAGAGATGGATGACGTGTCTCCACCTTCCTCCCCTGCAGAAAACAGAAGCCAAAACATCACAGAAACAGTCATTGCTGATAATACGTTTTTTGTGGAACGCAAAACAATTGCGAGAGAACGCAAAGGCTATAATTTTCCCTCACATTTTTTCCCATAACCATGTATTTAGGGGCTCTGTAGTACAAAATTCATCCTTGCATCCTAACATCTCATTTTGTTTTCCATTGACGAAAGAAAGCCAGACATGGGGTGACATGAGGATAAGTAAATTATGCCTAAATCTTAATTTTTAGGCCAATTACCCCTTTAAAAACATCAGATCTCTGTTCACTATAATGTGTTCTCAACTGAGCTTGTTATACATTGTAGATTATCGTTACAGATTGTATGTCTTTTTTTCAGTCATGGTCATCTTCAGGTTAGCATAGCCGTATTATTTAGTCTGTGGCAGGAGCAGGTGTATTCAGAGTTTGCTATCAATGGCTCCCTCTTCTGGCAGACGAAAAGACTGCATTTTGGTAACAAGGTGTAATGCCTGAAGAATGCTACTTATTATTATTCCCATTCATATCAATTTTACCTTCACTTCTAATATAGTAAAACATTACAATACAGACTCAGTCAAAATATGTCAGTACTTCCAATGGCTGTCAATGAAGATCCCAAGCACGGGATAACTTGACCACGCTAACCTGACAAACCTTGACCCCTTGGGCGTTGTATTTAACAAGGCTCAAGGATTGTTTTGGTTAGCATTGTCCAGTTAGCATTGTAGGCTACACCATTTTTCAGGCAAATGCTTGCAGTACTACCTTCCAATGGCATATATTTTAAGCGAGATAATACGTTTGTTTGGAGGCCGTCATTATTTTATATACTTTAAATACTTTAAATTTAGAAAAACCATGAAAATTGTGGAAGATCTTGAAGGAAACTTTATAAATATATATGAACGTTCACTGGAAACGTATCATTGCCCATATGCCTTTACTCTCCTAGGGTTTGCTGTTCATCACAAGGTTGACGGCAAATAATGAACAAATGATTGCTAACGCCAGATGGAGAATGACAGTATAACCAGAGGGACTACAGTATGTTTCATAACAAAGCAATGTGTGTGTGCTATTATACTTCACTCCTCGTACCGTGGGTCTGTTCTGATGTCTGTGGTCTCAAGCTAGTCCTGCATGAGACACTTGAAGGCTCTCTCCCGTATCTTATCTTTCCCACTTGAGAAAACATGATTTACATTCATGTATGTTCTACCGAGCTACAGATAAAATGGGCTTTGTTTGTCTAGAGAAGTTTATTGCCTTTGGATACTCGCTGGGAAAGTTGTGTCCCGTGGGATAACAGTACTGGATCCGTAAGGGCTTGATGTTTGATCACCAACATTCCTAGTCCTAAATCATTTTTGGATAAGGGATAATATGAAAGACACTAAACTGTAACCTTTTCGATCGCAGAGGACAAACATTAGAAAAGCTTTGTGTTTTAAATGAAATCCACATTTGCCTTAATTTGTCTGGGATCGTTATCTTTTATGAGCTGTCAGATACAATAGAGTTATTGTCTATTGTGTGTCGTAGATCAGTGTTATAATGCTACAGTAATCAGCTCTCAGCCGAACTGGGCGTTTGAAGGGAAGGGTTTTCCCAGCTTTATTGTGGACATTTGTGAAACTGTTTTGCTGCATGTGCAGATCATGATTAATCAGCAGTTATGGTTAGATGAGCAGCATACAATTATATATTTGACTATATAGCTGCTTTAACATGAATTAGACAGTTACTGCAAACCTCCCAAAAGCCTTCATCGGTTTAGAGGCTATTGTTTTTCTTAACACTTTTATTCAGCAAGGATGCATTCAATTGATCTAAAGTGAGAGTAAACGCATTTATAATGTTACAAACGATTTATGTTTCAAATATGTTCTGTCGCCTATTAAAAAATGGTAACTTTTTGCTGCCTCAAATTTTTCAGTAAAATCAGCTTGGTTGTGCAAGTAATTTCAACTTAAATCATATTAAACTGCCTCAGAAATATAGAGCTGAATGTTTATAGAGAAGAAAATGTTTAATTAAAAAATAACCTTTAATTTAATGCGCTTTGCAGGAGAGAATGTCTGATTTGTATGTTATGTTGATTGATGGATGGATGGATGGATTGATGTACGGGTGGATTGATGGTTTTATTGATTGGTTGGTTGGGTGATGGATTGATGGATTGATTGATTGGTTGATTGATTGATAGATTGATTGATTGATTGATTGGTTGGTTGGTTGGTTGGTTGATTGATTGATTGATTGATTGATTGATTGATTGATTGATTGATTGATTGATTGATTGATTGATTGATTGATTGATTGATTGATTGATAATCAGATTCTGTAAGCTCTTTCTTTGTGATATTGTGGCCAATATGTTCCAAACCAAGAGGTGACAAACTGATATTCGTTATTACATATTGATTTAGCCTAGTCTACAGGTATGCTTAAGGCTATGGCCTAAAACTGTTCATTCCAGTGTCAATGCAAAGGTTAATCTTTATAAAAATATGATATACTAGGGGTGTAATGATACCCTCATGTCACGTTTTGATACATACCACGATACTGAACTCACGATACAATATTATTGCGATACTTCAAGACATATGATAAAAGGTTAACCAAAAATGTACTGTTGATTAAAATGCTAAATTTGATATAACATTGCGGGTGTAAATTAATAGGTTTGGACTTGGGGCTGGAAAATCAATGCACAGGCCAATAGTGAAGCTGAAAATATATATAGAATTATTTCAGAAGAATATGCTTGCACTCTTTCACTGACTAGATATCTTTAAAATAATGTAACATTTTACTGGTAACATCAGACATTTGGCATTATCAGGACCCACAAATATTCCCCCATTGCATTATTATACATTGTATTCAACATTATATATAGAAGCTTGATGAAGTACTGACACTAAAACTCTGTAAACTTGATTTTTTTCTCACACATTAATTTTCTATTTATGAACACAATATATATAGTCCCTATCCACAATACATATTGTTGCATTTTTGCATTGCGATATATTGTTACACGATATATTACACCGCTATTTTATACTGTATCTTAATGTAAAAATCACCCCCCACTGAAGCATACATTTGGGTTTGTTTATGCTCAGCAATATTTGTTCAGTGATTGAAACTGTCCATAGCACCATGCCTGTGGGCCTTTGGGGGAATTTCCCGGCAAACCTCTATCTACCTGTTGCTGATTTGCTTATAGTTTGCTATGTGTGAATTCGGTTGGGGATTCTTTCTAAACCGTAAAGTACACCTGCACTATGACTCAATTACCCATACGTTTTTCCGACCAGCTAAGACCCGTGACAGGACAGCACGCAAACCCCCACCAAAAGCCTCTTCAAAATACACAAAATACAGTACAGCTTGATAAAGGCCTGTTTGTATATCAGAGAGATAAAGAGAGATTTGCATGCTGGAGTACACAAGTACAGTCAAACAGACACCACTTCTGAAAAACAAGATGAAAAAGAGATGTTTATCTTGCTCAGAAAAAAATATTATTTGAATAACTTGTGTATATACGAGAACAATTTAAAAACCCTGTTTTTAAAATGTATTACATTTAATAAATCTTTCGTTGAATTCATTACTTTGGGCTTCATTACAAACAATAAGCATGAACATTAAAAGCATAAAGAAAGAAAAAAGAATATACCTCAATGATAATTAAATAAAATATATAACCCATTTCATATTGTAATTGCACTTACAAATGACTGAAGATTTATAATGCAATTGTACTTATTTTATTATTGTATTTGATAATTTTACAATAACCAATCGTGTCAGACTAAAAGTCTACAACAAATGGCAAATAAAAAAACAACCCATATCAAATAACATCAGCTTTTATACTGAAAATCATAGCCTTATTACACATTACATCATTCATTCCTACAGTATGCCATGTTTCTTTGCCTTGTACAGTAGGACTAACTATTAATAGAAGCCTGCAGTTATTTTTAGAAAACACTTTCCTCATTCCTGTCAAGGTTAGGTGAACTCTATAAGCAGATTTCAGTCCAACAACAACAACACACCTCAGAAGTCTTACGCAATAAACAACTTGTTTTGATTGATTTATTGGTTTTATTGATTGTCCATTCATTCAGTCAGTAATGATTTATTCAGGTGTTATTTAGGTAACACTTTATTTTGATGGTCCACTAGACATTCTACAAATGAAATTTAACTTTACATATCAACTCTCATTGTATAAGTAGACTGTCTGCTTAATATCTGCTAACACTTTATTTTGATGCTCCTCCAACCAGTGCTGGGCAGTAACTGATTACATGTAATCTGGATTACGTAATCACATTCCACAAATTAAGTTTGTGTTATTACATTTTTAATATTTATAATCAGACAACAGTTGTTGTATTATTGATTACATGTTATTCTCACAATGGCAGTACGTTTCTCATGATTAATTGATTCTACTTCCTTTTGTCTTTTAAAATTTTCTTACCAAAAAAAAGCATATCCTTAGCTTATATCCATTCAGAAAGTATTTCAGCTTAGAGGAAAAAATTGCACAGATAGACCAGCGCTGTAAAATAATAGTTGTTTCAACCTTAAAAAAGTAAGTTTTGTTTTGCCTTAAAATCTCAAGTTTAGTGTACTTAGTGAAAACTGGGATATTTGAGTTGACTGAAGTTAAAATGTTAAGAAAGCACGGACACTTACTTTTTAAGTTGAAACAACTTCTTTTCTTTTCTTTTACATTGCATGAGATGATCACTGAAAACTGAGAGCCACACAGCATTTGATCACTGCATTAATCATTTCTCAACATTGCAACAATCTAAACAACTCCTGATAAACACATTAATTATTATTTGAATTATCACAAGTCATTTAACCTTGTATTAAGGCTTTTGTCTTTCAGACACATTAAAATTTACAAATTCACGTTATTTCATATTTACATGCAATGCAATGTTTTTGTGCCAGCTCAACTTTTTTGACCTAATATATTTACTTGAATTACCCCCTGAGAAATTAAGATAATAAGTTAAGTCAATAATAAAATTAAGTAACTAATAATAAAACATTTACAGTCTAAGTATCCTCATGATTGTAATATCAATATAGTAATAATGTGTAAATACACAACAAACCAACTAAGATTTATGATCTACCGGTATTTATGAACAGATTTTATGATCTACCCCTTCCCCCCCCAAAAAAAAATCATAAATTGTTTAAAAGTGTGAACAAAAATGTTCCCCCCAATGTGCCACCCTGTTTGTTGTTAAATATTCAAAATATCAAGCATATCACATTTGCCCTTAATTATGCATGTAGAATGAGTAAAATTATGAATTATTAACATGATAGGAATCTGCTCTCTCGTGTTACTGAAAACTACACCTGCAGCTATCTCTCTTTTTTGTCTTTTACCATCACTAATAATCAGCAACAGGTGCAAGTAAACACAACGGCCAGATATTTCTTGAGCCAGGGGTTTTCCAAACGAGTTCGCCTGGTTTACAGCTCTCCCTTGCAGAACGAGTTGTGTCATAGATAGTTGCTATTATTGTTTATGTCTTGTTTTTTCTTTTTTTTCTTGGCTCGTCTCTAAGAAGAAGTGCATTGCATCAGGCGCCTTATTTTTAAAGTCCATTTCAACATCCACATTCCAAAATCCAGTTTCACACCTCAGTGGTTGCTATAGAGTCAAAACAAAGCAAAAACCTGGCAAACACGTAAAAACCATTACAGTACGTGTAAATGATGCAATCCAAACGTTGCTAGTAACCTGAGGCCATACTTCATTTGACAGCTACTGTATCAGAGTCTTCAAGTATTCGCTGCATAGTGAACATTTCTTTCAATAACAAAAATGAAACAACTTTCTGGCTGCCAAAATCTGGAAATTCACACAGTGAATTCTTGTTTAGGGTTCACATTCAGTCCGATTTAATTCTGATCCACTGATTCAGAACATGTATTTATTAAAGGTAAAATATGTAAGAATTGTGTAATAAAATATCCAAAAATTACTTGCACAGTGTCATATATTTCCTGCAGTTGTGTACTTACAATATCCCCAAAGTCTCCAAAGATTTTTTATTTCTGAGAAATTCCCATTTTAAATAATGGCCAGTCCCGGAAAAAAATGACGCCTGTCAATGATGCAATATCCGCGCTATCCTCGGTTTCTGCTCGTACTGCCATAGCCATGACGTAACCATGGCGACTGACGTGGAAACTTTTAGTGGCACGCTGTTCTTATTTCGTTCAAACATTATGGACCATGGCAAGCAGACTTTGAGACAAAAAAGGAGAACTAAAACGAGGATCAATATCGGCGACGGCGTGGCGTTTTCGAGATGCCGAGCTCCACGTCCGTGACAAACTTGGACTTGACAGAGCTTCACGAGTCAGGACTTGACAGCGACACCGCTCTTGAACATTCTTTATTAGACAGGTGAGCAAATGTACATAACACAAATCAATGTTATATAGCTCAACATGATGAAATGTTAGAATATGATCTGTATGTTATTCTAATGTTGATCTAGCTTACTAGTAAGCTGCTAGTTTAATATAGCAAACGAACTAACACATAGAATAGCATTATAACTTTCAATACATGCTGTTTAGTACGATAGTGTAACGTTAGCCCAAGTGAAACAGCGCTGCGTTACCTCACAAGTTTAATTCGTAAAAATAAACTGACCTGTGCGAGAAGTAATTCAGCAGTTGCTTTTTCCTTTTTATCCGCGGGACTCACTTGTGATATCTGTCTATTATTAGCAATCGCGACCTGCTTCATACCACTGTAATGTTAAAAAACATGAATGTTTTCACTCATCTATTAACATTATTATATCCATCAGCTTGACAGCAAGTCCCATCATTCAGCTCGTCACTGCGTCATAAACCTACGCCTTTGTTATTGTAAGAGGTTAGCGCCCCCTAGTGGCGATTTTTTTTACATATCTTTAATTTAGCAGCTTGCAAATAAGGAACAACAAGCGATTAATATTTTAAAAGGCAATAAACATGAAAAGGACCAGGAACCAATACAATTAGAGATGGGAGAAATAATGCTTTTCAAAACCTTGATTTCGTTGAACCAATTGCTTCGAAAAATTATTCATTGTTTCGAAAAGCCCGATCAAGCTGGTCAAAACGGTGTGGATATAACAAATGCTCAGCCAAAACATAAAAACACCTTTACAAACCAATTGCAAATGTTTTATTGAAAGTGCATCAATTAAACGCAATCAACAAATCATCCAATACCATTAAATTGGAAGTGTCTGTATAATATGAGTTATTTCGACCATGAATTGTCGGGCTTGTTTTTATTGAATTGTCGGGCTTGTTTTGTGGAGAGCTATGACGAAACACAGCCTCGTTTACTGAAATCACGTGACCCAGTTTGGATTCGCTAAGGTTTCGAAGCTTCACAAAGTGTGATTCGAATGAAATGTCCACAAACAGATTCAATTGTGGGATTCCCACAGGATGAATGTTGCAAAGGGATTTCAGAAGCCTGTTTGCAGAGTAAACTTGCCCGGGACAGTTTGATAACTCAATGGATGCAATGAGCGGCGAGTTGGTTCATAAAAATTTCCATATTCCAGATGGTGGACTTTATTGACAGAGCCAATGAGCCAGATGTATTTTCCCAGCTGTCACAGAAGCCAGCGATTTCATTACTAATCACTTCTCACGACTAACAGTTCAAGGCCCATTGTTTTGTCTGTGATTTCATAAAACCCAACAACACGGAAATTCCCCCTCCGTTGATATTAGCAGATGCCAGTTAGAGTGAGGTTTAAGCGTTGACCTTTCACCTCATGAAAGGCAACAGTCTATGAACAGGAGATTTCTCCAGAAATACTGTACGTGATAATCTTTTGTTTTATTTGAACATAAATTAAAATGTTAGATGGATATTGTTTCTTTTTCTTTCTTTTTTGAAAGAACATCAGTGATGATTTTGAAGTGTATAGAGACGATCATACGTGCATATTTCTTTATACCTAATCTATTATTTATACCAATGATAAATTATACATTTGTAATCCCACAGATAAACTTTGACACTTAAAGGGACAGTTCACCTAAAAATTTAAATTCTGTCATCATGATTTACCCAAACCTGTATGACTTTCTGTCTCATGAGAAAATATTTAGAAAATACTATATATATATATATAGTAAAAAAAAGTTGCTGCTTTCAATTTTTAAGTACAATAAACTTGGATATTTTAAGTAATTTCAACTTAAATTACATAAAACTGACTTAAAAAATGAGTTAAATCTTGTATAACTTATAAAAAAGTTGAAATTTGCCTAACTCATTTTGATGAGTCAAAGCAATGCAAAAACATATGTTGTCATAACATATTGATCATACAATATATATATATATATATATATATATATATATATATATATATTCTGCTCTATTGATGACTCAATGAAACTCAGTATTTGCAATAAATCACATATTCATGTAGACCTTCGATTGTACTTGGAATTTAAAATTGTTGTGTCCTTGACAATCATTTTCCTTTTGACATTTATTACCTCGTTGCTAAAGTAGAGGTTGAACCAACAATTGGCTGTCAAGTTTTACAGGCTCTCTTAATTTATTTTCTACATTAAGACATGCTTTTAAATCACACAGCTTGATAGTGCTGTTTACAAAGGGTTTAGTGCCCAAGTATAATTTTATTGCTGACAAAAGTACTTTTGGAAACAGTAAGGAGCCACATCTAGGGGTCAGAATATCACATAGAGACTTGGAGATGGACCGAACGGTGTAAAATAACAGACATGCTAAGTTAGCCATCAAAGACAGCGTGTCTGAATGAAAAATGATTCATGTGAATAAAACTGGATGTACCAGAAAAAGATGTGCGAACATGAGCTTGCTGTAAAGCTGTTCCTCATTTCACTTTCCAACCCTTTTCTCTGTTCCTCTGAGGGGTGCATTCCTACTACACTATGTTTTGGATAGGTACTTCCCCATCTCTAAACCAGTGCAGTAACAAAGCGTTAGGTCACGACACCACTATTACCGCACAGCTATCTGACTGCCTCATGTGTGCAGTATGCAGTTTGACATGTTCTATCACGGTGACAAAGATCATAATAAAATATGTAATACTTTAGGGCCAAAGAACATTGTCATCCAGTCAAAAGGATCATATACTGTACAAGCATCATTGACTCAACTGTATTGGACAGAGAAGACGTCCTATAAGAAATCAGACCCAACGCCATATGTATTAAAGGATTGGTTTTATAATAATAATAATAATTCATAAAAAAATATTAAAGTGGTCTAAATACTTTTTTGGGGGGGTGTATTAGTTCTTGGCCCCACTTTATATTAAGTGTCTTTAACTACAATGTACTAACATCATAATGAATCATTTACAATGTACTTAATGTGTACATGTATGTGTTATTACATTGAAGAATCTGCATGTAATTACAGATTTCATGAATTTCTGTAAATACTATGACTGCACTGTTAACCTTTCCCTTACACCTCAACCCACACCTACACCTATACCCATAAACCTGTCCCTATGCTTATTTGGTTAGGTTACACTTTATTCAGTTACACTTTAGTTTAGGCTCCAATTCTCACTATTAACTAGTTGCTTATTAGCATGCATATTACTAGGATATTAGCTGTTTATTAGTACTTATAAAGCACATATTAATGTCTTATTCTGCATGATAATATTCTACATCCCTTAATCCACCAATACCTAAACTTAACAACTACCTTACTAACTATTAATAAGCAGGAATTATGGGTTTATTGAAGGAAACGTCATAGTTAAAAGTGAATATGTGTTCCCCAAACTGTGATCCTTTATTTTAAGTTGCCATTGTTTCAGTGTAATTATACAATTAAGTACTAAGTAATAACAACTAACTACTTACTCTAGGCTTAGGGTTAGTATTAAGGTTTGGTTTATGGTTGGTTTCTTGTAATTATGTTTAATTTACTATTGTTATACATGTAATGTAACATGTAAAAAAGTGTTATCCTTACCCGTATCCCACCTTAATAGCTAGTGTTTTACAATACACAACATGTACATAACAATTATGATTATTATTTATATAAGGACATATTAAAGACCCCCTACAAATAAAGTGTGACCAATGGTTTTATTGAACAGGAAAGTTTAATGTAATTTACTCCTGCGATCAAATATGTATTTTTTTATTTGATGCTCAAGAAACATTAAGCATTAATATAATTTATCAATGTTAAAAACAGTTGTGCTGCTTCATATTTTTAATGCACTTAACGTTTTTTTGTTTGTTTTTTTAGGATTATTTGATGAATAGAAAGTTTGAAATAAAAATATTTTGGAACAATATACAAGTTTTTACACTTTAACCGATTAGAAGCCGCCGTCTCGCTCTTTAGCTTTGAATGCGAGTTATCCGTCGTTCATCTTTACTGACCACAGAACAGGAAGATGAGGATTTACATGCATGTGTTAGTTGATTTCATTTTACACAAATACACATTTTAATGAACATCTGCTTCAGTAGATCTCAAGTTGTTCATCCATTCCGGATCATGGCACTTTTAAATAAATGGGTCATGATGGTTATCCTGACATATCAACACCATAATCATATCAACTGCATGATTTCAGACGGCGATAAGAGATTTTATCTGGATGCGTGTAATACATTAATTACCTCAGTAATCGCTGTGGCGGTTATAAGTAAAATCCCACTCTTTAGGACACAAAGTAACAATGCAGACCAAATGCCCAGAAGGCTTTAAAACAGACAGAGCAATGGGGAGTGGTTGTAAGACGCGCTCACACCGTTAAACACAGATGAATGTTTGATTAATAGAGATTTGCATTTTGATGATGGAAGGTTGGCTTACGTTATGAGTACAGGAGGAGGGGGAAGCGGAGAGAGAGAGAGAGAGAGAGAGAGAGAGAGAGAGAGAGAGAGAGAGAGAGGATATAAAAGGGTCAGATCAGACGACAGGTGTGTATTACAGGTGATGCACAGCTCCACCTTCACTTCCAAGCTCTTGTTCAGCAGGCAGTCATAGGCTTGTCCACTTTTCTATTGCGACACATCAATAGTCGACTCAGCCACTGGAACTACATTGAGGTAACTGAATATTCATGATGCTTCTGTAGTTATTTGAGAGTATTTATTTTACAGTTGGCGTTTTAGTTTCTTTGCTTATTCTGAATTATGTTTGAGAAAGCGATCAAACTGCATTCTAACTGCATTCCGTTCATCTTGTGCAGCGTCACGTGTACGGTGTGTGTACTCACGCGCTGTTTGAGGTCTGTATACTGTACTTATCTGGCTTTTTCTTTTTCTTTCAGATGTTGGCCCTTGAAACCGTGAGTATTTATTTATTGATTTTTCTGGGGTGGGGGGTGCATGACAAGCGCATGAAATATAACATGTATAAATTCCTGTATAATATCATATCTGATCTACCCGAATGCAGAAAGTGTTGATGTACATTTAAAGTGTTGCATGTGTTGTATGAAAATATGCTGGTGTAAAACTGAAAGTAAAATGACACTTAGTTTTATATTTTGTTGTTTGATGCAGTGACATTCGGACATTTAAAGTGTGGCTTAAATGTCGAAATGCTGTAGGCAAAATATAATATATGCTTATTAAATATATGCATATTATTACCACTAAAATGTTTACACACACACTCGCAATGCAAATGATTATCATTTTTACTGAGAAGAGGGAGATTGAGTTTCTAGTCATGCAAATTGTTGCAACTTCCTTCCAATATTCCCGTTAAACAGTTGTAACTATAAATTCATATAATTGTGCTCAAAAAGTTTACATACAATTAGCTTTTTATATATATAATTTTGACAAAATAAGAAGGGATCATACAAATTGTGAGTTGTTTTTTTATATTTAGTACCCGATTAAGATATTTAACATAACAGATGTTTATACAGAGTCCAAAATAAAAAACAAATATTATAGTTGAATCTATAAAAATTATCCCATTCAAAATTGTACACTTGATTCATGATACTGGATTTCAGGAAGATCCACGGCTGTTTTTTATGTTTTTGTGATGGTTGTTCACGAGTCCCTAGTTTGTTCTGAGCTCTTTTCTTCAGGATAATACTCCAGGTCCTGAACTCTCTTCGCGTTTCCAGTATATTTAGCATATTTTAACCTTTTTCACACTGAGGAACATTTAGAAAGTTTTAAACTTTTTGATTTTGGATGTTAAATTAGGGTAAACAAATTTTTTTTTTCTGTCTTCTGGGAAGCATATTAATATCTTTTGTAGGGCAGTACTAAATTAAAAATAACATGCAATTTTATGAACCCTCGATTTGTTAAAATTAATACAACTTTTGCAGATTCTGCAAGGGATATGTAAACTTTTATACTGTAAAAAAAAGTAATGTAATTTTTAAATGTGTTGTTCTTTGAATCTACGAGAAGGAAAGAAAATTGTCTCTCCTAAACATGAAAGCAACTCGAAAGAATGAAATATTTAACTTCATTATTGCACTGATGCTCATTGTAATGTCTGCCCTGCATGTAGTGCTTGCTTACATGCATTGACTCACCTACAGGTTCAATACTTCCAAGACCTGGGCCCTAGAGAGGCATTGTCAGGGAACCTGGACCTCGACATGATTGAGGAATACCTGCAGGAGCACTCGGTGGAGGTGATGTCAGCGCCATGTGTCCAGAGGAGAAACCCAGAGGAGCACAGTATGGCAGGTGAGTGTTTTTACAATCAAAACTAAAACACCACTGAGGGAAGGGTCACTTCTCCTTTTTTGAATTGAATGGAAGTGCACTTTCAGTTTTGTAAGGTTAGTAATTTCCTCTTTGACAAAGCTTTGTTATTTGTCTCAAGACGTGGATTCCATTCCCTAGGTTATAACCGTTCAGTTTAGAGAGGAGAAACTGTAAAAACAGTGGGAATTTAGCAATAAAAAGTACTTACTTGTGAATTGTGTGATATTTTTGCCACAAAAAACCCCAGTATAAACACAGTCACACGGTTTTTAAACAGGTCTACCTTCTCCACGTCCCCCATTGGTCAGTCAGACAGCTAGCCCCGCCCCCAAACTCACACCATTGGTCGAGCTGTTGCCGTGTCTTTTGAAAGTGCTACAGATTAACAGTATTCACACTTTTCAGGGGAATCAACCTATAAATGGTATATATTTGTTTTATATATTTGACAAAGCTTTTTTATTTGTCTCAAGACATGGATTCCATACCAAATGTAAAACCACCTCCATACCAGTAACTGTAAAAACTGCAGAAATTTAGTAATAAAAAGTAATAAAAAGCCACAACAACAACAAAATAGCTGCAGTTTTTAAACAGGACTATCTTCTCCACGTCCTCCATTGGTCAGTCAGACAGCTAGCCCCGCCCCCAAACTCACACGATTGGCCGAGCTGTTGCTGCGTCAGGCTGGTCAGACGCTCAAGTAAACAGCAATGTTTTGAAAGTGCTACAAATTATTACACTTTTCATGGGAATACAAATGGTATTTGTTGCTGCCAGTTCAGTTGGATAGGAGAAAGTGCTTTATCATCCAAAATAACCACAGCTTGTATGTGTTGTTGATTGTAGCGAGCAGCATATGTGATAATAATGACTGACGTGTTTCCATAGAGAACAGCTGGTCTGGTCGTTATGCATATGAATGGCATTATAGTGCAGTCCCAGGAACAGATGAGACTCATGAACAACAGCCTCAGCAGCAGCAGACGTGGCTCTCTCAGTCAAGTCACAACGAGTGGGTAGGTCTCACCAGACAGACATAAACACTACTAATATTACAGTCATGTGTAGTTCTGTATGTAGTTTGACCTGTGCGTGGATGTTAATAACAGTCTACGTTTTAGGGACACTGCCAGTATGACAGCAACCAATGCAGTGATTCAGATTCGCTGTCCACCAGTTCTGGATGCCAAGAGTTTCCCCCGTCTCCGACCTCTGACAGGAAGGGACAGATCGGGTATGACTCTATGGCACTAGCGCCGCTCTCAGGTAAAACACAGCATTATAGGGCCTTCGTTTGTCCTGTTTTCACTTTGGTTTTAGGACTGTCGATTCGATTTAGCGAGTCAGTTTAAAATTGACTGTTTCAAAATAATTAAAAGGGAATGTTTCACCAATAAATTATAAGTAAGGGATAATGTATAGCGAGGCGGTTGTTATAGCGAACACAACCCCGACAGGCTGATCAGGACCCCGGCGCAAAGCTACACATTATCCCGCTTATTGCATGGCTACCTACCAAATAAATCAATAATTTGACACAAAATATTGATTTAAAAAGGAGTTTACTGATTTAAAAACGATTGTATTGCTTCCGCTAAAGAACACAGTGTCCATGGCAACGCTCTGTTTTTCATGACAACGGTGTGTTATACTTAGCAACGGTCTGTTATCAAGAAATAACAGACCGCATTCTACATTAGAATTCAACCAAGCCATGTAATAAATTCTAATAATTCAAGTTCTGTGGAACACAACAGATTGTTTGAAGTCAATGGGGTCCAAAAACAACTTCAATTAAAATGGGCATAAAATCACACTTACATTGAGGAGTCATATCTAGAGAACTGAATATCATCGAGACAGACTTGGCTGGGCTCTTTTGACTTTATTTAGTGACAAATGTTGTGTTTATGTTTCCAACATCTCACCCGCCTAGTCTTTTTTTCTTCCAAATATAGTTACTCTGTGATTTACACTGGGTTTGGTTCGATCGATTGGGACATATAGGACAATTTTTAATAATAATAATAGGCCTTGATAATAGACTGTGCGTTCGTTTACTTGAGTGATTACATAGACACACAAACAGACAGACAGACAGATAAATAGACAGATGGGTAAATGTTACATTCTGCTATTTAACCGTCACTAAACCATTGACATTTCTCAGGTAAAAGGAAAGAGCGCCTGTTCCAGTTCTTATATGAGATGCTACAGACACCAGACATGCGGAGCTGCATTTGGTGGGTTCAGTCTAACAGCGGCACGTTCCAGTTCTCCTCCCAGAACAAGGAAAAGCTGGCAGAGATGTGGGGCAGACGCAAGGGCAACCGGAAAACCATGACGTACCAGAAAATGGCCCGTGCCCTGCGAAACTACTCTCGAACAGGAGAGATCTGCAAAGTGAAGCGTAAACTCACCTATCAGTTCACCGAGAGAACACTGAGAGGCCTCCAGAACAACTCGCAGAGATTCATGGGTAGTTAATGTGCTCCATCCACCAAGACTTTCTCCTAGCTGGGAAAGAGTAAATAAATACTGAGTATTTTACAGAGGATGGTTTTGCCTTTTTAATGTTCATAATGTAATGTGGACTTAAAACACTGATTTTCTAAAATTGTTTGGCTTAATTGAGGCTCAATTGAACTTGGGAATTTGTATGTACACTAACATTGAATAACATGGAATTCTATGAAGTTGAAGGTGATCTTTGAAATATGTAAATCTGAGGATTGTTAACCATTACACTGCGTTATATGCAGTTATGAATACCGTTTTTTATATATAAAATATTTGCCAGTTGTGCTAATTTCAATGAATTTTTAATGCCATTAAATGCTTGACACCTGATGTGCCTGAATAAATAAATATTTACATGCAAAGTTGTATTTTTGACAATGCAGTCATGTTCATCTTTTTTTAATTATTATAAAATTACATTGTGAAAATTTTTTGTTCATGATCAGTTTTTTCCCCCCAAGTATTAATATGACTGAACCGACCAGACAACATATGTACGTAGCTCAGTCATGAATCTCTAGATGGCGCAAGCTAATCCTTTACATGCAATCTGTTAGCAATTACATAATTTACTAAATGGTATAAAGCTGATTGGCCTCTGCTGATTCTGCAACCAATGAGATTATTTAAATCTGGTTTAGTGTTTGATGTAAGCTGGTCCTGTAGTGCACTGTTACTGTGCGTTCACACCGGACGCGAATAGCTCGTCATATTCGCGCCTGCCGCGTCTAGTTATACACTTGATCACTTTGTGTCCATTCGCGCGTCAGAGGCGAAAGTTTCAAAGTTTCGAAAGGCGGCCATCTTTTTTACAAGATGTCTGATGTTGATAGATCTTTTAAATAGGTGTAAACTAGCAGCACGGCAGCTTGCTAGCGAGTTAGGTCAATGATGTGACACAAAAGTGAAATTTGTATATCTTACAACCAGGCCCGGTTCTAGAACCAAATCACTGAGGGTGCTTCTGAAAATAGTGAGGGTGCTTACATAAACGTTGGGTCATCCAAATTTTTTTAGTCCAGGGGGAGGGTCACCCAAATTTCATATTGTAGGCTACCGTTTTTTTTTTGTATTCATGAAAATAGAAAAATTTCAAAGTGGCTTGTTTGGTGCATATTTTTCCATGTAGCGCCATGTAGCTCTCTCAGTCTCGGCCTCCCAGCTCCAGCAGATGGGTCTGACCCAAAAAAAATCATTTGATAGTGCGCGCGCGCGTACATGCTCAGAAAAAGTGCATCATGTCAGAACAGAACGCCAATGAAATGTTAACCCGGCAAAGCTTTAAAACACGAGCAAATAATGAACTTTTGTGATTGCGTATAAGTGCAGTGTCCTGAGTAACTCTACCGCTGTGAAGTTTAGTCACTGACATGACGCTGACTAGCTCAAAGGTTTCACGTTGCCTGCCTAGCAACTAAATATTATTTTAAAGCTTCAAACCAACAGCAAAAACGCTAGGCATTTTATTAAAAAAATGGTAACACTTTATAATAAGGTTTCATTTTGTTAGCGTAAACGAATTTCCTGAGCGGGACGCACACATGCAAGCAAAGTGGGCAATTAAAGAGACATCTTCACCTATGCGTATCACGATTGCGAAAGGACACAACCAATCAAATGCATTAAACATGAAAGCATAATTAAATAATTTCTGATTTGAAAAATCGTGTTAATGGATTTATTTTGTGTATGTATGAGTGTGAATCCGTCTGTGTTTTATTGTCGGCAAAATCTCGTTTACATGTGTGCTATTAATAATTTCATCTGAGGGTGCTTTCACTTTTGTTTGAGGGTGCTTAGCACCCTCAAGCACCCCCGTAGAACCGGGCCTGCTTACAACTTACCACGTTGTACAATCGCGTATCTTCTTCCAAGCGAGGTCCTTTTTGTTCCTGTCTCTATAAAAGTATGAACTCGAGTCATATAATTCCGGGTGATCACTCACAGCTAAAATTAGTTTCTCCATTTTGAATGAGTGACTTCGAGCAGGAGTTTGTTATGCTATGTCACTTTATGCCACGTGAAGCAGGCAGGCTCCTGATTGGTTAACGCTGCGCGAATTGACGCAGAAGTTCAGATTTTTCAACTCGGGCGGCATTTTTCAACATAAATCATTTGCGTGTAACGCGCCAGATGCTCAATTCGCGGCATTCGCGCGTAAAGTTGCGTATTCGCGTCTACCGCGCCGCACTCTACGCCTCATTCGCGCCGCAGGATTTTTTTTATGCGCGTAACGTGTCTTTGCATTGACTTAACATTGAAATCACTCGCGCCTGACGCCCTATTCGCGTCCGGTGTAAACGCACCATTAGAGTTCCTCTGAAACCCTCCACCTGCCCCAGCTCCACCTGCCTATATCTGCTATGGGATTTATGTATGTCTATTTATGGAGCAGCAGCATGTCTGTCTATCTAATGGAAATAACAGCACGGCAGCAGCAACAATGTAGAAGATCTACCAAGACCAAACACATTAACATACTTAATCTATTCCGAGACTTGTTGATTAACGATTAAAATTAGGTTACATCAACAACTCTTAAGAGTAAGAGTCAACCACTTTTAGTTCGATCAGGAATAAGTTTGCAACTGTCTGTTTAAATGTTACAGTAAATATGCAAATTGTCCATGGTAATATGGTGCTACAAAAAAATAAGTGCGTATATCAGTGTTTTATGCTCAAACAACATGGTATTACCATAATATGTGTTAACAATGAAATACTTTTTTGTTAGTGGAAGAAACAATATGCTGTAAGGTAAACATTTCAATGACATTAATACTCAGTGGAAATGTAACTCTGAAATGCAGTCACATGCATCTGCAGTAAACAAGGGCTCTGTTTTTAGCATCTGAATTTTTTTTTTTTTACAACCTGTAAAATTCTCACACTGATAAGCCTCACCGTGAGGAGCTCACACAATTGACAATATCTCTGACAAAGCCCTGTGCTCCATCTGATGGCAGTTTACCACATGCCCACCATGTACATATTCACGCACATATGGCCACATTATGCAAAGCATGTGTACTCTGGAAACCGCCACTACAACAGAACTGTTAATGATTGTCGAGTAGAGAAAGATGTTGTTTGTCTCATGCCAGTGGCTTTCTGTTAAAACCACACTAACTGTTACAATTATAGTCTAATTAAATAGACCTTAAAATATAAAACTGTACACAATTTTGTAAGAAACTTAAGTTGCCAAATTACTGTTTACAGTACTGTTGCGTAAAATCAATGTTAGTTTTGCGATCATGTTGAAGTACTAATTATGACGTTCATTTAGGATCCAAAATGAACATTTTGAAATGAGACTGATGAAGCTGTATTTTGCAATTATTATTTTTTTTATTAACCCTGGTGCTCTATTATCATACAGAGACATGCTGTTTTAATTTCAATATAGAAAAATAAATAAAACAAATAGCACAGTTTTCACATACATTTTCACATGCTTATACATTCATCAAAAACGTCCTGAAATTTTATTACATTTTAGTATTATATGTATGACACTTTTTCAACATTTTTTAAAATATCGACTTTTTAATTTTTTTACTAAACTAAAAACTAAAATTCCTTTTCAGTCTAAAATGTATAATTATGAAATGTTTAAACATCGACTAAATTAGATTTAAAATATTTAGATTTTCATAAAATTTTTATTTTAGATTTATATCAAAGACAAAATCTTTAACACAAAAACTGTGTAAAAAAATAACACTTTCTGTCATGTCAGTTTTTTTTTTTTTTTTTTTTTTGCCAGTTCTTTGAGGAGAACTGAATTTATTGTCTGGTCATTTTGCCATTTCTTAATATATATTTTTTTTTCTCAAACTTGATCTTTAAGTCTTTTCAGTTCTCCCAGTCATTCATCTCCTAATAATAGATTTCACTGCTTCATTCTCTGACCACAACTGTCTGTCCATCGGAGACTTTGGCTGATGAAGACTCAAACGCAGCACTGCCCCCTGTTGTCCGTAGGAATACAAAACAGTCACTTCTTTTAAATGAACAAGATGCATTAATGAACACTGGCCAGCAGATGGAGGGAGTGAAATGTCAGCAAGGTCCCAATAATAGAGAATAACAGAAGATTGCGTAATCAGAACAACTACACCGACAACAATGTCCTTTTGATGTCTAATCCCAAATTCCTTCAGATCCAGGAGGACCATACAGTGTAACTTACTCTTGATATGAGAAATGTATCATCATAACAGTGATCACAACCAGAAACCAGTTGCATCAGCTGTGTGTGTGTAACACATAATCTGATTGGCTAAAAATGTAACTCAAGTGTTATATTTCCCTGTTCTCCCAACTCCAGGGGCGGCACCAAGCATGCATTTGAAAATCTCACTGCACGCAATTGGATAACACTATGACCAATCACAAACGTTTAGCTACCAGCGGAGCTAACTGGTTAGACTCTTACCGTATCCGGTCGGCAAAACAGAAAAAAGGTATTTCTTGCAGGAACGGTTTGAGCGCCGTCTTCTGTTCCTCTTTTAGATAAAAGGCCGTTTCAAACAACTGGTGTTCACTCTAACACACCAGCTCTTTGGCTCCGCCTCGGGCATCTCTAACACCATCTTGGCCTTGTGAGGCGGATTCCCTGGCTGCACCTTGGACCTCCGGGCCCATGACTCCACCTCAGTCTGTTAGTATAGAGGAGTATAGAAGAGGAGCTATGGCTCATTGATTTGTGGACCACGGAGCCAGTTCCTAACCACAGTCCCAAACCTCGTTATCATTCCTCCTCAGCCTGTTCCATTTGGCTTCTTACATGGACTGGTCCCATCTGGAATCATTCCTCCCTCACTGGCCCCACCCTCTCCACTGGCTCCATCCACTCCACTGGATCCGCCTTCTCTGCTGGTGCCGTTAAACTCATTAGCTCTGCCCTATCCACTGGCTCCCTTCAGCTCTCGGGCATCTCTAACACCATCTTGGCCTTGTGAGGCGGATTCCCTGGCTGCACCTTGGACCTCTGGGCCCATGACTCCACCCCGGTCTGTTAGTCCCTCTGCTCCACCTTGGCTCCATGCTCACTCTGGTTCACCATGGTCCGTCATTACTTGGGCTCCCTCTATCCTCCGGCTCTGCCTTGGTCCATCGTTGTCCTGGTCCTGCCGAGGACTTCCTGGGCCTCCGGCTACGCCTCAGCCCTCCATCGCTTTTGCTCCATTGGACACCTCCTTCCCTCTGGCTCGTCCTTTGTCCTCACTCCCTCCGGTGTCCCACCGGCCTTCCGGGTCTCCTATTTACACCTTGGTCCCACAGGTGAGAGACATAGCCTTGGCCTCCCAAACCTACAGTGTCACTCTAGATCATCTTCCTCTCAGCTCCCCCTGGGTCTCCATCTCTTACGGCTCCGCATCCGTCAGTCAGTCCCCTGGTGCTGCCTGGACCCATCGCTCATGCTCCACACTAGTTCATCCCTCTGTTGCCTCCTCGGTGTCTCCTTCTACCGTCACCTCCAGGTCCCCATCCGTACCTGCTCCTCGCCCACCTCCTAAACCACCTTCCTCCCTCTGCCGTTGGACATTATGACACTGCGAGGACACGCCTTCCGAGAGATATGTAATTTAGTAGTAATTATGTACTTGTGCTTTATTTTCTTGTATTCCCTTCCAGTTTAGTCCCTGATTACTCCCTAGTTAGTTGCCGTTGTCTCATCTAGTTGCCTTTGTCTGTGTATTTAAAGCCCTGTGTTTCAGTTACTCCTTGTTAGTTTGTTTGTATGTGCTCTCCCAAGTTCCTGTTATTTAGTCTCCTTGCATCTACTGCATATTTTGTTTATTAAAATAAATACTGTTTATGTTTTTCTACCTCTAATATTCTTTGTGCGCTTCTGTTACCACACCACCTTACACTACTGGAAGTAATATCAAATATAACTTTTTTTTTGTGACGCATTATATTGTTTGACCACAAACAGTTCCTCATAAATTGCATTAAAAACACATTATTTCCGAGGTGAAGGCCCTAGGTGAATTAAATGAAGTTTTATGTAACAAAGTTCGGGAGGAGCATGTTCAGGTAATCATCCAATCAGCACAAGAAGGAGCCAGTATAAATAAAGCATTTCCTTTTAAATATTACATCAGATTTCATTAACATGTAAACTCGTGAAACTTGCATGTGATATGGTCACGTGCCAAATGCAGCATACTGCTCAGTTAAATGTTTATTGCTGCACAAACAGTTTCTCGCCAGTATAGACCACTTGCACTGAACTTCGTGACGCACTTCCGTTTGGAAACAATATACCACTTATTTCCGGTTATGTTTACTTTCAATGTAGGCTACTGTAGTCAATGAGTTAATGCCACCTAAAATGAATGTCTGCAATAAGATTTAATTGCAGACATTCATGTCAAGATTTAAACATTTTGACATTTTTATTGACAGAAGAAGGGATATTCTGATGTTGTGTGCAGAATTTTCCAAACTCATCGGAACATAAAGTTTTAATCCAAACTAAGCCAATCTGAGAAAGCTGCGGCTGTTAAAAATACGCATTATTTCACCACAAGGTGTCAGTGTTTGTCTACACTAGTGACCGTGACGCTGAAGTGTGTGAAAACAGCTATGGAAAACAGACATCAGTACGAACCACGAACATTTATTTATTTGGATTAAATATTTTAATCATTCTGTGTTTTTCAATGTCAATCTTTTTACTATTTACATGTTCATGCCCAAAATGCTTAATTAATATTCAACGAAGTTGACTGCCATTCTCCTCATGCTGTGTGCGTTAGGCTGTTGGAAGATAAATTAAATAGCCTAGCCTATTTAACATCGCTACAGGCACCTCGAGCATTCATTCATTCAACTATTTTAAAAAGACTGGAATAAAGCACCAATGCACAAAAGCAATCCTTTTTATAGCCTAAGTCAAATTCAATAAAATGTAAGCTCAACAAGTAGGCTATATCTAAAGAGAACAGTTGGAAATAAAAAATATTTATAGGAACATTTCAGCAGGCTCAAGATAATTAAAACAGAGATAATTATTTATTGTTTTAATCAATTGGCATCCATAAAACGTAGTGATAATCTGCATTCTCGTGTATGGAGGTGCGCTGAACACTCTAACCGGAAACTCCCGATATGTAGGCCTAATAAGTAACGCGGAAGTAGTTGTGCAAGTAGTCCATTGTAGAACCTAAAGATAACTGGGTGATTCTCTGAATTGGGTGCCCTTCAAGTCCCCCAAACTTACTTCAAAGATTTTCAATTGAAGGAAATCACAAAATGAATTTTAACGCTGTCAATTAATAGAACCAGGTGCCTTTGTATTATAATACAACACAATTGCTTTTTTAAAAATTTTATTTAAAGATAATGAGTTGCCTAAGTAGTAGACAACAAGCATGTTTGCATGTCCTCACTAACCATCATTACGTTTTTATTGAATATCAAACAAATAAAAAGTGCAATTCATACCAAAATGTTGCTGCTAATATAATCATATGTTGGTCTACTTTAACTAAAATATACATATATATATAAAAATGCATTAATTATATATGAAATTGCAATATTTATACACGTCCTCCAGTTTGTTTTCAACCCCGTCACGCCATACTATTTACCCCCCTATAAAAATAATGGATCAATCCCTGTGGCATCACATCCAGGAAGTGACATCACACAAGTCTCTTGAAGAACATGCTGCAAAGAAAGGCAAGTGTCAGTATCTTTTTTTACCTATATTTCATGTTTTTCACTGTCAGATTAAGATTGTCAGGCTCAACATTTCAACTCTGTTGTATGACTAAATGATAGTAAACAACGGTTTAAGAAGAATTCAATAATAGTTTTGAAAAACATTAAAATTTGATGATGTCTTAAATGCCATGTGATGCTACTGTCTTAGCTAAGTATGGAGTTACAGCTACTGTTAGCCAAAAACTTCAACCCCGTCACATTCAACCCCATCACATTTTCACATTTTTTTATTATAACAGGGTTGAATCGTTGTGACAGGGTTGAATGTTTGACACTTCTTAGTAGATTACTCAATTGTAGACTTGTTGTATTGTGGTGTGAACTGTCAGAAATAATCGATTATGGTATTTTGTTGAATATTTTCAGACATCCCAATGGCAAAAACAGCAGCAGAGAGGCAAAGACAGTACAGAGCAAGAAGAAATGCAGACGCAGAGAGAAGGGAAACATATCTCAAATGGAAAGATCAATTGATGTTTGTTATTAATTAATGCTTAAAGGAGAACTCCAGCGCAAAATTAACCTTTGGTCTAATTACACATTGTTACCTCAACCGTTATCTGAGATTTGTTTTCATGATTATCGAATGTAAATAGTTTTATCTCTAAAAACAGTTATGACCCAAAAGGCACCCATCTCAGAGAATCACCCAACTTTGAAGCTGTGGTTATTAGTGTGATAGATCTCAAATAAGCAGCACGTTTTTCAACATTTTGACTGTGACTCGGTATTTAACATCATCATTTTTGTCCGCCTTCAAATGGAATTAGTTAATGAAATACAGATGTGACAGTGTGAATAAAATTGTCCATTGAGAAGATCAGAGGTGTGCGTGTGTGTGTGTGAGAGCAAAGTGGTCACAGGCTTCTTCAGATTTTTCCATCTCTGTTCTGTTTGCTCGTTGTCCTTGTAGGCTACAGTACTATTTGCTCTCCTCTTGGTCTACACTTCTCTGGAGCTCGCCATCGCGGTGGCTTGCTGCCTGGGCAACGTGCTGGTGGTTTGGTCTGTGTGTTTGAGCCTATACCTTCTGTTTTGTGGTCTCTCTGGCCGTGGCAGGTTTCCTGGTAGGCTCGGTGGCAGTGCCACTGGCTGTGCTGGTGGAGATCCCATTTCATGCCTGTCCGGCGGTCAGTTGTGTGGTGTTGGTGCTGACCCAAGCATCTTTGTTGTCTCTTTTGGCTATTGCTGTGGACCGATACCTGCGGGTATCAATACCTCTCAGGTAAGAACTTTTGGCAATCTTATGTTAACAGTCAGAACCAGCAAACACGTGATGCATTCACGTCATGTCGAGATGACAACACGTGAAAAATTATATTCAAAGTTGTTCACGTCCTCGGACTATGAATTATACGTTTCTATGGCAAACCTATCAACACCTCAATGAATCTGCAGTGGACAGGTGGTAGACTACGAGCTCTCAGAAAATCCCCATCTTACAAACTGTCCAAGCTCTATGTGGACATTAACGCTTTTTACCAGTTGAAATATAGTAAATACGGGTAATTACAACATGGCCTGAATGCACCTACAGTCAGTTTGAGATGATCTTACACTGTATATATTGTATCATAATGTGTCCAGGGTTTGAAATGAACTTTTTTACCCACCAGCCAATTTGTTTGTCAACATGAAACCGAAGACACAATAGTGTAATCTTCCCTATTTGGACATATCCAAAGAAAAAGGCTTTTCAAATAAGAAAAAATGTAGGACGGGATTTGATTTTGTCCACTGGGAATTGATTGGATGGTTGTGGTTTGCTATTGCTATATCCCGCCCTCATGCCAGTAAGCATGCCAAAGAGATTTTTAGATTTAGACTTTTTTTTTTATGAGGGCACAGGAATAAAATAAAATAAATGATGTGCATGGATAAATAATTTATAATAAATATGTTTCTAATAAAGCTCTGCATATTATCGGCACTTAGCAGCGTCGCAATATAGACGCTAGAGGGCGCAAAAGTGTTGGATGTGCGGCATTTCTCCGAGTCCGTTTATGGGACGCGGGTCGTATGAAATGAAACTGTGACGGCGATGGAAAGTGACAGAACATAATCAGAACCCGCCAAATTGGCTAGTGTGTTCATAACCGTCACGGTTGATTTTCATCCGCATTTGGCGGGTTGGCTCGTGTTTATTTCAGACCCTAAATGTGTCATTAAGTTTGTACCAACACGTGTCATGCAAACTGTTAGGCTACTCATTATTATACTCCTGTCTATAACACATGCCCGCTGCGAGTCATTTAACTGTTAAGTTATTCAGCACAAAATGAAATACTCCGGACGTCTGGACTTCCAAAAAGTATAAAAAGCACCATAAAAGCATTTGTTCTTTTTTGGGCGAACTGTCCATTTAATAATGCAAAAGCAAACGAAGTGTTCTTCTTTCACAGAGATATACAATACAACGAAAAGCAATCAACAAACTAACCTGCTAATGTTAGGCTATAGTGTCATATTGTAGCTTACTGTTTTCTGAGGTTGTTGTTTTTTAATGTGGAAGGACAGTGGATTGAGAATATTCAATTCACTATTAAAAAAAAATAAAAAAAATGAGTCAATACAACCTAGAATAGCCTAACAAGTTATCTGGACTGTGATATAGCCTATATGGGGCTTCATTGCCTCATTTTATTTTAATGGAAAATATCAACAACGTTCAAAATATCAACATCAACATATGAGATAATGACATAAGGGTATATTCTAAATAAAATAAGACAATTTTCATTTTGGGTCAGTTTAATTAGCAAATTATACAATTAAAGTGTCATTTGTTACACTTACTAATAGAAAAACACTGTACAAATAAAGCTTTTAATTTCTCAGTTTTTTAACATACAAAGGCCTTGCAGAGTTCATGTCCTGTTTTTGTATTTGTCTTTGAGGCTCAATAAACAGTGTCACTCTTATTATACTGCATTTATCTAAACAATATGGCACTTGTTGACACTATTCCCAACTGACACGTACAGTAACATATGCTTTTCCCACATCCAGAGCTCAATGAGAAACACATAATAATCAACCCAAACATAAAATCAGATATCATGCAGGCCTGGTGATAACAAAGTGACGAGTCAAATGTCATGATTAAAAATCAATATTGTTTATAGTTTAGTATTTTGGAGTACTAGTAGATCAGAATGATTACCCTTGGGAATAAGAAGTGCGCTTTATTGTATTGAATGTAAATACTTAAAAATCATTAAAATGTATTTCTTTTATATTTTATATACTTGCATATAGTTAATATTAGTGTAATAAAAGGCTTGTACACTTTCATGGCCATGTTTCTGAACACACAACTACACTTTAAAAAAGTACACTTTGTAATAAGGTCAAATTAAAGTTTTACTTTAAAGTGCATTTTAAGTCATTATGTTATTATGTTATTGTCGTGCTTAAAGAAGTACACTTATTTTGATGAGCTGACTAACATACTAAAGCACGTTTAAAGTATTAATTATAATTTGAACTCAGTGTGTTATTCAATATTACATTTATAGTTAATTTAACATGTACAACTTCATCATTATGAATTTGCAATAACAAATATATTTAAATATATTCTACATGACATAAAAGTTTCAATAGAAATTACATAAATGCTTGTCAGTATTCACCAATAACTTTAACCATATATCAAAAACAATAGAAGTGATTCTGAAATGACATATAAAGATGTAATTAAGTCGTGCTTAAGTGGGTCAAAAAACTGCATTTAATATAATTTTAAACTATAATATATTTTTTCATTTAATTGTAAATAACTTGCATTTAAGTGTCTGAAAACATTTCATGCAATTCGCAAATATATCAAAGTGAACCTCTTTTCCACAAGTGTGGTAGATTTAGGCACAATACGCGAATTACAGACTACAATAACACATGACGCGTCACTCGTCACTCGAATGGGGGAAAGTGCAACGCTCAATATGGCGGAATAAGTCCCACCTTCTAAATAAGAGCCAATCGCTGATTGGTAAATTCATCGCGTCACTGCAGCCGTTAGGAGCTCCGGAGTCAGTCAGACTACCACTGCGCATTAGCTTGATCCAGCCTGAAAAAAGTCGCTTTCTGTCATGATTCGAGCGTTTAGAAACAAAATGTATGAGAGAGTTGTTGTCAGATTTCATTGGTGATTTCGAATCACTTATTCAAATTTTATCGTAAGCTTGGCGAACAGTTTTGGAGAATTTGATGTTTCCCCATTCAAAGAGATAGGTAGGTAGGTAGGTAAGCTTTATTGTCCCCCATGGGGCAATTTAGTTTACAGTCAGCAGTCACATACAACATACCATCGACACAAAAAACAAAGAACACATTGTAAAACAATACATTAAATATACTCATTCATTTAAAAGACTAATCGCTCTGGGGATCATGGACTTTTTGAACCTGTTGGTGTTACCCCGTGGAACTTTATAACGACGCCCGGAAGGAAGCAATAAAAACTCTTGGCACAACGGATGAGAAGGGTCAGCAATAATAGCCTTAGCCTTCCTCACACATCTGACCCTGTACACCTCGCTAAGGTCATTTAAGGCAATTCCAGCAATCTTACTACACACTTTAACAACATCATTAAGACGGTTCTTTTGCTTCTCCAAGAGAGAACCGTACCAACAGATAAATGAGAAAGTAAGAATTGATTCAATAAAACAGGAATAAAACATTTTCATAAACGTAGTATCCAGGTTAAAATTTCTAAGTTTCCGATAAAAGTACATACGTTGATGAGCTTTCTTGCAGACAGCATCTACCTGCGACTCAAAACGCAACTTATTGTCAATGACCGTCCCCAGGTATTTGTAGTTCTCTACCTGATCCACAGCCTGGCTGTTGATAAGAGCAGGAGGAAGAGACACAGGTGACCTGCCAAAGTTGATGTACACTTCTTTAGTTTTGTTCACATTTATGTTTAGAAAGGCAGTTCCACACCACTCAACAAAATCTGATAAAACAGGACCATGCCCACAGTCTTTCTGACTTAGAAGTGAAACAATGACAGAGTCGTCAGCAAACTTAACAACATGACGACCTGGATAGCTGCTCTGACAGTCATTAGTATATAAAACAAATAAAAGTGGCGACAGTACACAGCCCTGCGGAGATCCGGTTGATGACAAAAGAACATCCGATTGGATCCCATTCACCCTGACTCGCTGAGGCCGCTCTGTTAAGAAGTCCATCAGCCAACTGATCAAACCTGGGTCAATGTTGAAGTTTTGTTTCAGTTTATCAGCTAAAACATGAGGCTGAATACAGTTAAATGCAGAAGAAAAATCAACAAAAAGCAGACGGACCAGAGAACCTGCCCCTTCGAGATGTTTAAAAACCATATTTAAAAGAGTTCCCGTGGCATCATCCACACCTCGACCTGGTCTATAAGCAAACTGTAGAGGATCCAGTTTGTCCTGCACAGAGTTCATTATGGCAGTCTTCACCAGTTTTTCAAATGATTTCATCACCAGAGAAGTGAGTGCTATAGGTCGAAAGTCATTCAGTAGCTTTGGGGCTTTAATTTTTGGGATTGGAACAATGATAGAGTCCTTCCAAAGGCGAGGGACCCTATGCAACTGCAGTGATAGTTGAAAAATGTATGTGAAGATGTCCGCCAACTGCACGGCACAGTTTTTAAGAAGTCGTCCTCCAATATGATCAGGACCAGGGCTTTTCCGCTCTTTGACTGATCTAAAAGCTCTAATGACAGCACATTTATCGATGTGAACATTAGGGGGAGTACAAGCATTATCCTTAAGGTCAGACACCTCTGTACTCAAATTATGCTCATCAAAACGATTAAAAAAAACATTGAATTCATTTGTAAGTTGTAAGTCATTTATCCCATTAAGTGAGACTACACTCTTCTTTGTTGGCATACCCATCATATTTTTCACACCTTCCCATGCAGGGCGTGCATTACCTGCACTCAATAAGTTTTCAACTTTATCTTTGTAAGCAAACTTTGCAAGTTTAAGTTCTCTCTTAACTTGCTTTGAGAGCTCCCTATATTGTTGCATGTCTCCTTGATTAAAATAAATATTCCTCTGATTAATCAATTTCTTGACGGATTTTGAGACCCACTGTTTATTATTAGCATAAATTAAACGGGATTTCTTGGGGACAAACATATCTTCACAAAAAGAAATGTAACTAGAAACCGTTTCTGTTAATTCATTGATATCCGTGCAGGCATTCTTAAAAACGTCCCAGTCAGTATCAGCAAAACATTCTTGTAGATCCTGCACCGATTTATCCGACCATACCGGCACCAGAGTTCGCTCAGGCTTGTTCCTCTTCAGGACAGTTTTGTATGTCGGAACAAGATAAACAACACTGTGGTCGGACGCACCAATAGGAGCTCTCGGGAGTGATTTATATGCTCCTTTGACTGTCCCAAAACAAAGATCAAGACACTTGGAATGCCGAGTCGGACAAGTGACATATTGAAAAAAGTGACCAAGCGCTTTTCCGGGTTTACAGTGGTTAAAGTCTCCCATTAAAAAAATCGGCGCATCCGGCGCTCGCGCTTGAAAACTCTGCACTGTTTTGGTCAGGATTTGTGTTGCGATGTCAACATTAGCCCTGGGATGAATATAAACCACAGTCACAAATAGTTGTGGAAATTCCCTCGGCAAATAGAATGGCCGTAGCGACACCGCTAAAAGCTCAATGTCTGGTGTACACAAGGACTCACGAATGATGACTGTACTGCACCAGCGTTTATTAATGTATAAACATAAACCTCCGCCCAGTGACTTACCGGTCACCGCGGGGTCTCTGTCAAGACGAAAGGGTGCTCCAAAGCCATCAATTTCCATATCGTCTTGGGAGACGTGCTCTTTAAGCCATGTTTCTGTGAAGGCGAGGATGCACGCGTCCCGATACTCCTCCAAAAACCTCACGTGTGCTTGGACTTCATCCACTTTATTGCGGAGAGACTGCACATTTGCTAGGAGCTGCACTTGCATGCCTGAGAGGCATTTGTATGACTTGACAATGACTTGACTTAAAGGAACTTTGATTTAGGTTAAGTGTGTGTCCCGCTGCCCATTTAATTAGTGGCTGACATTTATGAACAAATCCTCTGTGATTGGAGGAACAAAGCAGCGCTCATGGGCTGCAGTAGTCCTGTGTTGGTTGATATCCTGTCTTCTCTCTTTGGTTGACACAACGGCCATTCCCTGTCCTCCCCTTTCCTTAACCCTTCCCATATCAACTGCACCTTTTTAGCTGTCATCCCACTTCCCTATATGATCTACTTCAACTACCTGGGCTGCATCCTACTCCCCTTGGCAGCCATGACTCTTCTTTACTCTCTGGTCTTCTACAGTCTCCGTAAACTCCTCCGGAGGGAAGACGAGACTTCGGCGACCGTTGAATCTAAACTAAGGGCTTTTCTAATCAAGGATAAGAGGCTGGCACGTTCTCTGGCTCTGGTTCTCCTGCTGTTTGCAGCATGTTGGATGCCTCTGCATCTCATGAACTGCGTACTGCTTTCAACGGGCCCACAAGATGTCCCCAGATCACCTTCTACACGGGAATACTCCTCTCTCACGCCAACTCAGCGGTGAACCCTGTGGTTTACGCCCTTCGTATCATAAAGATCAGGGAGGCCTACCTGGAGATCTGGAGACGGTATGTTCTCTGCTGGAGAGGACAAAGAGATTGTCAGCCTGAGAGAACAGAATGCTGGGCATCAAACCACATCGAAACCACTGGTTCATGAATCAGGCAGAAAAACCAAATGCCACTGCGTAATACAGTCCTGAATGGATCTTTGAGAGACGGCAGGCCTAACTTTTCTTACTAGGAGCACTGTAGCCGCTTACTGTAAAAATATGAAGAGCACAAGCAGAACATTTAGGAGTGCTGGGAAAAAGTTGTGGGATGCACTTGATAGTCCTTTGATTCAAAGTGCTTGATTTTCACTCTCAAAAGGTTGTACGAACCCTGATATGAATAATGGAAAAACATTCGACCATTTCTGCCACAATACCATGGTTACAGTTAGCGTTACTACATTAAATCCATGGTGAATGTTGGTGATTTGTGAACTGAAAAGCCTTCTATAACTTATTCATTCATGGCACAATGTTTCTCCTGATTTCCACATCAGCACTGTTTGATCTGATATGGTTTACAATAGAGAATTCTGCGACGAATTGAAATGCTTCTCAATAGATCTCGCAGCGATGTTATTAACTCTGAGGCCAATTCAAACTCTTTCTCACTGGATCTCCCAGTGCTGTGTAGTAATAGTGACGAGTTAATAGTGTCGAGTGGTGGCCCGCGAGTAGCTACCTGTTCTGAAGGAGCGTTCACGCCATGTCGTACTTACTGTAACAATTCTGCACTGTAAAAACCCTTACCTGCATGTAGAACTTGTAAAACAACGTGTAAACTCGGTGTTTTCTCATAGCTACGAGTTGTACCACATTGCCGTACCACCTGACCTCTGTAGATTTAAGGTGTGTTCGACTTGCAGACATGATACAGTAAGCTTTGTGATTAATTTACCCTACAATGTGTGGTGAAATATTATATTAGATTTAACAATACAATACATTTCTTCTCCTTTTTTGCAGAATACCATAAAAATAAAAAATTCAAGTTCAAAAAATATATTGTTAATAAAATATACCGGTACCCATTCCCCCGGTTTCACAGACAAGTCTTAAGATAGTCCCAGACTAGAATTCATGTTTGAGCTGTTTCAACTGAAAGCAACTTGCACTGGCACATCTTAAAATATGTCAGTGCCATTGTTTTGTCTCAAGATGCACACCAGTAATGTTTTTTTCTAAGGTATGTTTATAAAAGATATGTAAATGTCCTAATTGAACTAAGGCCTAATCCTGGCTTAATCTAAGCCCTGTCTGTGAAACCAGGCCATTGTGTTTTGTAAGTAAAAACTATCATCTGGTAATTGATGGTGTAAAACAGTAAAAGTACATTCCCAGACATCACTGTGTGAATAATAAAATAAATTTAACAGGATAGACTCTCAGTTATTGATGTGAAGGACAAACAAGGACAAAAAAGGGAGCTAATAAATCAATTACAATTGAGTTACCGCTCAAAGTTACTATTACAATGTTCTCACATATTTGACTACAAAAGTACAGTTTCGTTTCATTTGAAAAAGTTTGTCTCTGAACTGTATTGTTTATACACTATATAGCCTACTATATTTGTGTGATTAGTGTCATTGGATGCCATTGTTATGTTGTTGATGTGGTTCATGTGTTCGGTTAACAGCTGTAACATGCCTTAGACCAATGTTTACATGGTTATATTTGTGCACAGTTTTTTAACAGTTTTGTTGCCAACCAACTTTGTGAGTAAACTGGTAGGTTTATGAGGGTAGTCTATCAAATGAAGTACAGTATATGACTAACCTTATGGGTTGAGGATGTTGACCTTTAGAGTTTTGCTTTAATTAGCTTTACAGTGCTGGTGTGTCGTTGTTGTACAGTATACAATTTATTATTATATACTATGTTCTAAGAAATATGTTATATATATATATATATAGGGCCCTATTTTAACGATCTGAAACACAAGTATCAAACTCGGAACGCAAGTAAAACCCATTTAGCAAATCTAAAATGGGTTGGTCTGAAGTAGCTTCATTATTCATAGGTGTGGTTTGGGCGTAACGTGAAATAAACCAATCAGAGCGTCCTCTCACATTCCCTTTAAGAGCCGGCGCGCTTGTTCCATGGCGGATTGCTATTATAACGACGGATTTGCCAGCGCACGCCAGAAGCGGTTCACAGCCGAGGAGACCGTTCTCGTCAGGGCCGTAAAACACAGAGAAGTGACATTGTATGGGGATGATGGGAGAAACCCACCCAGCTTTGGTTAAACAGGCGTATAATAATTTGGGTAAATGTGTAAGGAGGGAAACATCTTCATGGACAAAACAATGATTTCCCTCGTGTGTTAATATTTTTCCTTGTAATAATGTATGATTTGCAAAAATGAAAACTGCTGCGTCTGTTTAGATGAGAGAAGCAAATGCGCGTTGTGCACACGCTACATAATGGCCAAGCATGCACCCTTAAAATAGCATATGATTAACGTGCAACGCGCCACTAGGGTTTTCCTGGTCAGTGGCGGAATTGTTTTCTGAAACTGAAAAATAGCACCAGGGAACGTTTGCGCCGGAAAACGCCTCCTCTTTTCGCTGAACCCCTCCGTGCGTTATCTATTGTGAAGGCTCATTTCATTATGGTTGTTGTAGCGCTGTGCTGGAATGTATTGTCATGGACGTACCGTGTCTATTCACGGGTAAAGATACAGTAACATCTTCAGCTAGTCAGCTTGAGATCCTCTCCATCTAAACTAGTTTTATCTTTTAAGCCGAGTAGTGAATGTTTTATGAGCAGTAAGATAACCATATTCCTCCGCACAGTCACACAGAGCCGAAGCACAACCAAAACAACGTTCTTCTGTATAATTAATGCGGTTTTGTTTTTTAATCGCTAAAAGGACCAAAAGTTACAGTGTACATGTACCTTTAAATTTAATTTTCACACATAAAACCATATTTTATAAGCGGTTCAATAATCATTTGCATTCACATACTACATGATTAGGAGCTCTGATCCTTTATGCAAATGAAGGCTCCTGAAATTACAGTACTGTACATGCCTACAAAT
This sequence comes from Phoxinus phoxinus, assembly GCF_949152265.1. Classification (NCBI taxonomy): domain Eukaryota; kingdom Metazoa; phylum Chordata; class Actinopteri; order Cypriniformes; family Leuciscidae; genus Phoxinus; species Phoxinus phoxinus. The sequence goes on along the minus strand of NC_136893.1, from coordinate 23,496,018 downwards.
ACTATATACATTGTTTGTTTGATACCCTTTTATAAGGTTTGCACAACAAAGAGACAGTATATTTTAAGTTCTAACTTCTGCTAAACACAAGATAACTACACACTGCTCAACATTAACTTAAAATGAAAAGAAAGTCACAAATATGTTGAGAATAAAACTATTTTATTCATAGAACAAGAACATTTAATGCACATTGTGCATTTATATATCTTTCCATTCACAGAACAAGGCCATATATATTGTCTGCTTGAAACTGAATTTCCTCTTATGATGTGTGAAAATCCTGTTTGATCACAAGCCAACAGAAAAAGCTAAATTATCGATAAAGCCATAAATCTGAGCTCAGTAAATCTCATTTAATCTGATTTTTCTCTTCATATGTAATGCTAGATCAGCATGTTAAGCTTGCATCAGACACACAGATGTTGTTCAGGCTTGTTAGGTAAAATGTTAGGCCTGTTACACAATGCACACAAACATGCAGCTTTAAAGTCCCGTTCACACCAAGAACGATAACCGTAAACAATAACTATATCCGAACTATAAACTTCGGGGAGTTTCAACTAGTGGGCAGATAGTTGGTACCACAAGGAAGGCAATAGACTGTATAGTTATCACCTGAACAGGGTTTGATCCCTCCCACCAAACTATACAACCTACTACCTCACCCTGTCCAGACACCAAAGTGCACACTTCCTACGACACACTTGTCAACATGAAACATCAGTCACAACCCATTATACTTCTGTAATATCCTCTCCGAATCATTGGACGACCGCAGACTGTAGGAAGTGCGTGAGGTGGTTGTGTCAAGCGAGTCCGTGTTGTTTGCGGATGATTTGGCTGTCGCCTTAGGAAAGACAGTAGATTGTATAGTTATCTCAGTGAGAGAGCACCGTGCTCCACAACTATTCAATCTACTACCTCAGCCCCAAGGACAGCAGAACAGGCGTCAACCAGTCAGACAGCAGACCGCTGGATTCATTCCTGCCGAGAGAGACAGAGAGAGAGAGAGATAAAAGATGGTTAGCACAACTATACAGTCAAACTTTCGCTGTAGCTGTACTACACATAACAATATGAGCACGTATATTTACCCTTGTAAAAAAAAAATATTCTGTTTAACCGTGCTGAATGCGCACTTGTAGTGTACTTTAAATCTTAACAGTTTATTTTTTAAAACCAGTACTTGCAGATAATATTATATTAATGAAAAAAGGCCACTTAAGTGCATTTAGAGAGAGTACACTATCATGACTGTGGTTCATTCAATATTACTTTTAAAGTTAATATAAATAGCTTCATCATTTTAAAAGTGTAATTGCGATATTTAAATACATGACACAAAAGTTTCAATAGAAATGTCAGTAATGTATATTTTAGTTGACCATAAATGCTTGTCAGTACATTCAGCAGTAACTTTAACTTTATTTCAAAGACAATAGAAGATGTGCAGATGTACTAATGTAAATGTAAAATGTAAATAACATGCAGTTTAGTGTCTTAAAACATTTAAAGCAGTACACACTTAAGATATTATTATATCTGTAATAAGTACTCTTTTTTTTAAGTATGCTGTACTTAAATGTGCTTCTTTTTTTAACAATGGTTGGAATTCGGCAAGAGCATCTAAACACTTTCTGGTTGTCAAACATTAGTGCATCATGTTCATAGTTAATGTGACTACAAATCATCTTGACACCAGCTGGTAAAAAATGGCTCAGAAAATCAAAGTTAGTCCTGAGAAAAGGTTGTGCAGCATTTGTTTGCGGATGCCACTTGGTGTCATATTGTATTATTTAATGCAAGGTGTCAATACATCGTCAATCTATGTTAAGACTTCAACGGTCTGACTTCAGTCATTCAGTCACATAACCCGAATGGTTCTGCCATAGATCACAGAGCTACTTATTTCTATGTAGTTGCCGAAAAACAACAGTAGTTGAAAGCTCAGCATGTGTGTTCTCCAGACTCGAGTCAGCGGTGCTTATTTGAGTCGGAAAAACGATCAAACATAAAAAAGACCAGGGAACTGTGAGGAGTTGAACCGGGATGCAGGCTAAAAGGGAAGCGCTAATTTTGAAAGCCAAAGCTAAATTACTCACTCATTCTAGCGAGGCTGGCATTGGATCATGAAGAAAAAAAAGGCTTGATCCTTCGCCAGGAATTCGCGCCCGTTTTGCCAAAATCTGAGCTCATTCCAACGAGACAACATTGCGTAAGCTACGCTTTTGAAGTAAACACACGATGTAAAACATGGCTTCCCCAGCTGTCTCCTGTAGCTTTGACAAAGCTGATTCTGCTATTCCGCACAGCAAAATAGTGGGAAAACAAAATGGCGGCGTTTCGGCCATTTTAGGGTGCGAGTGCTGTGCATTCCTTACAACCTCTGTGAGGTGTGCCTGAAAAACCCATTCACACGTTCACTGTTCTCAGAGGCTAGTAAGGGTCTCCCTCTCGATGCACTGGGGGACTCAGGCATCAGTATAATGACTAGAAAGCCAAGATTCCTCCTCGGATCAATAGTGTTCTTTCATTACACAACAAAACATCATGTCCATTAGCATGTTAGCATGCGTGACAAACCCAAACATCTTTGAATATCAGCATTCTAACATGCAAGCATGCAACTATTTCAGTTCCTAATTTGTGAATGTTAAAGTTTTGCTGTTAAATGCAACATTTCTTTTTTATTATTCACTCATTCTTGAACTTCCAACCTTGATCAAGCAAGTAGGACATGCAAAAACATTTGCAAACTGACAGTAAAAGCAGTTATTGTGTGGCGTTAATAGGTGGAGCATGTCTGCTTTGCATAAATAGACATGCAAATCTCTCTGACTTTCAGCAATTTGTTAACATACAAAAGTCTTCTTAGCTAATTAGCATACACATGCTGTATGGGGGGGGGGGTGATTGAAAAGTTTTGGCACACGACACTGTCTGCTGGAACACAAAGAAGAGGCAGAAGCTGAGAGATGGCATGTCATGACTGCTGTGCCAACTTTCGGTAAAGGTCAGGTCAGTCATAAGCTGTGCAACAACACAAGCTTAACTATCTTTATCCCTTATCAGTGAAGGCGCTTTATTCATTTTTCATAGTTATAATGTTCACAAACATGTTCACAAACATAAAACTTCAGCTTTATCAATCAATAAAAACACACAATTTTCTTATATGATACAATCAAAGAAAAAACAACAACAACATTGTCATAGCTTTTACCGTGTAGTTATGCCAGCTATTCTGTAGTAGAATTGCTTCTTTAGCACAACGTATGATGCCTCACCCATGAAATATGCTAATATGGTCTGACAGATGTGACATTTGGATTTTTAGATTACACGGGGAACTAGTCTGCCCTTCTGTTCCCCAATGTGTGGTAATCGCCTTGATGGGGACTAACCAGTGCTTTTGGTGCTTTGCCAGATATTTAAGTCCGTTTTAGTGGCGCTTTGATTTTTTCATATGTAAATGTCCTCTTTAGTTAATTTTTTTATATGTAATGCTAATGCTAATGCAAATTAGACACAACAGCCCTTATTTTTGCGACATGGGTATTTACTGTAAGAGAGTATTAGAGATTATCTGTTGCTTTCAGCGTTGGCAGTGTGGGTGGAACTGAAAAGAGGATCATAAGATACCATAAAATAGATATTGCAGCAATATTTATATAGCATTTTGGTGGCTTTATCAGTTGAATATGTCTATCAACACTTTTATTCAATGACTTCAGGAAATAGTTTGCATGAATGAGCCCACATAATCATGATTTTTATGAAAACTGCATGTGATTGTTCTGCATAGCACTTCAGGACAAAGAGAATGTTCAAAAGCTAAATTCTAATGACACAAAACGTAAATATGAATAATCACAATACTTTTCCAACTATACAGTATTGTACTCTAAGGGGATTTCCACTAAGTGACTGGAATGTGACTTTAATTGCCTGCTAAAGTTACACTTAAGTAGATGAACATAAATTATTCTCCAAAAGAAGAAATACTGATACTGTATTGAAGCTCAATCTGATCATAGACAAATGCGAACATAAAATAACACAGTTGATTTATTTAAATTTTCATGCTGTGAAAGGGTTAGTAAATCCAAAAAAAATTTATTCTGTCATCATTTACTCACCCTCGTGTCTTTCCAAACATATAAGACTTTCGTTCATCTTCACAAATAAAGATTACCACTTTGATGCTTCAAAGTTTGAGCTTTTGAAGCTTCGCTTGAGCTTCTGCAAGAACCAATGAGGTTCATTCTCGTGTTACGTAGCACGTTTGAGCTTCAGCAAGAACCAATGAGGTTCATTATCGTGTAACGCAGCACGTTTTAGCTTTTACAAGAACCAATGAGGTTCATTATCGTGTAACGCAGCACGTTTTAGCTTTTACAAGAACCAATGAGGTTCATTCTCGTGTTACGCATCACGTTTGAGCTTCTGCAAGAACCAGTGAGGTTCATTATCGTGTTACGCAGCACGTTTGAACTTCTGCAAGAACCAATGAGGTTCATTCTTGCGTTACGCAGCACGTTTGAACTTCTGCAAGAACCAATGAGGTTCATTCTCGTGTAACGCAGCACGTTTGAGCTTCAGCAAGAACCAGTGAGGTTCATTCTCGTGTTACGCAGCACGTTTGAGCTTTAGCAAGAACCAATGAGGTTCATTCTCGTGTTACGCATCACGCTTGAGCTTCAGCAAGAACCAATGAGGTTCATTCTTGTGTTACGCAGCACGTTTAAACTTGAGCAAGAACCAATGAGGTTCATTATCGTGTAACGCAGCACGTTTGAGCTTCTGCAAGAACCAATGAGGTTCATTCTTGCGTTACGCAGCACGTTTGAACTTCTGCAAGAACCAATGAGGTTCATTCTCGTGTTACGTAGCACGTTTGAGCTTCTGCAAGAACCAATGAGGTTCATTCTCGTGTTACGTAGCACGTTTGAGCTTCTGCAAGAACCAATGAAGTTCATTCTTGCGTTACGCAGCACGTTTGAGCTTCAGCAAGAACCAATGAGGTTCATTCTCGTGTTACGTAGCACGTTTGAGCTTCTGCAAGAACCAATGAAGTTCATTCTTGCGTTACGCAGCACGTTTGAGCTTCAGCAAGAACCAATGAGGTTCATTCTCGTGTTACGCAGCACGTTTGAACTTCTGCAAGAACCAATGAGGTTCATTCTCGTGTTACGCATCACGTTTGAGCTTCAGCAAGAACCAATGAGGTTCATTATCGTGTAACGCAGCACGCTTGAGCTTCAGCAAGAACCAATGAGGTTCATTCTTGTGTTACGCAGCACGTTTAAACTTGAGCAAGAACCAATGAGGTTCATTATCGTGTAACGCAGCACGTTTGAGCTTCTGCAAGAACCAATGAGGTTCATTCTTGCGTTACGCAGCACGTTTGAACTTCTGCAAGAACCAATGAGGTTCATTCTCGTGTAACGCAGCACGTTTGAGCTTCTGCAAGAACCAATGAGGTTCATTCTTGCGTTACGCAGCACGTTTGAACTTCTGCAAGAACCAATGAGGTTCATTCTCGTGTTACGCAGCACGTTTGAACTTCTGCAAGAACCAATGAGGTTCATTCTCGTGTAACGCAGCACGTTTGAGCTTCTGCAAGAACCAATGAAGTTCATTCTTGCGTTACGCAGCACGTTTGAACTTCTGCAAGAACCAATGAAGTTCATTCTTGCGTTACGCAGCACGTTTGAGCTTCAGCAAGAACCAATGAGGTTCATTCTCGTGTTACGTAGCACGTTTGAGCTTCTGCAAGAACCAATGAAGTTCATTCTTGCGTTACGCAGCACGTTTGAGCTTCAGCAAGAACCAATGAGGTTCATTCTCGTGTTACGCAGCACGTTTGAACTTCTGCAAGAACCAATGAGGTTCATTCTCGTGTTACGCATCACGTTTGAGCTTCAGCAAGAACCAATGAGGTTCATTATCGTGTAACGCAGCACGCTTGAGCTTCAGCAAGAACCAATGAGGTTCATTCTTGTGTTACGCAGCACGTTTAAACTTGAGCAAGAACCAATGAGGTTCATTATCGTGTAACGCAGCACGTTTGAGCTTCTGCAAGAACCAATGAGGTTCATTCTTGCGTTACGCAGCACGTTTGAACTTCTGCAAGAACCAATGAGGTTCATTCTCGTGTAACGCAGCACGTTTGAGCTTCTGCAAGAACCAATGAGGTTCATTCTTGCGTTACGCAGCACGTTTGAACTTCTGCAAGAACCAATGAGGTTCATTCTCGTGTTACGCAGCACGTTTGAACTTCTGCAAGAACCAATGAGGTTCATTCTCGTGTAACGCAGCACGTTTGAGCTTCTGCAAGAACCAATGAAGTTCATTCTTGCGTTACGCAGCACGTTTGAACTTCTGCAAGAACCAATGAAGTTCATTCTTGCATTATGCAGCACGTTTGAACTTCCTTAAAAACCAATGAGGTTCGTTCTGGTGTTACGCCGCATGTTTGAGCTTCAGCAAGAGGTTGGTTCTCGCGCATCAACCAGGTTCGGTTGGGCTTCTGTTTATGTTCGCTGATCAATGTTTATATGTGAATCAAACCCTAAATTAATCTGTTCATCATATAAAGCAATCGAGTGTATTCAGAAAACCGCTAAATTCATATGGATTAGTTTTATGATCTCTTTATGAACTTTTTAAAACCTGTAGTGGTAGTTGCATAGCTGTCAATGGCAGAATCAAAGACCGAAATCACTTTAAATCTTCATTTGTCTTCTGAAGATGAACAAAAGTCTGACTGGTTTGGAACAACATGAGGGGGAGTAATTAATGACAATTATAATTTTTGGATGAACTAACGCATTAATTTCAGAGCGAATGGAACATAGTATCCTAATTTTATAAACGATAATGTAATCATTTCCATCTGTGTAGAAACAATATAAGGTTTGTCCCACGTCTTCTAAATAGTGTTACTGTAAACTTAAACTTCAACTATTTATAAAAATAGATATTAGTAAATATAAATAGATGAAAACCTAAACTTAAAAACCATTCCCTGGGCAAAGGAAATGTTGCCTTGGCAACTAACTGAAATAAATAAGTTGAAGTACTAGCTATAGTCCTTCAAGTACAATAGTACTTGAAGTAATAATTAAATACTGTTATATTATATAAATAATACTAAAGTATCACTGTTACTAAAATTACATGACAATAACATAACATAAGAGCTTAACGTTAACAATTAACAAGTCTCTTACAAAACTAGATTATATAATGGCATTCAAATGAGGTTATTGATTAGTTTTAGAGAAAAAGCATTTCCGAATGCTTGACTTTTAAACAGCAAGCCTCTTATCTGAATGCACAAAGTCATAGTGTTAGGACAAGCAACTTAGCACTAACAAATCTGCATGTAATACATTGCAGGCATTTGTGTCTTATGTTATTAATTCACCATGTTTATTCATTTTAAATCGGCTTTACTCTGTAGCCTACATATGGGGTTCCAGATTAGCAACCAAAATAATTTAATAAATGTTGTGACATCGTGTGAAAAAAATGCTAAAGCATTTTTCTGAGAGACTTCACCTGGTATTATACATTTATGTATTAAGCACCGTTATCTGAGTGCAGAGTTGCAAATTTAATGATGTTTTTCAAAAACCTAGTGAACTGCCTTGCAGTCTACATCATACGCAGCATCATAATTATTATGGACCACATTAGTGAGTACTGTGGAAGGCAGCAACTCTGTGGATCATACAAATATGGAAGAGTAAGTCGACTTTGTTGTTAGCATGTTGCTAAGCTAATTTCATACTACTCTTGTACAGATTAAAAAATAGATAGAACACACTAAAATATTGAGTAAAATACCCCAGACATTTTGTTATATAATGACATTTATTTCTAATCAACGTTTCTCTCACTATCTTGGTGTGATATTTTCACTGAACTTGCAGTGTATTCTGGGATTGCGATACATGCAATGCCTTACAATTTGGCTAAAGCGAAGTATCTTACCTTTTGGAACCGCCTTCAAGTCGGGAGTGCACCTATGATGCCTTAAAACGCTCCCTACGTAGGCGGCTCAATAGGTTTTGGAACAGAGCCTGCGTCTCTAATATATGAAAAACATCACAGAGACATTATTATTGCAGTTGTTAAAATAATCTCTGTCATACATGACAAAACCGGTTTCTCAAGGTAATATAACAAAGCCCTCTCTGAGCCTCTCGATAAATGGCTGCCATTTTTAATTGCCTGCATTTGTTTACACATCAGCTATACCATACCACCTCTTGGCATAATCATAAACCAAGCATTTTTTATAGTCACAAAAGGAACATCTTGCTTCCCTGTTTTGCAACTCAGAAAAGAGGTAAACGAATGAAATCAGATCAACAAAAGGCCTTCTATCTTACCTAGCGATCAAAGGACACAGCCGTTAGCCCTTGTGCCCGTCCAATCGCAGGTGGTAAACAGACAAATCAATTAGCCTTCTGAACGCCTCCCACTGCGTTATGGTTGCCAAGACCATATGCGGTTAGGATACTTGCTCGAATTGTACACCGAAAATGGCTATCGATAATCTTGCGCTAGATCCAATGAAACCGGCTAAACGTTTTTGGCACAAGCTCACTGAGAAATTGGTACATATTCATGTTTTCATTTAAATTTTCTCCCCTCCTCTCTGTCGCCGAGTCCCTGAGTCTGGTGCCAAGAAAGGGGCAGTGCCTGTATGCCAGGCTGAATTTCAATGAACGGAGAAGAGGGTGGTGGGTAGAGCGTTGACGGGTGGGGGATGTTGGCAGAGGAAGACTAAGAGGCCACAATTACAAGAATAAAAAATACGGAACTTGAGACAATGCCTTTGTGCAGCATTAATTTAACGTAGGAGGGGAGCTTCCCCGTTGAAAATCCCTTCGCCGTCCACATTACAGAAAATAAGCCTTCGTAAAAAAAAAAATCTCATAAAAGAAAAGAAAGAAAATACAAGATACGCTATGAACAAACAATAGATGTTTTCATTTTTTACTATTAATAGTACTGTCACTATCTTCTCATCTCTTTTGTTTGTGCAGCTGATCAGCATTCTCAGCATTCGTGAGTCCATATCTAGCATATTATCGTTTAGTGCAACTGTTGCACAAGTTATTTAACACAAAGCATGCCATGCTTTGTGTTTGTATGAATCATTGTACACAATAAATAGCGCAGTATTACCCTGAACTGCATTTCTTCCTGTTTACTGAACCTGTGATGTTTACCTCAGTTATTCCTTCCACACTGCTCAAAAGAGTTGAGCCATTTAAAGCTTTAACTCTTCGAAAATGTCATTAATCATTCAGCTTATGATCCCCTGTCATCAACCTACACCAGAAAGAAACGCCCTTATTGCAAAAATAGCGGTCCCCAAAAAACAGGAAGTTGGGCTTGGCTTGACCTTGGTTGACTCTGTCACGCGGTCTCCGGAGAGCCTGCTGTTACTCATCGAAACTCAACGATAAGGATTCTGCTTTGCCTTGTTTATAGAAAGACCTTGCAGATTAGACTTAGATCTCTGCCCCCGTCTGGGGCCGTGTAACTAATAGGCTCTGAGCATATGCTGCGTGTCTGTGCATTTGGAGGCGGACAGCAGTGTTTTCTCACCTGCAGTGGATTTTCCACCGTGAACACTTTCGTTATAAACACGTCTTCCAAATAAAACTTTAAATATGAAGTCAAAATGTTCAAAACTGGTGTTGTATTCTGTCTTTTCTAGCATGAAGTTGTAGATCTGATTGTGTGTGCAGTGAAATGTAAGCGTGTTTAGGGTTAAACTCGGTTTGTTTTGAAACTTCCTGTTTGCTAATGTGGGGTCGGGGCCCAGGGTGCATCTGATCGTCAGCTACAGTAAATGTAGGAGGGAGCGAGGCTGTATGGGAAGGGGGGAAGGGGGGAAGGGGGGAAGGGGGGAAGGGGGGGGGGAGAAGAGCGTGAGGGAGAGAAAATATGAAGCTACATGATAAGTTCATCTGAGGAGAACAGGGGGTGGAGGAAATGCTCTCCTTTCCTCCCTCCCTCACGCCACTTTTTTCCTGTTGCCATCTCTCTCTGTCTCTGAGCAAAATAAACATGTATACGCAAACTTCTCTGTTTTACTGTACAAAGCAGCAAATTACCTGCCCTCGTTCCTTCCGCTGACGAGTAATAAAGCACTAAAAAGAACACGATCCAAGAAAAATCCTTGCTCTATAGCTAAAACAACAAACATCAGCATATCATGTGTTATTTCAACCTAACTCCACCATTTTTCACAGCTTTTCCACTTTTTGTTTGCATGAAAGCCGATATTCTGCTAAATAAGGATTTGTTTAAAATGTTTGCATTTATTTTAATTAAAGAGACTGCATTAAAAAGTCGCTCGTAAAATACAGCAGTACACAAACACGTGGCATGTCGACGCCATCTTGAAATCTTTCTTTGTATTTTTTTGTAAAAGATGTGAATCCGATTTAAATCATATGCATCGATGCATGTTTAATTTCGGTGGTCTACTGGTGTCATTTGGTCCTAGTTATTATGTCCTTGTTAGAAAAAAGAGACCTTCTTTACTCTAGAGAAAGCAGATACCATCAATTGTCCAGCCTGTTTTAAAGGAATTAAATGTGAATTTCACAAACATAACAAATGCACAAAAAATTAACAAGATAGTTGATCAAGTGTATCATATCGATGGATTGTAACCACCCTCTGATGTTACGTTCAATAACTGAAACTTAATCAGTTTACAATAACAAATATTAAATGAGTCTTAAACACCCCTGTTTATTGTTTTCTGTATGTAATATCCGATTAGCATTTAAATCAGTTCGATCACTTACTTCTGCCTATCTGCATAACAAATGTAACTTGGTCATTAACACATACAATTAGTTCCCAAACGGTTAAGTTTAATTAGTGTCTTTCCCAAACTAGCCCCACTCGGTTTATTTTGGCATTCATCTAATTTGCACTGCAAATGCAACAGGAAAAAAGGCAGTCGAATACAAACAGAACAAGCCAACCGTTTAATAGAATACCATCTGAATATAAAAAGAAGTAATTTGATTATATCAATACCAAATGCCATACAAGTAACCAAATGCTCTTGTACTGTACATGCAAGTTAACTTTACTCATGCTTTCTTAAATGCAAATGATATGCCGCAGCTAAGCCCTCATGGGCACTTTTTTATAGAGAGATATAGAATAAAAATAAAAAGCTGGCAGTAATATAGTCGACAAAGATAAAAGGTAATTGTTGTACAGAAATGTGAGGGATGTCCAATTCATATTTGACATAAGAGGCATTTTATAGGCCATCCATGAATCACTGCCATCATATCCAAAAATATCACTGTGTTATTTTCCTTCCAAAAGCATTAAGGCAGCAGCCAAACACAATTTGGATGTTCAAATCATTAAAATCATTAAAAAAAAACTTAAACCCCAAAATGAACTGCCCAAAACGACCCAAAACTAAGAGAACATGCATGCTATACGAAGGAATGTGAACCAAATTGCAAAATAACTTCTTACCTAAATTCATTTAAAAAAAGAAGAAGAATTGAACCAAAAAACATTTATCAAAAGGACATCAACAATAATTTGTCCGAAAGTCGTTTAGCGGAGTAGAAATGGCGGAATCCGAGGCATGGACACGTTTACAAGAGGAAGACAACAGTGAACAAGAGAGCCAGAGCAGCTGGGTAAAATAATCGACAATGATGCTTTAAGAGAATTGCTTAAAAAGGGACTGAATAATCAGTGGAATATTACAAAGTATGAAAGCGGGGGAAAAGAAAGAACGAAATACCTGCAGACTAGAGGCTTCAACGTCAAAGAACACAAGGCAGGGTCATGGCGGCGAGAAGAGGTAGACTCGTGCACATAGTACGCCTGTCTCGGGGAGAGAGACCTACAAACGTGCTGCCACCAAACATGCTCTTCCACGGGGTTGTGGCTGAAGACAGAGCACGTACAGCGGCCTCCGCTTCACCCGCCTCACCACGAGCTCTTTCTCCCTGCCCACTTTGGCACAGGATGCGAAGTGAAAGACAGAAGCTGAGAGAGGGAGAGAGGAGGTGGAGAAAGAAAGGGACTGAGAAACGAAAAAGAACGCAGAGATCAAGAAGAGAGGGATTTGCCAAGCAGAAAAAAAAGCAGAGTGTCCATAAAGGCACAGCTTTTTGCTAGACTAGCATGCAAAAACATGACAAACTTGTATTTATGGGAATGCAAGAGAGTCAGCTTGTACCCATCTGCCCCAGTCACAGTTATTGCAAGCAGACGTCTGGAAAATAAGCGGTCAGAATTGATTATTTAAAGGAAAAACTTGATCAGCCGAGCAGGTCCCGACAGAAGAGGCGAGAAAGATTCAGAACTGGTCAATACTTACGGGATTTTTTTTTGGTGCCCTTTAGCCAAAGCATGTGACCGACTCCTTCAGCAATTAGTCAAAGCTTTCGGTGGTTTCTCGAGGAATATAAATAACCCTCCCAAAAGAAGTGCGAGAGGACGAAGAGTTGATTTTGCTCGCCCCTGAGAATGCAATGATTGCCTTTGTCAGCATTTGGCATCTGTCCCAGGTAGTTTGAGCCTTCCAGTTATAGTCCTCGGTAATCATTACACACATCCAGAGGCTGTTCTACCACTGCCTGCGTTTTGGATCTCTTTATCAGGAAAACATGACATGAGTGGTCCGTAGTACTTCCTCAAAGAACCTTGAAAGACACCACAGTTGGCTGATCCCACTTGCCCGATTCATTTGGTTTTATGACTTGCCATGTGTTTGACACCATCGTCCAAGTTGCACTTTGCATGCAGTCATTTAGTCAAGAGTGGCAAAACGGTATTAAAATAAGCACTGGAGAAGTTATCGCAGTTTGCAGCGGAGTCATATCACTAGAAGTTTGTCAAGTCCTTACCATGAAAGAGGAAGTTACTACAACGTGTCAGTCGTTGCAGCGACAGACTTCACATGGTCATCTTCCTGTGCAAGAAAGTTCTGATGTAAAACAGGCATCCTCTTTATGGTACGCAGATGGCATCTTTTCAGATGTGCGCACGTTTGTCCCGTCTGCTCGCAGGCACTGTCCTGGGCAGCACAGCGCGTGACGTCACAGTCCCTTTGTTATTGATGCATTTACATATTTCTCATTTACTGAACTCGCTGAACTCCTCACTTCCTAGCACATCCGTTCCCCGTTCAATACTCCCTGCAGAGAGAGAGAGAGAGAGAAAAAAAACATCACTTTTAAACCTTTTCGAATGGCACCTTGCCAAAGTAGGGGAGCGTGAAAGCACAGAAGGAAATCCTTGATGCAGTGCCTTAGTTGCAGACGCTACAAAGATTTATTTCGCCCTTTTTTTCCCCCCTCTCCTACAAATTTGCTCCCCGTGTCTCTTCCTGTCGAAATGAGGGGAGGCTGTAAAAAGTTTCAGCTGCGCCGGCAGAGGCTGTCTCATTTGGCAGCGGTTCAAAACAGCATTGCTTGCTTCCAAAAGCCAGTCTGCTTGCCAGCCGGGTGAGTTTGAAAAGGCCACACTACACTCCGCCCATGTTTGGGAGAGAGAGAGAGAGCGCGCGCGAGAGAGAGAGAGAGAGAGGGAGGGAGAGAGAGAGATGGGGCAAAGCTACGCGCCACGGCTCAGCCCTTCCCACCCTGCCTTACTTGGCAGAGCAGCTTTTTTCAGGATAGGGGGAATCTAGGTCAGACCTTGTGTGCCTGTTGTGGGACAGATCAGAGCACCTTTTCATGTGTGTGAGGTGTATTCTTCCCTCTGCACTTCCTGCACATGCCATCCAGCCAACTGAAAGCAGGATCCTAACCGGGTCCGGTTACTCCAGCACAGTAAAGCATACCTTTCAAAAGACCTCGTCCCACCTGCGCCTATAAGCGCTTTCAAAGAAGTATCTGTGATCCTGAATTCTGTGTAACGCATGTGGCTGGAAACACACGGATGGGATGGGCTGTGATGCCTGTGTGCTGATTGTTTTTCTTCAAGTTTGTTTTGGGTCTGTGGCCCCGTAGTCATCTCACTTTCCAATCTGAACTGTTGACTTTGGCTTGGTTCGCTCCACAGGTGTTCGCACTGCATAAAAAAACACACAGAGAACTGCTCAAAATGACTGATGGCAGGTCTGAGCAGCTGACTGTCACATCTATGGTTGTCCACACCTGCGGAGCTTATTCAGGGCAAGTTCCTTTCACGTCTATCTAGTTCCTTTTTTCCTTATTGTGCATGTTACTATCAGTGGCGCCGGTGCTATTCAAGAGGGAGGCACGGATATCAGTTAATGATAAAATGTGTTGGTCCATTCAAATATATATATTTGTATACAGTACACAATAATTAATGACGTGCTTTTGCAACATTTATAAATGCCAAATCAAGATTACGGATTCTAAATTACATGTTATGACTTTAACTAACTGCATGTCCACACAATCTGTTTATGATGTTTCCAGCACTTTCACACCAAGATGAATGTTCAGTGCGAAAATTTTGTGCGATAAACATTTTAATCTGTATGAGCGGCTGTTAATGCATCTGTTCAGGCCGAAACATTCACTTGGCGTCAATGAAACAGATTTATTTATTTTTTTAACTGAGAGGTGTTCTAATCTCGGTAACACTTTATTTTGATGGTCACTTTTGAACATACTGTTGACTATAAGAAACTTACATGTCAACCAACTCTCATTAGACTATTAGTAGATTGTCTGCTGAATATCTGCTAAGTCTTTATTCTGACGGTCCCCCAACAGACATTCTTCAGACTATAAGTAACTTTGCAACTACATGTCAACTTATTATAACCCTAGGCCTACCAGTCTACTTATACTCTTATGAGAGTTAGTAGACATATAGGTGCAAAGTTACTTAGTCAATAGAATGTGTTAAAGGGACCGTCAAAATAAAGTGAAACCTTAATCTCTTTTCCACAGCTTTGCGAATAAAGTTGGCCAAACAATGAGAATTATGATTTTGGCCACATGCCTAGAGTTGCAGCTGTTATATAAAAATGTTCAACTTGGTGGCGATCAAGCAACACTCTTGTCTCTTTACCGTTGTATAGCGAAGACACAAATCTGAACTTCTGTTTATCAACGTCAATATATATTTATTTTTTACTTTTAATTTACTTTATTTTCTATGAAAGTCAGGTGTCAGAAACTGAACGCTGCATCGCGCTTTGTGATCCGAAGCTATTTCTGCTTTTCTAAAGGCACTACCTACTGTCAGAGATTTAATTTTCATGTTCAGTTAGCCCGTTTTGGGCAAACTGCATGCAAACATCTGCCCAAATTTTCGTGACAAACATTCATGCTGGTATGAACAGACTTTCAGCCATGTGCATTACTATATATTTAAATTATTTACGGTCTGATGCAATATTCTGCCCATTTAAGAGCTCAGCCATACAGCAGAGAGATGCCATAAATTTGTACATAGACAAACATTTCAGTGTCACATTTTTGAGGACATTTTAGGGGAAGTTCGAACATAGGGGCTTTCGCACCGTGTAGTTCTAGGAACTTAGTTCTAGGAACTAGCCACCAGCCACCAGGCTGGTTCCCTGAGAACTAATGGTTCTCTTAGGAAAAATGTCCTGGTTGCATCCGCACCGCCAGTTGGAACTCTGAAGAGACGTAAACCGCGCTTGTTGTTGTGACTTTTATTTTGACGACGCGGCGGACCTTTATTTTGACTGCACTGAAAATGCCAGCCAGAGCTTGAGCAATCAAACAGCGCATTCTCCAAGTTCAAGTCCTGTCTGTTATATATACAGTTATACATAGATAGACAGTATATGAAAAAGCATTCGCGTATGCCGTGTGGTTGATGTCCAGTGTTCCTAGCAGAGCAAAAAAACATAATCATGTTTGGCTTGGTCCCCTCAAAGTAGTGTTGAATTTCTCCTTAGCGTTAAGATTAAGAGGCCAATATATCACTGGTTTCCATGTTCGTAGAGTTAGTTTCTGGAGTAGATATATTATACATTTATTTTATATTATTAATTATATAAATTAATATTAATATATAATATTATTATATGCTATAATCTGCCTGTTTACACAGCTTTTTTTTTTAATGGCGGGTGCTGGTGTTTCGCGTGCGTTCGGCCAATCAGCGTACACTAAAGTCACTGGTAGTTCCTATAGTGCTGGTTTAGACCGACTCTGAAGTAGGAGCTAAATCAGTACTTCCAAAAGGAGTTCCTAGAACTAAAATCGTTCCTTGTTCCTGCGGTGCGAATGTTACACACGAGGTCCACACGTGCGTTTTATGAAGATTTAAGGTCGGGTTTTATTTCAGGAACACTTGCAACACCCAAATACAATCTCGGTAACAATAGCAACAACAATGCTCTTCATCACATCACATGGTACATTACACCATAACACGAACACGCCAAAAAACAAAAGCCCCTCGTGACTCTCCAAATGGACCATAGCTCTGCCTTGAGAGACGTCCAGCATGAATTCTTTCATTGCCCACTTCATCAAGGGGCCAGCCTCCTCCTGGTCAGGCCCACCTGACATATTTTTGAAATATGAAGCTGCTAAGTAGTCCTAAGTGCCACGCTGAAAGCTCTGCCGGAGTGCTTAAGAGACTGAAGTGGCCCTCACTCTTTTCAGCGAGTGTGGTGGAAGTATATCATCATTGTTGGATAAAAAACAAACATATGATTTGAAATGTAAATGGTGCCAGCCAGGTGCTATTCTGACAGGTTTGCAGATGCTTGGGGGAAACAATTATGCTAATGCTAATAATATAAAGCGACTGACCATAATCATGCAAAAATAAAATAGCAATAAGCATAACTTATAGATATAGTTATTAATGTACAGTCCAATCAAACTCAATTGCATGCTGACAGATGGACAAGTGTGACATTCCCTCATCCTTAAAGGGTTAGTTCACCCAAAAATGAAAATAATGTCATTAATGACTCACCCTCATGTCGTTCTAAGCCCGTAAGACCTCCGTTCATCTTCGGAACACAGTTTAAGATATTTTAGATTTAGTCCGAGAGCTTTCTGTCCCTCCATTGAAACTGTATATACAGTATACTGGCCATGTCCATAAAGGTAATAAAAAGATCATCAAAGTAGTCCATGTGACATCAGTGGGTTAGTTAGAAGTTTTTGAAGCATCGAAAATACTTTTTGGTCCAAAAATAACACAAAATAAGACTTTATTCACCATTGTATTCTCTCCCGGGTCTGTTGTGAATCTGTGTTCAGGACTCCGCAGTGACGCTGCTGACGGAAGACGCTGATGACGTGTTATCTGGTGCGCCCGAGCATCGTTTACAGTCTGAGGAAGACGCACGCTATATTCAAGCTATTCTACATTGTTTGCGTGGATATCATTTTTTTAATGGTGCGTAAATGTGCATGTCGCGGATGAGACACTTTTACAGCGTGCGTTTCCCTCAGACTGTAAACGAAGCTCGGGCGCACCAGAAATACACGTCATCAGCATCTTACGCCATCAGCGTAACTGTGAAGGATTGACAACAGACCCGGGAGAGAATACAATGCTGAATAAAGTCTTATTTTGTGTTATTTTTGGACCAAAAAGTATTTTCGATGCTTCAAAAACTTCTAACTAACCCACTGATGTCACATGGACTACTTTGATGATCTTTTTATTACCTTTATGGACATGGCCAGTATACCGTATATACAGTTTCAATGGAGGGACAGAATGCTCTCGGACTAAATCTAAAATATCTTAAACTGTGTTCCGAAGATGAACGGAGGTCTTACGGGCTTAGAACGACATGAGGGTGAGTCATTAATGACATTATTTTCATTTTTGGGTGAACTAACCCTTTAATATACATGAAGAAAACAATTCAAAGTAAAAAAAAAAAAACTACATAAAATGTGTGTGTGTGTGTCATCATTATTTTTGGGCTGTTTTGAGACATCTTTCATCGTCAGCCACCCAACGCTAGCATTAAAGGGGTTTGATTTTATTAGCCTGTCAAATTTTCGCAATCCCATTTGTGTGATTAAGAGGCAAGCTAGCATTGTCAGCATTCAAACACACATGAAGTCGAGGTAATCAGAATGACTTGAAAACACTGCAGCTAACATGTGTGGACATGTTCAGCCTTCCAGTAGGTGACACTTCCATAAGCCCGTCAGGATCAGCTCAGGACACCGAGTTTCGTTTGGCAGTCTGGTCAAAGCAAAGCATAATAAAATGCCCTGTCATTCAAGAGCAAGATAAATACATAGCTGAGTATGTGTTTGAGACAGGCTCAATAGTGTCTCTGTACAAACAACAGAGCAGCTGATTGTCCTGGTTATTGCCAGTTATTCATCAACAATGGCCCCGCCTGTAAAACGCCGGTCAGGTCAGGACACATGTCTCTAACCCAGATTCTCAGAGGGAGAGACGGGCTCCGATAAATGCCCGAGCCCTGAGGCCTTATGTTGTTGCAACTTTGGAAATATGGGAAGGGTGCAGGTGATGATCTATTAAAGTAAAATATAGTGACATTTAATGTTTTAATATGACATCTTTATATGGTCCACAGTATAGACTGTCTGTGTTTACTAAAATGAGTCAATGTAGTATGTTTGTGCCTTCAGTGCAACTCGGGACACTTACAGGCAGATCTTTTCTGAAATGCTACATTGTACATCCACAGCTCATGCAAATATATGGACTATTTTAATATAATATTAAAGGAGTTTGTTGGCTACATAAAATAAATCAACATTGTAAATATTTCCATATATTAACTTTTTATTTTTCCAATAAGTTTCCTTAAGACTATGCCAGTAGATTATTTTATAGTAAAAAAAGACATTAGAATTTTGTGAAGTTTGATTCATTTCTGTGAATCTGCTCTCCATTTCAATGAAAAACAAAATGCTGATTCATTTACATTTAGCAGATGTTTCCATTCAAACTGGTTTCCAGTGCATTCTAGGAATACAGGTTATCAGTTTGTGCGTCCCAAAGGTATTGACCTTGGCATTGCTGGTGTCCTGCTTTACTAGTTGAGCTACAGGAACACCAATCCAGTCATTTGTTAGAGTCATATCAGACTTATTAACTTAAATTATACTAAATTTATACTTGATAATTTATACTATAATTTTTTACTAAACCCTTTTTAAACAAGCAAATATTGCTGTTAATAAGCGTTGAGAAAAGTAACTTTTAAAAGTACCGGTAATGTGCTACAATATTGTGTCACTCCATAAAAAGTAACTCATTGTGTTATTTAGTTACTTAGCGTTAATGTGTTATATTACTTTTGTGTTACTTTGTCTCACTTGGGTTGGGCTAACTTGTTTGTTTGTTCTTTAAAAAGTTCTATTTTTGGCAACTGTCAAGGGCCTTTCACACCAAAAGTGAAATGAAAAAGCCTCAAGGCCTATTTATACTTCTGCGTTGGGTGTACGCCGTAGTGTACGTCGTAGGCTACACACGTAGGCGACGCCGTCGTGAGCATTTATACTTCAGCGTTTATGTCTGCGTTGCTCTGCAGTTGCATCGCCGAAACGGTAGTTGGCGGGGGCGGGTTTTAATGTTCCACTGTGTATAGATTCCTCGTGGCTGTTTTGATTTGGCTACTACAAGTAATGGCGACTGAAAGAGGGCGGATCATGTTGGAGCTGGAGCTTATCGAGTTGGAAAAACAGTAAATTTTAGTGAAATTTCTGAATTTACAGAACTTCTGAATTTAAAAATGGCGGGCGGTGCAAAAGAACACGCCGGAAACGCGGAGGAGGAAACGCAATGCTACCAAGCCGACCAATCACAGATCTTGCGGTCCGCGTCGTCGCGACGTGTAGTTACATTTTTGAGGAGGTGCGCGTCAGGGTACGGCGAAGGGTACGGCGTATTGGTACACGTCTATGCGTATGCTACGCCGTACCTACTGCGCGCACACGACGCAGAAGTATAAATTGGCCTTCAGGATAAAGGAAAGGTAAATTCCCATCTGTACAGTAGAGGGCGCAACTCAAACAAACCTTTCAGCTGTGCTGCCATTCTGGATCGCCAGAGAAAAGGATTCAGAAGAATAAAGTTCCACACATTCACTTCAGCAATAAAAACAACAAAATTAAACTATGGAAGCTTGTTTCCGCCACATAATAAAACATTTTAAAAGATAATTGCGACTTTTTATCTCACAATTGCGACTTTATATCTTGCAATTCTAACTTTTTTTTCCGCAATTGCGAGTTTATGGCCCGGTTTCACAGACAGGGCTTAGATTAAGCCAGAATTAGGCTTTAGTTTAACTAGGACATTTAAGTGTTTTTTATAAACATGCCTTGGGGGAAAAAATACTGCTGTGCATCTCGAGACAAAACAATGGCAGTGACATATTTTAAGATATATCCGTGCAAGTTGCTTTCAGTTAAAACAGCTCAAACATGCATTTTAGTCTGGGACTATCTTAAGACTTGTCTGTGAAACCGGGGGTAAGTCACTACTATAGTTTGGCATTTGATACTATGTGAGAGTATTGTTTTATGCTTGTTATTTTTTATTATTTTTTACTCCTTTTATTTTTTATGTTGGTTGATTGCATTATTGATAGAGGATATGTGTGTACAGCACTTTGTTAAACACCTGTTGTTTTTAAAAAGTGCTATATAAATAAACTTTGACTTGACTAAACCCGCAGTATCCTGATATCTCTCTTTACGTTTTACTTTTGAATAAACTAATAAAATTGCTTCCCACCATACCCCTACTCTTAAGTAGCACCAGTTCTGTTAACTGACCAACATAATATACTCACCAAAGGAACTGATAAGAGTAGCATAAGGGTCTAACATGCAATTTATTTTTGCATAGACTTTGCATTAGAGAAACAGGTGTGTTTATTCAGCTAGGTTCAGAGCAGTACAGTCGCCCCAACTATAAATATCTTTAGTTAATGAGTAACCCCTGCTACATATCTGAACCACAAAGGGCATCACAAATCCATCCACTCATTTATGAGATCTGTACTGTAAGATTGTTTCACAGCAACAACAGTTATTATAATTATTTTTGGCTCAACATTTATTAAACACGAGCTGAACAAATGTGTGTGTGTACAATACATTTTATATAAAATCACTCTCATAGACATTATTGCATTTAAAGCTACAATGTGTATTCTTACAACTCTTACAATAACAAAGGCATAGTTTGATGAAGCAGTGATAAGCAGAATCATGGAACTTGTCGTCATGCTGAAGGATCTAATAATGTTTATAGATGAGTTAATACATTCATGTTTTTTTACATGACTGTGGTATAAAGCAGGTTGTGATTTTATGAGAGACAGATATCAGCGCCACACCCGAGTCCCGCGGATATAAGGGAATAAGGACATTTAATTCTACCGAATTACCGGCAAGAGCTGAATTAATACTCAAACTGTTCAGTTTATTAGACAAATTAAACTTGTGAGGTAACGCAGCGCTGTTTCACTCGGTCTACACTATCACACTAAACTGTACTTGAGTGTGTTGAAACATATAATGTTATTCTATGTGTTAGTTTGTTGGCTATATGAGACTAGCAGTAAGTTAGATCAACATTAGAATAACATACTGATAATATTTTAACATTTAATCATGTTGAGCTATATAACATTGATTCATTTTATGAACTTATGAACTCTGTCAAGTCCAAGTTTGTAGGGGAGCTCTCGGCATCTCGAGAACGCCACGCCAATTTTATTCGTTTTATTCCTCGTTTTATTTCTACTTTTGTCCCAAAGTCTGCTTGCCATGATCCAGAATGTTTGAACAAAACAACAACAGCATTAGCGTGCCGCTAGACGTAATGCAGTTGTCCACGTATGTCACCATGGTTACTATGGCAGTAAAAGCAGAAACCAAGGAAAACGCGGATATTACGTCATTGACAGGCGACAAGTGACAAGGGATGGGCACTATTTAAAACTGTGAATTTCTCTGAATTTACAAATTCTTGGAAACATTTAGGATAATGTAAGTACACAATTGAAATAAATATATAACATATAATATATAACACTGAGCAAGTGGTTTTTGGGTAGTTTGATACACAATTCTTACATAGTGTATCTTTAATTGATCATTTAATTAAACATTTGCATTTAGTTAATAATTGTATTTTGTACCTATTCATAAAGCCATTCTTATATAAAGTATTGTATTCAGCTCATAATCATATTTGAGGCCCAATATATTTTAGTTTCCATTTCAAGGGGAACCGCTGCATCAATTGCTGACACCATGATGACACCACTGCTGACACCTTTCAAGGGGAACCATGCGGACACGTCCTGCGGAAACCAATGTCTGAAGCACGTGTGAAATAACGTAAATCTTGTTGGCTGATGGCAGTCCTATGTCATCACATAAAAGGGTGTCTGCATCATCAGCTACACATCATCAGCTTTACTGTCTTCAGGAAGCCACTTTGTTTGTATGTGCGTGTCTGTCGTAGCACGCTCTGCTCTCGAGGGAGCTTGATGCACTCATTGTGATGCATTTGCAGTAGGAAGCTCTGTTCTTGCTCGACTCTTTCTTAAGGGATCTCATTTGGCTCTTGGGGGAGCTGAATGCTCTCATTGTGATGCATTCGCAGTAGGAAGCTCCGCTTGACTCTCGAGGGATGAGAATCAAGCATCTGAAGCGTCTGAGCACCTCGCGGTTCGGGTCCCATGGCTGCCGAGGTGGCAAGGTGAGATCGATCATCGGGTTTGTAGGTGAAGCATTTGGAGCTGTCTGACAAGGGTTTTTCCTTTCTTTGGGCTTCTCTGTTAGCTCCATCATGCTGAGTCAGGAAGCAAGCCTCTTCTAATCTGGTTGAGAGCATGTTATGCGTCTGAATGGGCAGAGCTTGATACAGGGTTTCCTCTTTCTCTTGGTCTTCTCCTGACTTGAGTACCATTTTTGCATTAGGAAGCCCGCTCGAGTTCTTCTGATCCAAATGGAGATCTATTGAAAAAAAAAAAAAAAAAGGAGTGTGGAGGCTATGATCTGCGCCACGGCCAGGTTTAGTTACCTGGTCGGGCGCTAAGCAGGTTTGATCAAACAAACACTTTTTGCCTAGGTCATTGGCGCCCCCTCCGGTAAGCCTCTCTGATGTTGACTTGCATGTCCCTGAGGAAGTGACTTTGACAGTGTTGAGTCACTGCAAATTTTGGCTATGTTCACATTGTCTGTACTAATTTGATTATTTGTGTATCCGGTTGGAATCTGATCTAAATTATTGACTGTCAACACTTTGTATCCCAACTGTTCAGATCCCGCGGCACTCTTTGTTTTCTGGAATATTTGTATTGGTTTCTCTGACAATGATGTTGCATTGGTAGGCATATGCCAAAAACAAAAAACGCTGGAGTTGTTTGCAATAAAGATGTTGTTCCGTTCTCCACCCACGGAAAAGCAGGTGAGAGCAGATAGGTCTTCTCGCTCACATGCAGAAGGGACCTGCTTAAGATCCTGCTATTGCGAAGGTTTAGGACTAAGAAAAGCGAAGTGTATAGTCACTATAAGCATGACTTGCTGTATTACCCATTGTTCTCTCTCCAAAAAAAGGGAGGTAGACAAGCAGGTGTGTCTGCTTGTTTGCCCAGAGAAGGGAAGTCATTAGAAGGTGGCGAGTCGCAGTGACATTTTTCGAACCACTCTCCTTCTGCCCCCTACATAGTAGTATAACATTGGTGTATACTTCCCTGATGTCAAGGAGTGTTGAGCAATCCTTCTGATAGAAAGGTGACTAGTAGTGGTTAGATTATATTATTCATTTCTTTTGGAAGCCCTCCATCTAGTACTCCCTCCCTGGTGATCCGTGAGGAATGGGTGATTAGTTGGGAGGAAATTGCGAGCAGGTGAGTTTGAATGTGGTCTATGTCCACTGTCATTTGTCACCCTACCAAACTTTTCAAATTGGGGCTTAAAATCCCATTGGGGTCTTAACTTCAGTTAGTTTACTCATTGTTTACAGCGGGACAGATGAGAGCTGATGTGTACTAAGCTGCAAGAAGTGACACACTCTCTTAACTGTCACCCTCCCCAAATACCAAATTGGGTATAAAAAAAAGCCTATGCTCTTTAGGAATATCTGTTAGGTTGAGTGTGAAAGATACAAATCTGTAACCCCAGACTGGGGGTTAGTGTAGGTTTTGGCTCCCTGGAAGGTATCCCTATGAGTATAGAGCTTGACAGGTGAAGTTAAATGTGGTCTATGTCCACTGTCACACCTGTCGCAGGGTTATATGCTCCCCTCTCTAGCTTTGGTTGGTATACTCATTGTAGAGCTGGACAGGTAAGACCTGAGGTGGACTAAGTCACAAGAAGGGGCCAACTCTTTCATCTGTCGGCCTTCCCAATCTATGAGATTGGGTATTCAGGAAGGCTTCTGCTCCTTATGAACCTCTACGGTTAAGCTTGACAGACAGAGTCTGTCGCCCAGCCCAGTTCATCGGCTGGGGTTTAAAGCAAGGTTATGCTCTCTGGTAGGCATCCTTAAGAGTAGAACTCGAGAGGTGAAATTAAATGATGATGTCCACTCTTTCACCTGTCATCCTGCCCAATTTGTCATATTGGGTATTAAAGCAGGCTTATGCTCATTTGTAAATATCTGTAAGGTTGAGCCTGATAGATGGAAGCCGTTTCCCTCTCCAATTCATCGACTGGTGTTCAAAGAAGTGCTGTGCTCCCTGGCAGGTATCCTTTAAGAGTAGAGCTAGACCAGTGAATTGTATGAGGCTATGTCTGCTCTCTCAACTGTCGTCCTACCCAATATATCATATTGGGTGTTAAAAGCAGTTCTATGCTCCTTTGTGAATATCAGTAAGGTTGAGCTTGACGGATGAAAGCTGTCGCCGTTCCCAGTTCTTTGACTGGGGGTTAAAGTAGGGTTGGGCTCACTGGCAGAAGAAGATTACGAGTAGAGCTTGACAGTTAAGATCGACTGTGGATGGAATGGAAACTTCCACTCTCTCACTTGTAGTCCTCGCCAAATTATCATATTGGGTATTGAAACAGGATTATGTTTCTTGTGAATGGGTTGATCCTCATTCCCAGGCTACTCGAAGGTTGGAGCGGGTCTTTGACAGGGCAGAATGGTCTGTATCGTTGTTAGCAAACCATTCTCTATTGCCTCTCCAGCTCATTAGACTGGACAATCATAGAAGTTGATACATTTTCTCTCAGTCCTTTTGGTATGCCGCTCCCTTAAGGCTTGTGTTAGGGTCTGGTATGATAATGTGTAGAATTGCTGTAGAGTTGCTGTGAGTGACTCCATAGTCCATATTTAGCGACTGACACAGCATCTAGTTTCCCTTTCCGGGAACCAGGGTTAAACACATAACCCGCAACGTATCTCACCCATAAATGTTCTGCAAGTTTTAGCCATAAGAAAAAATAAATTTTTGAAGACCCTTTTAAAAAAAGAAAGAAGTGTGCTTAATTGTACTGAATGTGCACTTGTAGTGTACTTGTATTTTTTTTAACACTCTAACTTATGGTCCAATTCTCACTATGAAGTAGTTGCTTATTAGCATTGATATTACAAGGATATTGGCTGTTTATTAGTACTTATAAAGCACATATTGATTTCTTATTCGGAATAAAAAGGAATAGCGACAATAGAAAATAATAGAAATAATAATTCGGAATAGGGAATTCGGACAGCCGATGAGTGTACATCGGCTGTACACTCGTTATTGCGGTGCAATGTGGGATGATTGAGTGTACTGCCAGTTTACAGCCAATGTACGCTCAACGGCTGTCTGAATTCGCTCACTCGTTTTAATTCACTCCTTCAAGTGAACTGTATTAGTGGACTAATGTAGGGAAAAGTTATTGAGGGTTTAGGGGGCAATTTCGTATTCAGTCAGGGAGAATAAATATGGAGCAAAGGCAAGTCACGAGAGAGGACAGGTGGGGCAAATGAACCAATAAATGAATCGACAGGAGAGCACATGGCTTGTCATTTGTGTTTCCTTGTGCCATGTGCTCTCCTGTCCGCACCAAACATGACAAAAACACGAGCACAAGACAGGAACACCCAGCTAATGAAACTCGAAACCGCGCGCTCACACAAGACAAGACAATACAGGAGCGTCAGGCCTCTGTCACAAAACCAAGAATATTGACTGAAGTGGCAGAAGAACCCTGACAATTTCATTTTACATTTAAAGATACTATATTCTAAAAATTTCAACTTCATTATTAAATACACAAATGTGTAATTGCAAATGACATACAAATTTCAACAGAAATGTAATTAAAATATACTTTAGTTTACCATAAATACTAACCATATTTCAAAGACAATAGAAGAAATTATGAAATTACTTATCCTCCTGATACCCAGAAAAAATAGTAGTGTGAATTTTTATATATATATAAAATATAAAGATATACTGTATATATATCATTACATTTAATATCATCGTTACATTCACTGCTTACTTAAGTATATTCTTCATATAGTATTTTTTTCTATATTAAGTACACATTTTTAAAAGTGTGCAAAATTTATTTTTTTTCACAAGGGAAAAGTAAGTTAGTTCAGAAGGTAGAAACAATAGTAGCACAATGTGAATGTATTTGTTGATACACAACTCACGTGTGTGTGTGTGTGTGTGTGTGTGTGTGTGTGTGTGTGTGTGTGTGTGTGTGTGTGTATGTGTGTGTGTGTGTGTGTGTGTGTGTGTGTGTGTGTGTGTGTGTGTGTGTGTGTGTGTGTGTGTGTGTGTGTGTGTGTGTGTGTGTGTGTGTGTGTGTGTGTGTGTGTGTGTGTGTGTGTGTGTGTGTGTGTGTGGATATAGCGAGAGGGCAGGAGCATTTGAGAACGCCCCGAGGGAGAAATGTGCACTTGTTCACACTGCCCTCCATCTGCTCTCTATGAGAACGTCAGCGTGACAGAATATGCCATCTTTCAAGCGCGAGGAGCCTGTTGTACTGTAATGACAAATCATCTGACAGCACTTTATTAGAAAGGAGAACACCTCCCGTGTGCCTTTTGTTGCTTTTCATTATATCGCCTGCTCTCCTCTTTGTTTAACACTCCCTCTTTTGTATTTGTGTGTGTGCAGAATAAGGCACATAATGCTCTGTTCTTCAGTCCCCTAAGGACATTATCATATTATCTGTTGTTTCTCATTTACTTTTGTTTGATTTACCTCAAGGCAGAGCATACTGTACCCTGCAAAACAGTCAGGGTGTGCATAACCCTGGACATGAAGTTATACCTTGACAAAGATTAGTCTTGGGCTCTGTTCCAAAACCTAGTGAGCTGCATAATTTTGCTGTAAGCGTGTTCCTAAAAGCTAACAATTTAACATAAAACATGTATCATGCACAAATATTGACTAAATACTTGAAAATGTTCAACATTTCTCTTGCCATTATTTTCTCACTGAGCTTCTTGCAATGAATTATGGGATTGCCTTCTACACAAAATAAATAAATCCCTTTATGCCCCCCAGAGAGATTAATTCGAGAGCAAATGGAGACTTTTGCTCCAGCTCTCAAATGTTTTTCCTGTGAAAACGACCCCAATAATCTCAGATGTTTCTCTTTATACAGTTTCCTAAGAGATCTCAACAATACCTCAGACAGTACTTAGGCTTGATAAGAAGCAGACATCACCCATATCAAATCTTCAAATAACACGAGCTGAGCTATGCTATCCACACATGTGATAGTCCTACATTTACTATATGTCAGCATTTCTCTGGTGAAAAAGAACTGTGCTTTGTACTGAATGTACAAAAATTTTACCTATAGGGGGAAAACAGCTTTTCACTGTGGCAGTACCCTTAAAAGGACACATTTACACCATTTTTTCCTCCCTAAAAGGTGCATAGTATGTAGTGATATCAGGTAAAATGGGCCATTTAAGGTTTGGTGGTCCCAGCCCCTATGGAAATTAGAGCCAATGACTGCAAAGGATTTCAAACTGTTGTCATAACTGTGCTTGACAAGTAACAGGTGATTTGATTGGTTTATGGTTGCTATGGTGGGCGGGGCAATAATTCAAATCAAGACTGCACCAGAAAGCTGCATGGTAGGTAGACTGGCATATCAAATCTAACTTAACTATTATAAGGATGATACATCTATAAAAAATAAAAAAAAAGCATAATATCTGTCTTGATGGCATCAATCAGAAATAATGTTGTTAGTTTGGTATATGAACATATTTTTTGAAAAAGTTATGTTTTTCTTGGAGGCCCAATTTACCTTAACCCACTGAGGTCAAATGGGCCACATGGTTTCAGCTAAAATGGGCCATCATGTGTCACACACACACACACACACACACACACACACACACACACACACACACACACACACACACAGTTCACTGATCTATGCTGTTCCAAAATGGAATTGCACATTTGAATATGTGGGTTTCCACCCAAAATGTTTTTTTTTATTTAATGGCACATATGAATATGTTTGTTTAATGCAGTTTAAATGTTAATTGTGTTTTCAAATTAAAATTGATGATAAATTACTATTTCCCTTTGCAGTTTGACTGGCCCATTTTACCTGAAACTGCTCATGCAAAAACAGTTGGCACAGCTAATGTTTCAAGAACTGTAGGGCCTAAATAATTATATTTTATTACATAATATTAACAAAAAGAGTCATTATTAATCATAAAAACACATGGAAAAGGAATATATGGTATTGTATTATTGTCCCAAACTATTTACCAAAAAGCGGCCCAATTTAAATTTTAGGATACCGGGTATCAGATTTGCACAATCCATACGCACAACGCTTCGGCATGTTTCCCATGCTGGAAAGCTTGCCAGACCTCCCACGCCTAGTTACGGTTGCTAAGCCACGATTGGCCAGTGGCGGTTTTCAGGCGTGGCTTAGCGAAGGGTCAATTATCCCTTTAATGGAGCATTTACTATTGTCTCATTTAAGTCTCCCAATTAGTTATAAAATAAAACGAATTAAAACAAAAAATTATCTCTGAGCAGTGTTGTACGTTGGCTACAATTATAATAATATGTAGGCCTATTTGATTCTGTCAAGAGTTAACAATCTAAATCTAAACAGTATATTTCGCGTCTGAAAACACAGCACACAGGAACTTACATCGTTCAGTAGCGCGACACTGTCCCTTTAAGGCCCGAGGAGCTTCGCCACAGTGGGTCAATTCACTAGCTTCTCTTGGGCGTGATGCCAGTTGTTGGGGAAGGCTGTCAGAAAGAGCAGGCCAGCCAGCAGACCCATTAGTCTAGACTGCCATAATCACGCAGGGGAGAAGGCTACAGAGGACAGAGCTGGACCCCTCGGGTCAGCAGGAGATGTATGTCAGGCCACTGAACTCTAACACTCTTCTCGAGGCAGGTTAAAGATACAGTCCCTGTTTTCAACACTTGGCAGCCAGCCCATATAGGCTACGTGTGAGAATAGGAGATGTTAATGCGCGGGAGGGCTTTAACGTGCGCGCATACTGTACATTTCATTCAAAAGTCGTGTTCAATATAAAGTGAGAAAAAAGGGTAAATACACTGTATCATAAATAACATGCATAATATAGCCTAGATTTCATAACGAATGCACTACATGGTCGAAAAATAAAAAAAGTGCTTCATTTTGTGCCATAATAGTCTGTGTCATATTTATTAGTTTGCTTGAATTAACTGGCGCTCTCAGCAGCACAACATATGCTGCAATATTTCTCCCTCGTGTGGCACATATTGGTAACTACACACAAATAAAACATATATTATAAAATAAAAAATAGTTAATTGGTTAATTTAAAGATAATATAATAATACCTCAATTATTTTTATAAACCTTATACTGTACACCATAAAAATTTGAATTTGGTGTTATATGCAGGAATTATGATAGCAGAAATAATGTTAAGATATATATATATTTTTTTTTTTATTTGACCTAGTATATAGGTCTAGAATATAGAAATGATGAATGAAGATAAAATACATGATATGAGACTGGATCTACCCCAAATCCTTCCTCATAAATTAATGAAAATAATATTTTTGTTTGTTTTTTATTATTATTGTAGATAGACAGACCGTTTAGTATGGCTTAAATGTGATTATTTTTGATTCAACATGCCTATACGTATTATTATTTCTTTCTTACTATTACAAAGCTATTATGGTGGCCAATTGGACTTTAATTATTGAACTAATTATTAATTTAAATAATTTTATTAATTAATCCATTACAAAAGGTTTTACAATTCCTGAAATGCAGATTGCATTTTTAATTTCATAAACATATATTGACTAATAAAACAGTGCTAACAATTAAAACAAAAATTATAATTATTATGGCAACACTTTGCAATAAGGTCTTATTTGTTAAGTCATTAGCTAACATGAGCTAACAATGAGAAATGTATTTTTACAGCATTTATTCATCTTTGTTAACGTTAGATAATACAAATATGATTGTTCATTGTTTGTTCCTGTTACTTGCATTAACTAATGTTAACAGACACAACTTTTGACCGTAAAAAATATTAATAATTGAAATTAACAGTAAATAAAATTAATAAATATTGTAGAAATGGTAAATGGACTGCATTTATATAGTGCTTTCACCGACCAAAAGTATCGATCATTGTTAGTTGACGTTATTGTACACTAATATTAAACAAAGTGTTACCATTACTGTCATGCAATAACATCGTTTATGGAGCACAGCTTAACAGATTTTGTTATAGTCATCTTTTTTATTATGAATACAGCATTATTTTAATGATAAGAACCTATGTGTGAGCTTTATGAAGCCAATCCCCTAAAGAGACATGTGGTAGCCTTCTTATTCTGAGGCAATCCTATTAAATCTTTGCAGGTGGATGACTGGTTTTGTTATGGGTAGATTGGTGGTTTGTCTCCCGGTGACAGATGGCACTCGTTTAAAGCTAAATGCATGCTGGGAAACTGCACTCTCATCTTATTGGCATTAAGACGACCAGTAAAACACAACCTCTATGTTTTCAAGTGCAAAAAGACATAGGCAACATTTCTGCAATGCGTGTCGTGACTTATAGTCCACGGAAATGAAAGAAAGCAAGATTGGTTGGAGAAAAAACGCATAGTACATAAAGTAATTACGAGTTGAAATGGACTACTGAGATTATTACTGATCCATTGAGCTTTGGATATTTGATTTGAGAGGAATTCCCAGGTTTTGCTGATCTTCACTTGATGCCTCTGCAGAAAGATATCTTGAAGGAGGTCTGGACGGAGGACAGGTGAGTGCTTTCTGCTTTACTATAATTGATGTCATAAGTGTGTGTTTTGCTGATAATGTTGATTTATCTCTTAGTCTCCCTAATGATGACTCCAAAAGGTCAGTACAGGTGAGTTACACTTATATGTGTTTATGTAAGTTTGTGTATGTTTCAATCTATGTCTACACATTCACATTCAAGGGCAAGCATACTTTAATGTGGGTCTAAAAGAGTGAGAACATATTGAAGACCTTTTTTTCATTTAAACTTCGAAAGTTTAAGGATTAAAAACAATTGTAAAAAGATTTCAGTTCTTCCACTGAAGCTCGAGATGCTCTTTGGATCGTTCTCAAGTCATGCTTGAGGACACGGTCATCACGTTTTGCACAAATTATTGAGCTCAACTGATGCTGTTATTAAAGAAAAGGGTGACAAACCAAATACTAAGATATTAGGAAATTCATGTTCATTTTTTAATTCAACTTTTCACTGGTATTAATATAATGTTCAGTCATGAAACTCCAGAGGGCGCTGACTGACAGGCAATCTGCATGCAATCACATCATTACCACATGGGAAAAGCTGATTGGCCTCTGGTGATTCTGCAGCCAATGAGATTTTGTGCTCAACATTTAAATAGTTTGGTTTATTGTTTGCTTTAAGCTAGACCTGCAGCGCTACCCCTCCACCTCCCCCAGCTCCACCTGCCTAGATCTGCTGTGGGATTTATGAATGTCTATTTAAGCAAATCATCTCTTCCTTCTAGTTAATTTATAGCATCAAATAAACATGAATGAACAGAAGGAATGTTGTTCTAACCGCGGAAAGGCGTCACTCCGTTTTTCAAGTTCAAATCCTCCCGTGTTAATCTACTAACTCTCCTGACTGCTTTGTCAGACAAAATGGCGGATGGCGAAGTATGATTGGTCAGATCACCTGTCAATCAAGCTCCCTGCGAAGGGTCAATTTCCAGTTGGCTGATAACATTTGAATGAATTCTAAAAATGCAGTGTTGTGCGAGAACATGAACAAACGTGAACGACGCTCTGCACATTTGACGGGCCAGTGCTGCATCGTCACGAAAGTTTAATCAATATAAGCATTCAAGCGCAAAACGACGTAAAAAGGAGCTCAATTCATTACTCCGAAGCGTGCGCCTAGAAATCCGCATTTCAGACAGAGCGCGAATACTAAACTGAGCTCTCTTTCACATCTTCTTGCGCTAAAAACAGACATATTCAAACAGAATGATGTCAAAAAGACTGTCTTGGCCAGTGTCCTCGTAAACGTAAACATAGACATGTTTTGTCATAGTTATGTCTTAAGTGAATGCAAACAGCTGTGAAAGAAAACATCAGTATATTGGATAATAATATCTAAAAATAAAACCGACATAAAAATGTATACAAACTAAATTGACAGGTTAGAGAATGACAACAACAAAAAAAACTAATACTTTAACTAAAATTAAAATTAAAACAGAAAATATAAAAATTAAAACTAATTCCAAATATGAATAAAAATATAATAGTATCTCAGTGATATGACGACAACACTACTTTTTCACTTAAAGTCCCCCTTTGGTGAAAATCCAGCTAATGTTGTTTATATGTCTATGTGGTGTTTTTAATTTGCTTTAAGACAAACCATATGCAAATTCATAAGTCAACATCATTGCTGAGTATTTTCTCCTTAAAACTGCAGTGAATCAAAGACAGTCTCAAAAACGCGGTTTGAAATCGCTGGTGTTTCTGACGCCACAAACTACCTTGTAACCAATCAGGTCAACGTGTGATCGTCAACGAGTGGATCTCTGAGCTGTTGTGAGTGAGCGGAGGCGGGGCTCATTTGCATATTCATAGAACCGCGTATACTAAATGAGGCAAGGGTGTAGAGTTACATTCAAGCTATTTTAAGGCATGAAGGAATTTTATTTCAAGGAGTAAATGTTTAATAATTGTATTTTGGTGATCAAAGATGAGTTTTAAGGGATACAATTATTGACTACAGGGGGACTTTAAATGATTCTGCTGATAATCCAGTGTAACGAAGAGCGTTAGCAGTGTTCAGTAGATGGTACGCTCCTCTTGTGTTGTTGTGGTTGCTCCTGAGGCAGATGGGCTTTGCACTGAATCCTATTATCAACTTCTCTGGACTAAACTAGCTTTCATAATCAGCCACACTGATGCCCTCAGCACGCACTCATATAAACACACATGACAGCTTCATCTGCTCTCTTGCCTGGACTTTTACTCTTGAACCGATGTCATCTCAATAACCATGTCTTCAGAGAAGGTACATCTTAACTGTGGCGTCTCATAGCCGAAAAGAGCTTCTAGTTTCTAAATGCAGTTAAAGATGTATTAAATGTCAATGTATTAAGAGTCCGGATGTCGTAATGGAACCAATAAGAAAATGTCGAACTAGAAGCCACTAAACAAGCCTAAATTTGTTAATAGCTACAAGTCTGTTTGATTGATTAGTTGGTGTTTTCTGTCAGCATACAACTTTTGCTGGACATAATATGTACTAGTTTGTTATTTTTCATACTTTTCAAGAGCCTTTTTAACTGCAAATGTGTAATCTCAAGATGGCAGTGCCACAATCCACCTCAAAGACTCATTCTGCCTTGATCCTGTTTACAGGTCCAGATTCTCTAAGATTGTCATTCATTAGTCATCCATTCTAATAATCTATAATCGAACATCTTTTCTTATAGTAAAAGTCATTTTGTATCTTAATTTGTCAATTAATTTGATGAATCTGTTATTGGATTCTGTTAAAGGTTTTCTTAAGGGCTGTTTTAGGATTTTTCTTTGACTTTTTGAATAAAATAGCATATAAAAAAAGAGGTTCTTATTGGCAATACATGTGGGCTCTTGATTACGTAAGCCAAGGGAGCCCTTTGCCTTTAGGTTAGGTATCGTTCGTAGTCTGGAAATTGTGTAATATCTATATCTTGATTGACCAAACTGACTCTTTGATCATCTGATTGATTGTGTCTTCTCATTGGCAAGATTTAGAAAGTCTTTAGAGGAGGAAAGCAATGCTAACCACATTGACTTTCATAATATTAGCAGCAAATGGATTCAGTGTGCTCTCGTCTTTGTTCTATGGCTCCTGGTATCTGTATATGGGTTAAGTAATAGATCAAATTGTTAAGAATTGCATTAACAAATTCATTTAAAATGACCTTTTAATGCCAAAATGTTTCTAGAATTGTTTTGGTCCCACTTTATTTGAAGTGTCTTTAACTATAATGTACTATAAAAAATAATAACATTTATTACACGGCTCTGTGGAATGCTTGATTCTGATTGGTCAATCGTGCCATCCAGCGTATGTTATTCCCTGATAACAACCGCTGAAAACAGAGCAGCGCTGGAAGTTTGCTGGAACGGTTTTTCCTTGTGGAAGTTTTGCGTTTGTTGTGCTAATTAAATATAAAAAAACTCAATATTTCAATATTTTGTGCACAGTTATTTAATTATGCCATCCAGTATTGTGGCCTCGCTCTCTATAGTTTCATACAAACGCAGCGCCTGCCATTTTGCGACTATTGTTTTGTACACTATTGGATTATAAGATAACAACAGGTATGATTTTAAAATAGTTTCATCTCAAATCAATATCTTTTATCTCCATAATTATTTAGAAATTGTGTGTAATAAGGGGTGTGACTGTATACCGTATCCCTTAAATGTCCGTCTTTGAACTTCCTTTCTCAGCGGAAGCTTTACGTTTAAAGGCCTAATAATATGTTTAGTCTCAGATCAATATTGCATGTCTAATTATTTACTTACGTGGCAAGTAGCTGCGTAATAAGCGGGATAATGTACATCCAGCGGTTGTTATCTCAGAATAAACCCATTCAGGCTGATGCTAGACCCCTCTGCTTCATGTCGGGGTCCTGATCACCCTGCCGGGGGTTTATTCTGAGATAACAACCGACTGGACGTACATTATCCCTTACTTAAAGCAACACTAAAGAAGATTTTTTACCTTAAAATAATGTTTCCAAAATCGTTTCAGCGGTTCATAAAGTCGTAACAGGGTGAAAGGCACTTGTACCTTCGCTTTACGGTCCTTTATCTGTTATAACCACACTATGTAAGATTGCCAGATTGGGTCGCGTTTCTGTAGTCCGAATGAGACATCAGAAAACTACAAATTTGACTTGCTTTACGTCAAGTGTTACAATAGTTATTATTTTGTTTTTCTTCGTTTCTGATGTCGCAATACATCATACTTTCATGAAATCATGCATCATACTCTACCTTGTCTGTGGAAATCATTCATTCCAAAGCTGGATAAACAGCGAGCATGTGTACGACAGTAGCTGCGGTAGGCTAAATTATTTACGACAGCGGTAATGGACAATTCCGCCTCCAACCTGTAGGGTGACCGCAGAGGAAAAGTTATTTAGTGTTGCTTTAAAAAATGATTTGATACAATGAACTTATTGCATGCATGCATATTTTTACATTGTACTCATATTTTTAAAATACCTGCATGCAATTACAGCTGTAATTAATTTCTATAATTACAAGTTTGATTACACTGTTGACCTTCGCTTACACCTTAACCCACCCTTAAACCAACCCATACCACCAAACCTGTCCCTAACCTTACCCGAATCCCACTTCAATAGCCTCACAAGTGTTTTGAACATCAACACAATAAGTACATTGGACCTAACAATTATTATTTTATGACACCTAATATAAAGTGTGACCCTTTCTATGGAATATTATTTGGCATTGGAAATAATACAGAACAGGCCGTTTAGCACGTTTTCCATGTTTAATATTTTTGAATGTTTGTTTTTCAAAAACAGGAAATATTTTATACATGTGTTTCCTTTTTCCTGAGTATCCTGTTACATTTTTAACCAGAAAGGGAGGAGAAAAGGAGCGAGAATATGTCAGAGAGGGGTTGACCGAGGCCACTGGTGCGTGATGGCACTGAAACTCGCTGACCCCAAAGAGTTTTCCCCATTTACTTAAACATTAACCGTAACTAAAAATTATTCAATCAATATTTCTCAGCCAACCAAGCAGATACAGAACCTCACTTACATACAGATCTGGATCTATTGCGGCTAACGGTCTATGGAGGGATTTTCCATAATGTATGAGTAAAATCCCCATGCCGGCAGAAATCAAGGATCCCACTGTCTTTGCTCTTTGTTAAAGAGAGGTCTATAAATACTCATATAAGATTGGAACTAATCAGATTATGTGCTCCCCACTCCGTGCAGTACGGAAGCAGGCTGTGACGTCCGGCCTACATTGTGTAAGAATTAGACTTTCTGCAGCATTCTGTACATAAGAGGTCACGTCTTAAACCAATGTGCCACAGTTAAACAGATTTAACCTCCTTTGTTTGAGCAATGTTTGAATGTACAGAACATGTTGATTGATTTGTTTGTCCTTAAGAAAGGTGTAGACATGATTATCACACTACAAAGATTACGCGTTTAATGTAAGACGGCATCAATTAGAAGTTGGGTCTTTTTTTCTCTATTATGACATATCTGAGTTCTTTAAAGGGGTCATGACATGTTTTTTTATTTTTTATTATTATGTTCTCTTAGGTGCAATTATAGTATTACTAATTTACAAAAAACTTTTAAAATGTAGTGATTTATGACCTTTTCCCACCCTGTTTATCATCCTCTGATTCAAACTGAACTCTTAAAGGGGAAACACCCCCAAAACAGACTGTGTTAACGCCCACTGTTATGATTGGCTAACGTCAGTGCCTATGCATCAATTATTAACGCCCCCAGCCAGAACATTTGCGGATTCGGCGTATTTAAAAAGTAGTTTAAAGTTTTAAATACATTACTTACAGTTTGCGTCGTCGTTGTTGAGCCCAGAATAGTCGGCACGGACTTATCTTTGAGCAACAGTTTTCTGGCAAAGCCATCATCATTTTGGGATTTGTTCTCAAAACATTCATCCTTCAAATGTATAGAACAAACGCTTAAACTAACACTACCGTGACTGGGACGTCCGCAAAAAATAAAGTGCATCCATTTTTCCCTGACGTCTGGATCTTTCGCAGCGTATTCAAAGATGTTGTTTGTCCACAGCCAGGAACAGCACATCTGCGGCATCGTCATTTCCCTGTACACAGACCCACTCGGCTCGCTGTCCGTCGACTGAACACTTGTGAGGCGCGCAGCGCGTGGGCGCGACAATGATACGAAATGAGCGTAGTTGCCTTGCGCTGAAAGCGTAGTTGTCTTGTGCTGGAGGCGGTCATATGCAAACGCTGGTACGTCACTTCGCACCGTGACGTCACTTCTTACCATGGATCCAGAACGAGCTGTATTTAGAGCTTGATTAAATAAATGATTCGTTTATAATGGGGAGGACGTCTTAAGCTATGAAACTTGCAGGACGTTTTAATGGTACAAAGACCTCTTATATACCAAAAGATCAAGGCAAATTTGGTTTCTCATGTCATGACCCCTTTAACAAACAAAATGTAGGTTGGGATTTTGTAGGGAATTAATTGGATGGTTGTTGCTTGCGATTGGTGGATCTCAGGTTGGTCGGGGGGGGGGGGGGTATTTTGATTAAAGATTATAGTGGAACATTAATTAAAAAATGTATGATTTCATGGTGACTTTAAGTAATGTACATTTCTATGTTCATAATTTTGCTTGCTTTCATTGACGTTTGGCAATTGGTAAGTTTAAAACTATTTCTCTCATTTACACTGCTGTGCACAGAAACGTACAGGCATGTAAAAGAAAAACTGCAAATGTAAATGTGATTCATTGTCCTTATTAACAGCCACGTAGAAGACAAAAAAGAAGAAGCCGGAGGCAGATTCTGGAAAGGCCAATGGAGCCGAAGACAAACCGAAAAAGAGCAAAGCTAAAAAGACTGAAGAGTTGTCAGGCGAGGAGGAGAATACGCCTTCAAAGAGTCAGTCTGATACATTACACATCTCACACTGACACACAGCACAAACCCATACTTTGCAACTGTTGTGACTTTTTACTGGATTTAAATGATTTGGATGCTCGCTAGGAACTAAAATAATCACCAAACAATGGTTACATTGACATTGAATTGTCACATGTTCAGGGTTCTTTTCTGAGAGAAATGCTGTACAGTGGCTACCGAAATATGTAAAATACAAAAATATATATGAAAATCATTTCATTAAGATAACAAAAAAGCATTTTTTTTTTATCAGTACATTCCACAAAAAGACATTTGTCAGTTTTAAAATGATAGACTTTATTATGGACGTTGGAACATGGAGTGAATGTGATTGAACCCTAGGGTTTCAATTTTAAAGAACGCATTATGCCACAAATGTTCTATATGAGGAGAAATGTTGTCAATGATTGCATATTTTAATGTTTTTAACAGTTATTGACATTTTTATAATGAAAAAATTTATGTTTATGAGCGGTTTAATTGATAACATTTTATTAGAAATAAAAATGTATTAAATCAAAATTAATTAATCAAAACTAAACCCATAAAATGATCCCCTGGTGGAATGCCTTAAAAGGTTTTATAGACCTTATTCAGAGCAGCGCCATGACGGGCATGAAAGCGAGGCTGTGAGGGATAGACTTACCGTGTTTTCAATGGCATCTGCCTATAAAGCTCTAGATCACTTATACTGTTTTTATTTATTTATTTTGTCTGCTGAAATTTCTCGGAAAATTTCTATGCAGAACTATCCAAAAACATTAAATAACTGTACAACCCACTGAAGAGATGTATGTCTATCCCAGCCTCACTGTCATTTAAAAATCAAAGATGGCGCTGCTGTGAATAAGGGTTATATACGTACAGTAAGCGCCTGACAGGCTCTATATACAGTAGAACCTCTTCTACTAAGAGTGACATCTTTGGTTACTCTGCTAAACACCTGCGTGAACTCACATCATACATCTAATAAAACAAGGAGCTTAGGGATATCACATAACGCTGTGTAGTATAATCCACCAGAAGAGAATCAAGACGCGTGACGTAGAATAAATGAATACAAAGAGACTTTACAGAGAACTTTAACTTACATTACACACTAACAATGACATTCCGCGTTTCCAATAATAGATTTGCGTAAAACTTTTGAGATTTTTTTCTAAATATCGATACAAAACTATTGCGAAATGACGGCGTTTCCATTAACAGATGTTATGCGTCTAAAACACAATTTTTTCCTCTCGCGATGAGTCATTTAAAAAATCATGGCAACGGACGTTGGTAGGTTTATATATCACAGCCACCGCACTAGACATTATTATTATTATTAACGGAAGGAGTCATATGTGTGTTATCCAAGCATTAATGGCAAGGAAAGACCCTTATACAGTGAGCGGCACATATGAGGAGTTTCTCACTCATTTCTGCTCCGAGGTCTTGATTGTGGCATTTCTTTGAGGTTTAGAATCCAGTATTCCAGTAATTCTTTTGTCTTTTATGAATTTAATAAAGAACTCTGTCTCATATTCTGTCCGAACACACCGCGCCTTCTAAGTCAGGTGACTATAAATGCGCAAAAACTGTATCCATTACAGTTTTGCGAAATATTTCTCTTTCGAATTGCCTGAAAAACCACCTCATGCGAGCGTAAAAAATTGTTTGCGATAAATGGGAGTTTTTGCGAAATTTACGTGTTTCCATTGAGCGTATTTTCAATTCGCAATTTCAATTTGCGCAATTTGAAGGGTAATGGAAACGCGGCTATTGACAACACTGAACCCAGAACAGAGAGAACTGAGGGCGTATATACACAAGGAATGGTAATCAACAGAACAAGGAACAGGTGCGATACTCAATCAGAAACCATGGCAAAAAACGAGAACAAGAACTTGTGACTTTTACATGCACAACTTTTGTTCCAATCGGACTGAATTCATTCCGATTGATAAATCCGAATGTAGTGTTTACATGAACGCTAAACGTGATCGGGTTGATGTGCGCGTTTACAGCCTATAGCATGTCACAAGCTTCAAATCGGAATTGATTTTCTGACGTGCACAGCACGAACATACAGATTTTCCTGCTGTTTGCGTATAATAATAATTCTCCTACATTGGTTCTTCATTTGTTTTAAACAGCAGACTTACTATTTATCCATTTCATGTTCTCTCGATCGGATTAGAAAAGGAATAAACCACCCCTTTCAATCGGATCGGAATTCATTCGGATCGAGCTCAATCGGATCGAGTAAGGTGTTTACGTGAAGGCCTTTCAGTCCTATTGAGCCGTCAATCCGATTACTAATGGATTATTTGTTTGCATGTAAACGTAAGTGACAAGGAACAACAAAACTAAAAAGGAAATGATCTTTATAGGGGCCAGTTGATTATTAAATTACATTCAGATATTTTTTAAGTGCTTAGTGTTAGAACACTGTTTTGGGAGCACTGTCATTTTGTACTAGTGGAATGATCTATGGTTGCTAAAACAACTTCTTTTCACTTCTCAGTAGAGAGCAAAACAGTAAAGAAAAAGAAAACCGAGAAGGACAAAGAAGACATAACAGAGAAGAACACAAAAAAGAAGACCAAGAGTACTCCTAAGAAGAAGAAAGGTACAGTACAAGTGATTTTTAATCCTTCAATTAGTGCAAATAGATAATCATTAACCATGAATTTCCATCCATCCATCCATCCATCCATCCATCCTTCCATCCATCCTTCCATCCATCCATCCATCCTTCCATCCATCCATCCTTCCATCAATCCTTCCATCAATCCATCCATCCATCCATCCACCCATCCATCGACCCATCCTTACGTCATTCCACCCATCCTTCCTTACATCATTCCACCCATCCTTCCTTACATCATTCCATCCTTCCTTCCATCCTTCCATCCATCCATTATTCCACCCATCCTTCCTTCCATCATTCCATCCTTCCATCCATCCATCCATCCACCCATCCTTCCATCCATCATTCCACCCTTCCTTCCATCCATCCTTCCATCAATCCATCCATCCACCCATCCACCCATCCTTCCATCATTCCACCCATCCTTCCTTCCATCATTCCACCCATCCTTCGTTCCATCATTCCACCCATCCTTCCTTCCATCCATCCTTCCATCAATCCATCCATCCATCCTTCCATCATTCCACCCATCCTTCCATCTTTCCACCCATCCTTCCTTCCATCATTCCACCCATCCTTCCTTCCATCCATCCTTCCATCAATCCATCCATCCATCCATCCTTCCATCATTCCACCCATCCTTCCACCCATCCACCCGTCCTTCCACCCATCCACCCATCCATCCATCCATCCACCCATCCTTCCTTCCATCATTCCACCCATCCTTCCTTCCATCCATCCTTCCATCAATCCATCCATCCATCCACCCATCCACCCATCCTTCCATCATTCCACCCATCCTTCCTTCTATCATTCCACCCATCCTTCGTTCCATCATTCCACCCATCCTTCCATCAATCCATCCATCCATCCTTCCACCCATCCACCCATCCTTCCACCCATCCACCCATCCTTCCACCCATCCACCCATCCTTCCATCTTTCCACCCATCCTTCCTTCCATCATTCCACCCATCCTTCCTTCCATCATTCCACCCATCCTTCCTTCCATCCATCCTTCCATCAATCCATCCATCCATCCTTCCACCCATCCTTCCATCATTCCACCCATCCTTCCTTCCATCCTTCCATCAATCCATCCATCCTTCTATCAATCCTTCCATCCATCCATCCATCCATCCTTCCATCCATCCATCCATTATCTAAACCATGTAGGAAACTTGTCCTACGAGCCGTAGGCAGGGAATTAAGTGGCAAATTATTTATTTTAAACATAATATTTAATATGATTAATAGTGTCGCACACAAATCATTCGTAGGTGGGTCTGATTAAAGTCTTTTTTATTATATTATATTATTTAAAAAATTTTTATTCATTATTATAAAATTTAATTAGCATCGTTTCAGTCAATCAACCTTCAGGCTTACCGATAAGTAGTTAAAACAGGATATTAAAAAAAAAGCCAAACAAGACTGTTGTTGTGCTTTGGGAATAGATTGGATCATGTAAATAGACTGGATCTCTACATGACAGGTGGATGGTGGGGGAGGGAGGTGAAAGCTGGTGAATGGCACTGGATGATGCTTATAATGTTGGCATTCTC
This sequence comes from Phoxinus phoxinus, assembly GCF_949152265.1. Classification (NCBI taxonomy): domain Eukaryota; kingdom Metazoa; phylum Chordata; class Actinopteri; order Cypriniformes; family Leuciscidae; genus Phoxinus; species Phoxinus phoxinus. The sequence continues at coordinate 23,453,624 of NC_136893.1, read as the reverse complement.
ATTCATTTTAATGGGAGTTGCCTTATTTTGCCTTATTATTATTATTAGGGGCCAAGCACCGTAGGTGTTTAGGCACCTATTGTATCCATTAGTCGTCGTCGTCTTCTTCCCTCTCTTGAGTCTATGGCATACCATAGAACTGTATGGTAAAAAGTTATGAAATTGGTACACAGTCTAAACATTAACCACAGCAATTTGGGAGTCTGTAGCTCGATCCCTCTAGCGCCACCAACTGTGAGTTGCACGTTTATGCTAATAACTTTTGAACCGTAAGGGCTCATAAGAAGCTAAATTATTTTTTCTCTCCAATTCCTTGACTCAAGACAATTTGATTTACATAATTTTCCGGCATTTAATTTTAGATTTTTTTTTCCATGTCTGCCATTTTGGGCACCTGCCATTTATGTCATAAAATGGTATATTTTACGAGCGCATTGGCGTATCGTTACAAAACTCGGTATGTGTATTTGACAAAAATACTCAAAAAATTATAATTACGTCTAAAAAAAAAATGCTAATAGCTTTTGATTAATTTTGCCTATTGTTATAAAACTTAATAGATTCATTGGGCCATGCTGAGAACATAGATACCAATTTTGCCATAGTCTGCCAAACTTCCTGTCCACCATTTTTTTCAAAATCTACTTTTTCAAACTCCTTTGCTCCGACCATTGCTCTGATTTCCACGAAGATTTTATCAGATCATCTTCAGGCCATCTTGACAAAAAAAAAAGTGGAATTCAAGTTTATTTATCAAACCATTCCTGAAAAATGCTCGAACAATTCAATGACGAGCACGCAAATGGACTCAAGGCTATATCTATGCAACCCTTTAGCGTATTCTGACCAAACTTGGTGTGTGTAATGACAACCATGACCTGTGGGCACCTGCACAGCTTTGGCACAGTGCCACCTAGTGGTCACAAGATATGGAAAATGGGTTTTTCCCTTATACTTCTAAACGGTTTGACCAAAAATCATAAAACTTGTCTCTTTAGATTCGGTGCATCATTTCTATTGTATTCCTTCTATTGTATTCATGCTGAGAACATGGATACAAATTTTGCCATAGTCAGCCAAACTTCCTGTTCGTCATTTTGATTTTCTTTAAAAACCTACTTTTCCGAACTCCTCGTTTGTCTGATTTTCACCAAATTAGAGTTAGACCATCTTCAGCCCATGTCGGTTATGGATTCAAGTTATGGATTTTATGTATGTTTTCGTATACTGAATCAACTAATTTGATGGCATAATGCCAAACTGCATCTGTATCTCTGTAAAGATTTGACAAATTGACACCAAACTTTGTGTGTGTACTTGTCAGCGCCACCTATTGGTCAAAAGTAATAAGCAATTATGTCACAGTATAAGAAATTGTATGTATCTCCAAATGTCTTTATTCAGTTTTGCTGTTGATCTGATGCTCCCTGCCTTAATGTTTAGCTCCTCATTCTGCCACTGTGTTGCTTCCCAATGATAACCAACCAAACCCTGCTGGCGCCATTTATATGATTTGTTCTTCAAAATTGACGTTTCTAACCGCCATTTTGATTAGATTCTGCTGATGAAGATGATGGGGATGATGAAGAGGAGACCTCACAGAAGAAGACAAAGAAGAAAACCACCAAAGAAGGCTCCCCTGCTGGCACCAAAGAAAAGAAATCAAAGGCCAAAGGTCAGTTGAGCGTATTCACACTTGAATGCATGCTAATGAGCGAGGCCAAGGTTCATTTTCAGCTTTGTTCCATTAGTTTCAACAGCCAAGTGGCATTTATGTTATTATAAGAGTCACTTTGAACTTTGCACTTTGTTAGGGGGTTGAGTGTGTTTTCCATATACAGAGAGTATTTTTGGGACCTTAAAACAGTTTGAGATTTTTAGGTTTATTTCCCCCTCCGAGCAAAACACTTCAGGTATCGAATCAGAGGAAACTTAGACAATGGCTTCAGTGTGTGTAACTCTTAATGTGGTTATGTACACATGCATGGGGGGTTTGCTGCTCAGGAAGAGGATTAGCGCTAGATCTCGTGAGCTAAGAAGATTAGCCAGAACAATACGGCAGAGCTGTCTAAAAGATCACCACTCCGGTGTGTCTATGAGCTGAAGTGGGGACTTTCAAGTGAATTTAACTCTTGTTTTTTACTTATGGTTTTAGGGCTACGTTTTGCTTGGCCTCGTTTTCCCTGCTGTTAAAAGACAGATGGCGAGCTCCTCGGGGGGTGTCTGATCAAGCCACTCGGATAAGTGGAGAAACCACTTGGACAAATAAAAAAATAAAGTCCAGCTGCTAACTAATACGTTTTACCAGACAATCTGCAGTGACCTAGATGATTGAAAACATACACAGATGACCTCCTCTGGGGCTCCTATTAAAAGCTTCAAGTTGAATGTATGGTGCTGTGGAAACCTTGAAGCATGTTTCAAAAGTTTCAATGTTTTTTGATGACATTAGACCTAATGGCACTCAGATATAAGCTATTGCTCTTTTAACATTCATACTGAAAAACTCCCAGCTAACAGGGAACGTTTCTTATAACTTTGGCTAACATCCTGGAGAGGTTCTCTCAAAGTTATGAACAGTAACTTAAGGCGTGGTAAAGTATGATTTCACTTTTCTAACTTTAGTTAGTGTGTAATGTTGCTGTTTGAGCATAAACAACATCTGCAAAGTTACAACGCTCAAAGTTCAAAGCAAAGGAAGATATTTGCTTTTAAAGAAAAGGACTACAACAAACGGCTGGTAGGAACTACATTCCTCCGGGATTAGTTATTGAAGCTAATTGAAGATAGTTAACTCCACGTCAGCAACATAAATTAATCAACTAACCATTCAGAGACGTCCTGTTGTATTCTACATGTTGTCACTTCTTCCTGAGTCTCTCCATCTTTGTCTGACCCCGTTTTAACATTAAAGGCAGAACAGTTTCTGTCATTTTAGTGTGTGTCTGCGTGAGGTAATCGCAGCTGCTAAAACACACACTTGAAACCCCGCCCTCTGCAGCAGCTCATTTGCATTTAAAGGGCCAGGCACAAAACGGTGCGTTTTTGCAAACCCTCAAAAAGTGACAACTTTAACATGCTATATAAAAATATCTGTGGGGTATTTTGTGCTAAAACTTCACACACACTCTCTGGGGACATCAGAGATTTATTTTACATCTTGTGAAAATGGTATTTTACCACTTCTTTAATAGAATGTTTGTTCAAATTTATCTGGTCTTTGATAATATTCTTTATACGTTAGCACAAAAACTTTATTTATTTATCATTTCATGGAAGTTTTTTTTTTTCTGAAACTTTTAGTTGGGCATTCATCCCAAAAAAATGTTTAGTTTAGTTTTTTATGTTGTTACTTGTTAAAGAACATTCAAAAGTAACATTAGCATAATGTTATCAAACTGGAATGTTTCCGTAACCAAGTAAAAAAAAAAAAAAAAGGGAATGTTAGCAAAACGTTCTTAGAATATTTTTTGTTAGCTGGGTCTGGTTGTTGTGATGGAGCCTATTGAGACATTAACCGCACCATTTCCATATTGAAATGAACTGTTCTTCAATTAGAAGCTGTGCTGATTATCTGAAGCTGGCACACCTTAATAACCCCAGGGGGATTCTGGGAACTGGTCCTGACTTGTCACTTAAATACCCTGTGAACGAACTCTACACTGGATTCAATGACTTATACACCAACTCTTAGGTTTTTTTGCAGGCGAGCCACCGTTGTAGAAAACACTATTTAATCGTGTATTTTTTTCTTCTTCACAATATATTGTCTCTGCAGAGAATAAAGGGGAATCGGAGAGCAAAGGAAAGACATCTAAGGCAAAAAAGGAGCCAGCTTCTATGTTTCAGATAAACGGAGATAAACCAGATTTTATCGCAAAAAAGAAAGGTAATTTCACTTTTCTTAAAACACTGTACATTAATCATCTCACAAAGCTTTTCTGGGTCATCACAAAGAATGTCTGGGTCATATTTCACCTTAAAATCAAAATCAAATAATTAGCAAAAAATATTAAGCATTTTTATAGGACCATTGCGTTTTTTTGTATTGCTACAATATTTTAAGTACAATTACGAATTCTGGTTTCTGTAAAGTAAAACAAAGATGTATTATTTAAATTGATAAAAAACGTAATTTAAAACATTTTTTTATTGTGATTTAATACACACACACACACACACACACACACATCTTGCTTGGGAAAAAAAAAATGCATTAAAAATTTAATGACAAATAGTTTATATAAATAGTTTTTTTTTTTTTTTTTTTGGTTCCGAAAATGTTTAAAATGCAAATATATATCTACAAGATAGTGTTGACTTAATTTTTTTATGCAATATATACATTTAAAACTACATTTTAAGTTGGGGTCAAATATGACTTGGACATTTCTTGGAGTGTATAATTAAATAATTAGTAATACAATAAAAAAATATGCATGCTTGTACATAGTGGGACCATAGTGTTTTGATAGATCATTATTAATAAAAAGTGTAATTGTCAAATTTGCTGACTGGAACTTAAGCATCTGCTCCAGCCATTAAGTCCGACAGCGATGAGAGCGAGCCAGAGACTAAACCCAGCAAGAGCAAAAAGAAATCCGCCGCCAACTCCACCTCCATGTTTCAAGCTGGAGACAAAGACAAAGAGAAAGACAAGAAAAAAGACAAGAGTAATAAGGACAAAGAGAAGAATAACAAGAAAAAGAGTAAGTGAAAGACTTTTATACAAAACTATTTGTTTGTAACATGTTTTGGACAAAAGATAACCTTTAAAGAACTGTTAAAAAAAAAACTTTACTTATCTAAACTTAAATTTTCATACGATCCCTAAAATTTCACATTTCTTTATTATAAAAGGCAAAATAACGTTCATTCCGTCAAGCTGCTTATAAATGCATCCCATTTTAGACGCTGCTAAATCTGATGAAAGTGAGGATGACGCAGAAGTGCCCAAAAAGAAGAAAGGCAAAGGAAAGAAAAGTAAAAAGGTAAGACTCCTGTAAATTGAGGCAATGTCATCCCGAGGCAAACGTCTGAAGAGTAAAATCTGTCTTGTGACAGGAGGAGGAGAGGCCTCCATCACCGGAGATCGAGTTCGATGACCTTGAGGAGTTTGTTCTTCAGTCTGCGCCTCAGGGGACAACCATCAAGTGTAAATTGACGCGAGATAAGCGCGGGATGGACAGAGGCTTCTACCCCACCTATTACCTCCATTTAGACAACGAGAAGAAGGTGACTTGCTCACACTTTGAGCTCAGAATTTCGCAGAACTACTTGTCTACGAGGTTTTGTAGTGAATTAGAGGATAGTGTATCAATATTTTGAAATGCATGGCTCTACTGAAGATATGCGATTAGAAATTAGTGGTGAGGTTAACAATAAATCCTGGGTATTCATAAGCAGACATTTCACACTTTCCATCCCTAATTCCTGGGTTAACATCCTTATTTGCAAATTTGCAGTGTCAGTAGCTTGATAGTATGAGCACAAAGGCTCTAGAATTGCACATACACTACCAGTCAAAAGTTGGCCAGTCGATGAATTGCAGTTTAAGTCACTTCCGTGTTGGATTCAAGAGAGAGACCGGAAGGTTCCCGCTTGGGTTAAATGCGGGGTTTAGAACGACAATGTGAAGCTCAGTGGGAAAAGCTCCATTGATGACTAACTAGGGAAAATCTTTGCCATTTCACTCCGTCCTGCAGGTCTTCCTATTGGCTGGTCGAAAAAGAAAAAAGAGTGCAACGTCAAATTATTTGATATCCATAGACGCCACTGACTTGTCACGGGGAGGAGATAATTTTATCGGAAAACTGAGGTAACTCGTCTTATATAAAATGTACGCAACATAAGTATGATTGCTGAGCTTCTCACTTTTGTTTGTTTTGGGGTTTCAATTCTTTTTTAGGTCCAATCTCATGGGTACCAAGTTCACAGTGTTTGACAACGGCCTCAACCCTGACCGGGCCCTCAGGGACATGTCTAACGCCCGGCAAGAGCTAGCGGCTATCATTTACGTGAGTGCTCACTTCAGTTCCTCAGCAGTCGACCTGGAGGTTGGGTAATCTTTCAGAAGTTTTAAAGTGGATACTGGTGTTTCTGTCCAGGAGACAAATGTGTTGGGGTTTAAAGGGCCCAGAAAAATGACTGTGATCATCCCAGGCATGGATGACGACAACGAGCGAGTGCCGATACGTCCACGAACAGTGAGTTCAGTTGCTATGTCTGACAACATGCAAGTAAATATTCAATAAAGGCTCATTGGATAAAGTTACCCCTTGGTAACTGCTAATTGGTCAAACTAGGATTTTATTCACATATAAACATTCATCAACTCACACATCAGTTGTCAGGCAAATGGAAGGTTCATTCTCGTGTTACGCAGCACTTTTGAGCTTCTGCAAGAACCAATGAGGTTCATTCTCGTGTTACGCAGCACGTTTGAGCTTCAGCAGGAACCAATGAGGTTCATTCTCGTGTTACGCAGCACGTTTGAGCTTCTGCAAGAACCAATGAGGTTCATTCTCGTGTTACGAAGCACGTTTGAGCTTCTGCAAGAACCAATGAGGTTCATTCTCGTGTTACGCATCACGTTTGAGCTTCTGCAAGAACCAATGAGGATCATTCTCGTGTTACGCAGCACGTTTGAGCTTCTGCAAGAACCAATGAGGTTCATTCTCGTGTTACGCATCACGTTTGAGCTTCTGCAAGAACCAATGAGGTTCATTCTCGTGTTACGCATCACGTTTGAGCTTCTGCAAGAACCAATGAGGATCATTCTCGTGTTACGCATCACGTTTGAGTTTTTGAAGAACCAATGAGGTTCATTCTCGTGTTACGCAGCACGTTTGAGCTTCAGCAAGAACCAATGAGGATCATTCTCGTGTTACGCAGCACGTTTGAGCTTTTACAAGAACCAATGAGGTTCATTCTCGTGTTACGCAGCACGTTTGAGCTTCAGCAAGAACCAATGAGGATCATTCTCGTGTTACGCAGCACGTTTGAGCTTCAGCAAGAACCAATGAGGATCATTCTCGTGTTACGCAGCACGTTTGAGCTTCAGCAAGAACCAATGAGGATCATTCTCGTGTTACGCAGCACGTTTGAGCTTCAGCAAGAACCAATGAGGATCATTCTCGTGTTACGCAGCACGTTTGAGCTTCTGCAAGAACCAATGAGGTTCATTCTCGTGTTACGCAGCACGTTTGAGCTTTTACAAGAACCAATGATGTTCATTCTCGTGTTACGCATCACGTTTGAGCTTTTACAAGAACCAATGAGGTTCATTCTCGTGTTACGCAGCTCGTTTGAGCTTTTACAAGAACCAATGAGGTTCATTCTCGTGTTACGCAGCACGTTTGAGCTTTTACAAGAACCAATGAGGATCATTCTCGTGTTACGCAGCACGTTTGAGCTTTTACAAGAACCAATGAGGTTCATTCTCGTGTTACGCAGCACGTTTGAGCTTCTGCAAGAACCAATGAGGTTCATTCTCGTGTTACGCAGCACGTTTGAGCTTTTACAAGAACCAATGAGGTTCATTCTCGTGTTACGCAGCACGTTTGAGCTTCTGCAAGAACCAATGTTACGCACCATTAACAAAAGCTAGATTATCTATAATATGAAAGTAGAATTTCCAATTTGAAGAATTTTGTTAGTCAATGTTTAATTTAGTTTACTATCCATAATTATAGATGACTTTAAATGCGTACAGGATGCATCATATTTTCTCTTATGTACTAACAAATGCCAGAAAAATAATAAAACACACAATCATTTCTTCAGTCATTGAAGCTAGCCAGTATGTGTTCTGCACATCAACATCAATACTTTAGTCAAACTGAACGAAAGAAACCATCATTTTCTATTAGACGGATATAAAAAATGCATGTCTTTTTACTGTTTTCAGTGTACAATGACCAATTCGTTCATACACAACAATTTTGTTATTTTACCTAAAGGACAACGACAATATACTCGTGCGCTACCAGAACAGACAGATGGACAACCTGATCGAACTCCACAACAAAACTCCAGTTTGGAACGACGACACCGCTTCCTATGTCCTCAACTTCTCTGGACGGGTCACACAGGCCTCTGTCAAGAACTTCCAGATCGTCCACAGCAAAGACAGTGAGTGAGACTGCTGATATTGCCATTCCTGTCAATGTCCCTTACCTCTACAACTGGGTTACACAAAGGTTATAACTTTCCAATAGAACAAAATGTGAAAACCCTAACTTTACTGTAAATGCTCTCTTTTTCAGATAGCTACATTGTGATGCAGTTTGGAAGGGTGGCAGATGATATGTTCACTCTGGACTATAATTACCCCATGTGTGCGGTTCAAGCCTTTGCTATCGCTCTGTCCAGCTTTGATGGCAAATTGGCCTGCGAATGAACACAAGGCACAAGATTTACATCTTTGCAGTCAACACACAATAACTTCATCATCAGCGTGTAAGATGAAGAAATATGTGATAATGTGGGACATTTTTATAATTTTCGCTGTGCCTGAATGCGATTGGGATACATTTAGCTCAGATGCAGAACAAGAACTGACACCAATGCTAGGCATTACATATACACATGTGCTGCATAGATGCATGGGACGAATGCAGGCTACATAAAACGACCGAAAGACTATTTGATTATGTTGAGATTTATGAATGTGTGGATTTTTTATATCAAAAGTTAAAGTAAATGATGAATGCAACGTACCTTTTTATCTCAAACACCTGAGGTGCAAAACATATGAACACACACACACACACACACTATTTTTCAGAGATTTTCAAACAATTCTAAAATAAATACTACATGTTTCATTGTTTTTTGTGTTTTTTTGTTGAAACCGCGAGACAGGCTGGAGGTGAAATGTGTAGCTGCAAACTACAACAACATTGTCCACACAAACAGGACTTTTGACTTATCACTATGAGTAATTGTGATGAACTGGAGAAGTCGTCCTTAGGGTGGTGCTGTTTCAACAAGACGTTACGGTCTCAATACACCAGACTGCTGTGTGAATTCACAAGCTTCCAATGTCTTCTCACCTGTTTAAATATGTTCAGTCTTCAACACACCCTCTTCACTATTTAATATTGTAATAAAATTAAAAATGTAAATTTTTTCCACCCAGTGAGTATTGTGCACTGCAGTAGCTGTATAACAAATAAAATGTTCATACAACCTGTCAGATATCATTGAAATAGCCTATTTTACTTATTACTATGTGCCAGTCGTAGGCTTGTAAACACAGGAACCAAGAAGTGTAACACGTGTCGACATTAACCAATGACGTCTTTCCGGGGCGGGACTAACTGTTTGATCGACCAATAGCAGATGGGGGGAGTGTCTGGAAACCTCTTTGGAAACAGCTATTGATGCAATTCCAGATGTGATATTTTAGTTATTATTTATTTTTGTCTTGATACAGGTTTAATTTTTTTCATGAAAATGATGGTAAATAAAAAATCGGTAACACTTTACATACGTACAATATCGTTAGACATAGCCTATTTTTGTATATTAAGCTACACGAACTAACCATGAACAGTTGTATTTCATTAACTAATGTTAACAAAGATATACTGTAACAAATGTATGCTCATTGCTAGTTTATTAACTGATAAGACCAGGTCCTTATTGTGAGGTGTTACCTAACATCTAATAAATATACAGAATTCATAGCAAAATATAACATTCCTTGAAGCTATTTGCCCAAAAAATGCAAATTCTATCATCATTTACTCACCCTTATGTTGTTCCAAACCTGAGTATTTTGAGAATGTTATTAACCAGTTGAAAGTTGCCATTGACTTTCTTAGTATTTTGGTCTGGTTGCAACATTCTTCTTTACAAAGTATCTTATTTTTGTTCAATATAAGAAAGAAACTCATACAGGTTTGTAACAACACAGTAAATGATGACAGAAATTTAGTTTATTGGTGAACTATCCCTTTAAGTAGTTTCTGGTCAAAATATTGTATTTATCAAGCTAGTTAGTCTAAAATAAATAAAAATGTGCTATGCTCGTGATGTGCCTATAATGTCCCACATAATTGGCAAACTAGAATAAAATTAATATGAATGTTTTTTGTTGTTGTTAGCTGAGTCAGTTATAGGAAAGTGCCAGTCATGCCCAAAAAATGCAGTCTAGATAAGTAGCATTCTAGGGTTTGAGAAACACACTCACTTTTTTTTTTTTTTGTTCTAAAGAATTGCAACTACAGTCAAGGGAGTAGCTACATTGAGTAAACAAAAACAAAACAAAATAAGAGAAACACACACACAGCCAATGAGCGCGTCTCAAGTGATGTCCACGCGTGAGATTTGCTCGTGAAGTTTGAGTGGGGTGGAGATTTCCCGCCCTCTTCTTCATGACTCCTCCTCTCCAGCGCTCCGCTCGGGTTCGCCGTGATTTCATACCGAAGTCATACTTCACATTCCAGCTTTACTGTCAAATCGGGAGAAATATTTCTTCAAAAACACCAGCGTGGTTTGCTTTTGTGAACGAGCTCATGAGATAGTGCTTGGAATCCATTCTTTTGGCGCACAGTAGAGCAGAGGTTTGCGTTTAAGGTAAGTGCAAAACTCTTGTTGCGCTCCTTTGTTTCATGCAGTCACTGCGCTCGCGCTGCAGTTTTTACATCATTCTCATTTTTGGCATTTTTTCGGAGCTGCTTCAGTGATGTTGCATTACACACTTACGCACGTGGGTTTACAGATGTAAACGTATTACTGATATTTCAAAACAAACAAACATGCATCGGTAGAATAAGCACTGTGTGCGTGTGAGAAAGTTTGTCGGCTATACTAATTCAGTGGAGCAAATGATTTTAATCACATATGATTATGGTTTCATGGTTTGTATCTTACAATACAATAGAGCACATACAGCGTTTGTTTTGTTTTTTAACTAAACTGTGTCGTCTTCTCATTTTAATACATTTGAAGTTGTTTATGTTTTTATGCATATAGAATTATCAAATGTATTTTTTTGTATTTTCTAGTATAGCCTACTTTTCTAGTAGTAGGCTATTTGTCATTATGTAAGTAAGCTGTCTGTCCAAAAGCATTTTGTCCTAAAACGCATAAGGCCACTGTACATCATAGGCCTACTCAGATTTTAAAAAAACACTTTTTATGATATAAGAACAAAAAGCCCGAAGTTTAAATCATTGTTTTGTTGTTGTTGATGTGCTCTACAAAGGTGAACCTGCGTAAATGTGTTTCAAGACTTATTTGTGTGTGTGTGTGTGTGTGTGTGTGTGTGTGTGTGTAAATAATTCATGTAATATGGCAGCGTCTTTGTGTTTCATGTAGGTTAATGAGCTTTTAGCCTGTAAGAATTACTCATAAAACCCAGCCTATTCATGAAGAAATGAAAATCTTCCTTTCTCTCTCTTAAATTCGGATGCCCGGCATTGTGCGTATAAAGTGATGAGTATCTAGGATGATTCAGTTACAGCTATTAGAGGGAGTGTAGTCATCCCATTCATCAGAAATAGTCTTTTAAGTCATCTTTTAAGATCCCTTGCATCTTGGTTCAGTCATCACGCGTGCCAGTTCATCGCGCCCCCTCAGTTTCGCCGTGCAGAGATTCAACAGGTTCTTCAGGTTGAGTAAGGTTACAGTGAGCAATCAAAGGAGAATTTCTTGTAACAAATGTGACCGAGTAGAACAGCGGTGCCAAGAAAAAATGTAAATTTGAAATTGAAAAATGTCCTTCAAGAGCTCTTGTTGAAGTATGAACTCTTAGTTCTCACACATTAATGGACTCTAAATTCCTTAAATGCCTCACTGTAAAAAAACAACAAAAAAAAGTTGCTGCCTTAAATTAAATACAATCAACTTGGATATTTAAGTCATTTCAACTTAAATTACATTAAACTGGCTTTAAAAATTTAGTTGAATCTTGTATAACTTTTAAAAAAAGTTGCTTAACTTATTTTTTTGAGTTAAAGCAATGTAAAAACATATGTTGTCATAACTATGTAGGTGTTTCCAATTATATTCATCATTATTATTACACGAATAACATCTTCATTGCCTTTTTTTCAGCAAGAAACAGTTCCACATTGGAGTATTGCATGATTTTTACACTCTTATATTTATTCACATGGGCAATAGAAGGTTTTCTGAATAGATTTACATTGTATTTTTTCTTTAAAATAACCCAACGAGAAGGGGAATTTTCTTAACACTGGCTGTGAAGCTTCAAGAGGGCCTGCAAAACATGACAAGTGTGTTCGGTGAGCTCACCGCTTTAAATAGCGTTGCCGTGTGTGTTTGTTGGGCTTCAGACCGCCGCTCTGAGAGGAACGACAACTTACTGATCCACACAAGCAGTTCTGTCATCCTTTAGGGCTGTAGATTCAAGGGTTGACCCTCTGTTGTGTCTCTCAGCACCTGGGGACGTGGAGGTCAGGTGTGCGTCTGTAAATCCAGACTTCAAAATTGTCACTCTTAGTACAATTTCCTGTTGATCATCTGGTGTTGGTCGATTTAGTCTGAGCTTAGACATGTGTGACGGATTCTTCCCTCATGCGGTGTACAACTGCATTGTTTGCTTAGCCATATGGAAGAATTCAAGTTCAGTTTTCTGGTAAAGGTCTGTTTGGAGGGCATTTTTAAGAGGTGCCCACAGGCATATATGAAGCTAGACAGCGTTTTAAAAGTCTGTCATCATTTACTCGCCCTCGTGTTGTTCCAAAACCTCATCTTCGGCATACAAATCAAGGTATTTTTGATATAATCCCATCACTTTCACTGAGTCGAGCATTTTAGTGCGCGAGAACAAAAATCATTGGTTCTCGAACATCGAACAAGTTTTTTATTTGTACTATTCGAGTATCGCCTTGTTAGCATAGCAACGCTAGCATCAAACTGTATTGAAATCAGGTGAGTTGAGTCTCCGGAGCAGAGGAATGTTCTTGCGGAGTTCGTGTTTATCTAAAATGGTCCGGATCAGTGATTCATTAAATCTGTGATCATTTTCCTCAATGGTGATTTCACTTTAGTCTGGTTTCAACAACTGTTTGCCGCTTGAATTGAAATGCTATGGAATGGCTACATGTGTTATTGGCCACATGTTAGCAACCACAAGCATGTTGGTCGGGATCTCGGGGTGTATGAATGTCTGGAGAGGAAATTGGGTGATGGACAGAGAGCATCTGGGACTCTGAGAGGAAGCCTCGTTGGAGATCATTATAATTCATATGTAAACATGCAATATAGCTGATGGTTTAGGGTGGTTGCATGTTAGGGTTTACAGCAGGGAAAACTACTAAAAAGCAAGGATTTGTGAAAGTGATGTTCTGTCATGCATCCAAAAGCTGAGTAAATTGTAGCTTTTGATGTCCTATGCTTTAATGCAGGCATCCGTTGGGCATTGGCCAATGATAATACCAGAGAGGCAGGTTCAGCTGCGATTTTAGAAACTAAATTTCTGTAATCCCTTTGCTCTTTCTACTCCCTCAAAATGGATCAGAGCTTTCTTTAGTGTGTTTGCACCTTTATTTAAAAGGATACCTGCGCTCCCTGATGTATTGACCCTTGGTGACCGTCTGGGAAATGGGAGTTCAAATTCAGCTTGCAACATTATTCACCTCTTCTTTGCCATATAATGTCTTGTCTTCTCTCTACTATCCATATCAGTAAAAGTGGCAAACACATTAAACAACAAAGACCTCAGTTTCCAATTTAGTCCCTTTCTTTTCCTTCAAACAATGTCCAAAAACGGGACCATTATAAGAGGTGGGGATTTTGTATGAATTATACAAGGTGGTGAATTCATATGAAATGACACAAATTCATATGAAGTCGAATGAATTCTTACAAAATTGTATTTGTGTGGAATATCGATGTTATTCATACAGAAATGCACAATTTTTTTTAAAGCCTAACTGTCAGTGGGCCAAAAACAGATCAAACAAAAACATATGAATGGGGTTGTACGAATTCATTCAAATTAGCCTCAAATTAGCTAAAACTTAAAAGTTACGTATTGCCTTGAGTGTGTTGATGTGTCCTATAATTTTTATACTATATCTTAAGTCAATTAAGTAAATTTTTTTCTTGTTTTCTTGTGATCCCAATATAAAAAAAATTCTCGAGATTACGACTTGCTTTCTTGTGATCATAATGTAACAAAATAATAGTTTTGTCATTGATCATGACTCACTTTTAACTTTATGACCAACAAACAAAATACATTTGTTTTTCATGTTGGTTTGTAATGGGCAAAAACATGTTTCCTTTCCAAAAGGTTATAATTTAGAGTGAAATAATAGAATTGTTAATAAAAGTGTTCATTGTGCAAAAATAACAATAACATCGGATCAATTGCTACTGTGTTTTTTTTTTTCAGTGACAAATGCAGTTTTATTTGTGCATTTAACATTTTTAAATGGTCTAAAAACAGATAGCCTACATGTTGGCAGTGTGTCTTCAGTTGACTGATGCCTCAGACAAAAAAGTTCCTTGGATTCAACCGTTTATTTTCTTTATATCCTCATCCGTTTTAAAATAAAATGACGTGTGTGTGTGTATATATATATATATATATATATATATATAATGTATATGTAAGTATATATTCTGTAAGTAAGAGGGAAAAATGCAGTCAATTTAGATGATGCTCACTGAAGGAGAGGGGGTTTCCTTAGACTCTGAGGAAACTGCAGTAGCTGGTTGTACAGGTTTGACATGGGTTGGGTCCACGGAAGAAAGAGGAAGCACTTCAATCTTCCTTCTTTGTAACATGTCTTTATCTCTTTTTTCAGTCTTTGACCTAGCGTATGTAAAGTGCTTTACAGTGTTCAATGCCAAAATGTGGCTGCCAGCTTTTTGGATGTGTCCTGTAGCTGTCCTGCTCATTCTGTTATCCAGGAAGATTTGATCAATTAATATTTGAATGTTGTGGATATTCAGGTTAGATGCAAATGTGTTCCTGAAAGAGTTTAGGAGATGTTTTGTAAGGTATTACTTGAAGCCTCAAAGCCTTTTGGTTCAGACATTTTTGAAGATCGTACTGTAAAATAGGCAAAGCACTTCTCCTTGTAGGGCAGTGTTCGCAGAATCTTGTCAAGTTGCCTGGTGAAATAAAACTCTTAAACCAATGTTAAACCGCATTTAGATATGTTCTCTTAAACCATCAGAGTTCAGCATTACTTGGCCATGCCTTAAAATGCCGTCCTTATCTGTAATCTGATCTCGGGCAGCAGCTGCTCGCCTACTTGTTGCCCTGTTGTTCTTTCTGAAAGGGTGTGTGTGCGCGTTGGTGAGGAGTGTGCAAGAGGAGAGTTGTTGATGAGCAAAGGCCTTTTCCCTGTTGACAAGCATTGCAGCTGTTTTTCCAAGTCTCCGAAGAGAACAGTCTCCTGTCTGTGCTGCGTAACCCCTGGCAGATAAACCAAGACTGAATTTGTGAATTGCACTCAGGTTACGTTTATACAACAACCACGTACTAAAAACGTAAATGTTTTTCATTTGCGTCTTTCGCATCCAGACGAAAACATTGTCGAAACGATCGCCGTTCACACGGATCTGTGAAAACGACTAAAAAAGCTTTATTATTCACGCCAAGCCAGTATTTGGCGATGCCACTTTGTAAAGGAACTACGCACCTATAGACTTAACACGTAATACACATGCGCATGACGTCACCGTTTTCACAAATTCACGTTTTCGCAGTTTACACCGAGACGATAGCGGTGTCGTTTTCAAAAACTTGCACTTTGAAAACCGTCTTCAAAAGTTTGCATTTCCAGGGCCCCAAAACGCTATTGTCGTGTAAATGAACGGCCAAAACGCATAAAAAGTGTAAAGTGGTGTCATGGCTCAACTGCACGCAACTCAAAGTATCAATCAATCAGTTAATATACATTATATTATTATATCAAATAATTTAAATATATTTTTAGTGGAATATAACAGTTACTATGTTGAGTAAACCTTTTACAATGTACACTATTGTTAAAAACGTTTGGTTCAGTAAGCTTTTTTAAATGACTTTGAAAGTCTCTTAAAGGGATAATTCACTTTAAAATGAAAATTATGTCATCATATACTCGCCCTCAAGTTGTTTCAAACCTGTATGAATTTCTTTTTTTTCTGCTGAACACAAAGAAAGATATTTTGAAGAAAGTCAGTATCCAAACAGTTAACTGGTCATATTAACTTCCACAGTAGGAAAAAAAATACTATGGAAGTCAATGGGACCAGTTAACTGTTTGGTTACCGACATTCTTCAAAATATCTTCCTTTGTGTTCAGCAGAACAAGGAAATTCATACAGGTTTGAAACAACTTGAGGGTGAGTAGGCCTAGCCTATATGATGACAGAATTTTCATTTGAAAGTGAACTATCCCTTTTAAGCGCTGCATTTTTAAAACGGTGTTTCCGCCACGAGATGCTATAAAAGATGCGAGACGTGAACACAGCGGTCAAACACGTCCGTCTAGTGTGTTTACATGAAAAAAGCAATGGGAAAGTAGCACAGTGGAATGGAAAAAAAAGCTTTCTGTGTTCGTTGATACAACCTTGTAGCTATAGTCTACAAGAACATGTGGACTAGCGAGAGGAGATGGACATGGCGCACTGTGTGCCGCTCACTCAGGGGAGGAGCTAAGCTAAGCTAAGCTAACAGGCCAGATTCCGTCAATAGTCGTGGGCGGGGCCTGTTACATTGTGATGTCACAATGTGTCGAATACGCAAACGACTCATTGTGAGACACTGTTTGTGATTTATGGGGAATATATAAAAAGGAGTTAGTGGATTTTTACCATTGGGTGGTCGTGTACACACTGCCAACACACATTTATTTTCAAACACCATGTAAAAGTGAATAGGATAGGGTTAAGACTACATTTTCGGACATTAAGGTTGTTCCAGGATCAACAAAATATCCAGGAACATGTCTCACTTGGCAAAATCACAGTGACCAAGGCCCTGTTTACACCTGGTATTAAGATGCGGTTTGGTCGATCGGATGAAGTGGGCGACACTAAATACAGGAGTAAACGGGTCTAAAACGCTCAAAGCGTGTTCACTTTCCACAACTTCTAGAGGTAGTTGAAAACACATTCGACCGGATTGCTTTCGCAGTATAAACGCTCATGTGGTCGGATGTGTTCAAACAGCCACAAAAGACCATCTACTCTCCGCATACTGACCCAATGAGTGAACATTATGCACTCACAGTGTTTGCCTGGTCTGTTGGCTTTCAGAGCAGAAACGAAAGCTGCTCCGTGTTGGAGCCATTTCCATTTCATATTTGGACTCAATGGACTGATTTTCACGAGTTCACACTTACAAATGGTTAGACAGAGTAAGAATATGCGTATTTGGCTTTGCTGTCCGGGGGAGGGCTTCGAGCTTGGAATGTGGCCCGAACTCAGAGTACTCCCCCGTATCTCTGGTAAGGATAGTAACCAAGGCAAGGCAAGTTTATTTATATAGCACATTTCATACACTATGGTAATTCAAAGTGCTTTACACCGAAAGGAAGTAAAATAATCACAAAATAAAAGCAAGGGAAATTAAAACCGTGATAAAAGGAATTAAAAGAGTAAAAAGATGATGCATAAATAAACTTCTCATCTGGCAAAACACCGGTGTATCATATTTTTCACAGCTGGTTATTTTACTGTGAGATTTTCACTTCAAATTTGCTCAAACAAATGTACCAAATGAACCAGGCGAGTGTGAGGAGACCGGGTGGTGGAGGGATGCTGAAAAACTGTTGAGGGATATATGGGAGTCGGCTACGTATTCATAGACCTCCTTTCATGCTGATTGGGTAGATCATTGGGTTGAACATTTGATCAATATAGATGTATTATATTATTGTGGTTATGTATTTAGATTAAGGAAGTGGGAGTGGAGTTCAGTAGGGGAAGCTACTCAAGTGCCAATTGTTCTCCCCTATCTGGACAGCGGCTCATTACAAATTTATGGTGCCTAGCCATAGACTATGTTTTCCTTCATTGCGTTAGATTGAAATATTTGTAAAAAAAAACATACATTTCCCCGCCCATAGACCCTCCCCTTGAAGAAATCAGGACAGAAGTGGTTGGAAGTGGACAAAAGAGACGGATTAAAACACCAGGTGTAAACAGGAATGTGTGTCTCTCGTCTACTAGTGATCCGATCCACCAAAACGCATCTTAACACCAGGAGTAAACAGGCCCCAAGATGATATCAGTGTAATTTTGGGGTGAAATACGAAGCCAACGTGTTCTTGAGCTTTCAGTTCACTTCAAATTTTGCTCAAACAAATGTACCCTCCCTCAAAGTGTTTATAATAGCCCGATGTGATGGTTAAAGGTTTAGACTAGATGCTTCTTTAATGAACACTGGTTATCCATCAAGAGTGTTGGATGCTTTTGGTTTGTCACTTGATTCTGTAACCCGATGTCTCTTCAGAGGCCAGGCGCTGCTGGTGTCGGCAGGTGACCTTTTCATGATGTCTGCTCACAGATAAGGCAACATGTTTCAAATCAAGGTCAATATTTACTCATCAGCAATACACACCAAACACAAGCATAACAATTCAAGACTGCAGAATGACCATCTTACTAATGTGTTGGATTATTATTCTTAAGCTGCTGGATTCCATGTTCGGGTTCTGAAGTGTGTCAGGTCTTAAGCTGATATTTAGCAAAAATAGACCTTCAGCATTAATTTTATTAATGTTTTTTTTGGCCCTCATTGTTATTGTCTCCCAGGTCTTGATAGCACTGGCTTGCAGGAGTGCTGTTAGTGTTATGAATGAACCCAGTCCACCTAAAACAGCAGTATTGTCCTTGGGGAGCTCTGTGTGTTTCCTGAGCCTTAGTGGATGCCTAAATTGGTCAGGCAACCCACACTCCCATTCCCACCCCCTATGATTTCCCTGTTCTTCAGGCCCTTTTTTGGACTGGGGTGCTCGTAAGTGAGAGGGAAGGAGAGAAGAGGACTGGAGGGGAAGGACGGGGGTGTGAGTGACACAACAGATCTCCAGAGAGAGAGAGAGAGAGAGAGATGGACAGAGAGTGTGTTAGCGACACTGTAGCTTTCTTAATAAGGGCATGTCTGGAATGTCAGCCCTTCTCTCTCTGTAGGTCCATACCAGTGGTCTCCTCTAGTACACGATAACCGCTTTGGCTGTTTCTGAAGTACAGTTGTGGCTTTTCTTGCATATTTGCCATATTATGGTTATTATAGATACTAGTTGGGATGGGTCCTAAAAAAAGTTCTTTAACTAAAAAAATGTTGTAAATATTTCAGAGTTGGCACATCTGTGAATGAATGCTGATGTGGAATTGAGCTAGAAAATTGTGTTTTCGCCAGTTATATAGTTAAAAATGGCTTAGCAGTGGTAAATCTATTAAAAAACGCTCTTTTTTTCCTGTCTTGAGAATGTTGTAGTGTCATTGAATGAGTAGGACAGAGCGCTCACCGAATCCATGGCCACAAAAATGCTTTGTGGGCAGTTTTTATTAGTTTACACTGTTTTTCAGATTCATTTTGCAAATGGCCTCAGTGACTTCGGCCCTAATGGTAATTTCCTTAAGATGAATTCCAGCCTGTTTGTTTTTTAGAGAAATGATGAGCTGTTATTATAGATCACACAAATTCTATATACTGTACACTACAGATGAGAAGTTTGGGGTCAATAAGATACAAAAAGAAAGAAATAATAAGTGTATTTCCGCAAGAACACATTAAATTGATTGAAAGTGACAGTAAAGAAAATGTTTCACAATTTCCTCAAAAATTGTAGAAAAAGCAGCACAACAGTTTTCAACATTGATAATAATAATAAAGGTTTCTTGAGCATCAAATCATCATATTAGAATGATTTTTAAAGGATCATGTGACACTGAAGACTGGAGTAATGATGCTGGAAATTCAGATTTTATCACAGGAATAATTGATTTTAAAATATATTACAATAGAAAACAGTTGCCGTATTTTGAAATGTAATAATGGTTGATAATATTAATTTTTACTGTATTTCTTATCAAATATATGCAGCATTGGAGAGCATAAGAGACTTCACCAACCCCACACTTTTGATTTGATAGGCGGTATAGCCTATAGGCTAATGTTGATTTTGTTTATGCAGTGCATTGAAATGTTAATTGTGGGGTTGTAATCACAAGATATTCATCACTATGATTTTGTTAACAGTAAACAATTAAGAAAGTCAAGTCACCTTCTTTTACATAGCACTTTTTACAATACAGAGCAAAGCAGCTTTACAGTGATAATAGGAAATTAATGCAACAGATTATTTTGGCTGTAGAGCAGCTCGAGAAGAAAGTCATTGTCAAAGCGAGACACCACAGGTGAATAAACAAATAAAATAATAAGTATCATCATACTTCATCAGTTGATTGATTAGCCTACATTAATAATTGCAAACATGTTTTGTATTACAAGTTTAAATATGCAAATGAGGTGTTATCTATTTAAATAGGCACTAATTTGCATACATTTCTAGCACAGCAATCTGAACATTGGATCAAGTCAGGTTCAAAATTATTGTTTATTTTTTTTATATAGAGTCAAAAGATTTTCTGAAATCTTTATCACTAGCTGTCAACAGCCAAAAATGCATACATTTTCACCATTTTTTTTTTTGGAATAAAATGTATAAAATCAGGAAAATTATGTATGAACAAACCCCTCTGTAAAAACTTTCAGAATATAGATAAGAATAAAACTGTACATTTTGGTGTATGTGAGTGTTACTGAAGTGGAAATGTCTGGCTCAATGTAGGAGGAAAAACTCATTTTCAGAAAACGGCCTTTAAATATATATACTGTAATTTGAAATCTACAAACGCAAATAGATAAAGTGCTCTACAGTTAAAAGTGTCTCGCTTTAAGTATAATTTTTGATTGATTTAATTTCCGTTAGTTATTTCCATTAATTAGTTTTTAACTTATGGGCTGCTTACACGACACCATTTGCAACTGAAAACAGAAAACGTTGAATGCGTTCTGGCTGTTCATTTACACGACAACGGTTTCAAAGTGCAAGTTTTTGAAAATGAGTTTTCAAGCGTTTCATCTCCGTGTAAACTTCAAAAACATGAATCTGTGAAAACGGTGATGGCATACACTTTCCTATTACACATTATATAAATATACATATTTCAGTGACTAATGCTTTGAATTTGGCCAAGTTTGATTAATTTTTGCAAATCCTTTATTTTCGGTTCGTCTGCTTCAGTTAATTGAATCAGTAATATTATATTAAGTCATACAGTCTTATCAATTTATATATACTGAATTTTGTCATTTGTCAATTTTTATTTTTTACAATATGTTGATATGTCACTCAATCCTATTGCATTACAAATATTTGTAAATAGCCAGCTTCCATTATCTACTTTTACAATGATATTGGTCAATGTTGTTCAGCCAGTCTTGTTGACACCAAGGAAATTTATCAGTGCCTTCAGTAGATTCTCTTGATTTTCAATACCAGTGCTATTAATACCCTCCAGCTCACGAAAGCTGTAAAGCACGTCCTTGAAAATCTGATATCTCGTCACCTGAACTTCACTTGACATCAGGAGTCTGAAAAATCTGGCGCCTTGCTCGGCAGCTCAGTGTGTCCTCTGCTCCGACAGCCATTTTGTCTTTCCTGTCCAATTCTCCTCTTTCCCCCCCGTCGCATAATGGGATAAACTGATTGACAGGGCATATGCAAATGATTACATGATCCTGAAAGATTCTTTATTTAAAGTAGGGGTGGGAAAAGCTCCAGCTCCAAAGGGAGATTCATGGTCACACCATCTGGACTGATAGTAACTGTCAACCCTCCTATTGGTCTTGAGCCGTCTCAATTAACCAATTATTGTAAGACAGTCCGGAAGGGGCAGCTGACGCTCCTCTAAAGTGGGCTGGGATACTTTTTACCTGTATTCCTTCTTCCACAGATCACAAAATGAGATATTTTGAGGAATCTTCATGTAGTCGTTTCCATACAGCAACATTCATAAATACCACAGCTGCTCAATGGTTAAATACAATACCAAAAAGGCAGCACATAAGTAATCCATTTGACTTTTGTGCTATATTTTTAAAATCACAGATCATAGTTTCTCTGAAAACCTTCCCCTCCAGTGATCTGTTAATTCAAGGACAATTGTGACCGGTTCACTGAGTCATTATGATGAATGATTCATCAGTTCATTCACACATTCCACAAACTCTTCAGTCCGATTTGTGACTCAGACAAACTGGTTTTTCGAACGACTTGTTTCTAGAGTTGACTCAATGATTTGTTGATTAACTGGTAATAAAGATTCTCAGTGAATAAAGACATACATTTCAGTCTGTTCACATGAAATGGCGAATGAGTTTTATGTTGTTGTTTTTTTATTTTTGGAGATTAAATTTGCAATGAAACGCAAGTAGTGACGGATCTTTTCGTACTGTGACGTACATGCGAGTGAAACGGGAGATTGCAGCCAATAGGGTCAGGATTTAAGTGGACTTAATTATTAGAAAATTCACCAGAAATGAGTTATGACATTTTGATTAATAATGAGTTCAAAGCCTTAATTTTTTATGAATCATTCACACTTAGTGTGAACATAGTGAATTTTTGAATTCCAATTTCATGGCCAATGACCAATTTCTTATTTCACGATAACTATCACAATATAGCCTAGTTATTTTGTGTTATTTGATCTAATTTCTGTTTTTAACAATAAGAAACAAAGAAGCAAATTACAAACAATAGGACAAATAGAAAAATATGACTTAAACAAATTAAGTTTTCAGGTTTCAGTTTATTTGAAGTTAGGGTTAGTACATAAATGTAATAATCAAGTGTAAAAATAAAATATTGCGTAGTCCTCACTGTATGAATAAAATATACAATTATTTTTATTAAAGCTAAAAAAAGTTGTTCAGTCAAGAGCAGGAAGTTATTTTCTCTTTTGTTTGATTCACATGAATGACATTGAGCAGCAGGTTTATTAGGCTGCTGTCACTTTAAGACCAAATGCACGGATCCATTACACTGATACACATCCGGTTTACACACAACCGTTTACTTTCACTTAAGACATAACCAGCTGTGTTTACGTGAATACTCCACACGATGGGCTTGCGTGTGTATTCAACCATTCAAGCACAACAAGACGCGGAAGAGAACTGAATTCGCAATCGCATGCTGAGAGAATTTTCTTTTTTAAATGGCAGAATTAAACATTTTGGGTGAACTATTCCTTTGATTGTGACCTCCAGTTTTAATGACATCTCTCTCTCTCTCTCTCTCTCTCTCTCTCTCTCTCTCTCTCTCTCTCCTAGTGCTGGGTGTGAGGGCTCACGTAGGGGCCCAGGTGGAGCCGCCACCATTGCAGCCAACGAGTGGAGCGCCAACGAGAGCCCGGAGGAGGGGCAGGAGGATGGAGTGGATGGGATGGATGGGATGGACAAGGCCGGAATGGAAGGGGATGCGGAGGGCGTCTGGAGCCCTGACATCGAACAAAGTTTTCAGGAGGCTCTGGCCATTTATCCACCATGTGGCCGCAGAAAGATCATACTTTCAGACGAAGGAAAAATGTATGGTGAGTCTCGGAGAGCTAAATCCCCCTCGCCTTGCTCAGAACACTTTGCAGGCAAAGCATTAGAAACTGGAGAGAGTAGGACAGTTTGCTAGAAGTTGTTCTCTCAAATGCCTCACTAAAACGCATCAGCTATTTATTGCAGCAGTGCTGTTGGGAAAAATGTAGCGAAACAAGGTAAGGAGTTTTATTGAAGTGAATCAGACGGTGAACTTACGACACTCCCCACCTCCAGATTTTCCCGTTCCCACACGGGATCCACTGACAGGAATGCTGCATCTCCCATTTAAGTCAGCATTCTCAGTAAAGCATGAGTCAGCCTCCTGCATTTTTTTCATTACTGGCTGTATGATTCAGACGTGACAATAAACAGACTTGATCCATTTCAGTCTCATCAACTATTAAAATACTTGATAATTTAAAGGAGTTGATTCATGTTTGTTTGGGTTTTCTAGTGTATAAATGACTGCATATCTACAGAGATGTGTCTGGCTTCTACCAAGCACGGCTTTTCTAAAAGCAGTTAGAGAAACCAAACATTATCAGTTAAATATTATTTTTTTTAATTAAAAATGATGTATTATAATATGTAGAGTTCTAGGTTCTAAAATGTAGCCGTTAAGCCATTATTTATAGTAAACGGCTGTTTGGACTAAGTGCAAATAGCATATTTTCTTTCTTAGTGATAGATTATATTTACACTAATTGAAAATAGTAGCATTTTCATAGTGATATATGCTACTACACTATGTAAAAATAGCAGTGTTTTCTTTGCAATAAGTGTAAATAGTTGTTAGATGTTATTTATACTTATAAATAGTGGCAGACACTATTTGCACCACAGTTGTATTGTACATTAAACAGTATGCAGTAATAACATAGTGTAAATTATTATATTTATTAAAATTATTAAATGGATGCCACCTTATTGGGACAATAAAGCCCTCCTTTACACCGACCCCAAACCTAACCGATAAACACGTTATTATTGAACATGTTTGAACAAACGTTAGACACTTTATTTCCACTTTTTGAATATTTTCTGCCACGCGCCTTACGCCTACACTATTGCTACTGTTGCCGATCCAGGAGTTCGTGTAAAAAGCCTTTGCCCACAAGGCGGGCGTTTAATTTTATTTACATTTTAATGTAAATAGACACCCCATTATTTATATTAAGCATTACGTTTTGCCACAAATATGTGACCTTTATTTACAGTAACACACTATTTTAATATATTTTCAAATGTAATTTTATTCCTGTGATCAAAGCTGAATATTCAGCATCATTACATCGTCTTCAGTGTCACATGATCATACAGAAATCATTCTAATATGATGATCTGATGATCAAAACACATTTCTGATTATTATCAATGTTGAAATCAGTTATATATTAAATCAATATTTTTGTGGAAATAGTGCTACTTTTTTAAGGATTCTTTGAACAGTGTTTACTGTCATTTTTGATCAGTTTAATGCATCTATGCTGAATGAAAGTATTAATTTCTTTCAAAAATATCTAATGGACCCCAAACTTTTAAACATTAGTGCATATCATATAAATCCTATTTTATGCTATAATTTTATTTTACCTCCATTTTATCATTCCAGGAGAGGACAACATGTCCATTGACATTTTAGCGGTAGATATGTGAATGATGAATGAATATTTTGGGTCAGAAACCCCACACTTTTATAGTGTTTACTTTGATTTGTGTGTTCACTATTGGTGTAAAGCTGGTAAATTGATATTGTCCATACGAGCAGATACTCTAAATCTGTGGTCACAAAAATCCAGCAATATTGCATGAGCTAGAAAGGACATTGTTTATTGTCAATACAGTGTAGCGAATGATGATTTACAAAAGTGTTGCGAAGTATGAAATCACTTGCAAGCCATTCAGCATTTTGTTGCCCAACGCAACAAACTTGTGCAACCAAATTGAACCCATTGCAAAATCAGTGTGGGAAAATATTTTGCACTCATGCGATATTCACGTTTGGCTGCGAAAATGTGTCGGAGCAATTACCGCACCTTGAGATAATACTTTTGCCACATTTGTGATATTACAAATCATTAGCACGAATACTCGGTAATTAGTAAGAACTGGGCCAGGATTAGACTATGTAACATCGATAAACTAGGCTTTATGACTTACCCCTAATCCTTTTGTTAACTGACTGTGGAACGCATCAGGATTTAATATATGATTGCTGGCACAAATGAGCTCGGTTGGCTTCGGGGTGTTTTGACCTTTGACCCTCTCTGGAGAAAAGGCTTATGGAGACCGGCCCACATTCTTTTCTTTTTTTCCCCTTGGCTTGAAGGGGACACGCATTCCACAACTCCGTGGCCTTGTCCTCGGCTGTAACACTCCACCCACGTCTGTCACACAAGCTCTAATCCCCCTCGCAACAGATGAGGAAGGTTTGTTTCAACAGCCATGCATTTTGTCCTTTTGTGGTAGCATGGGCTGTCAGGATCCGTTCACTCTGTGTGTCCGCTTACGTTACCCCGCAGAGGCCCTCGGGCCCTCTCTCTTCTCTCCGTATGACAAGATCGTCCCCTTCCACTCTCTTTACAAACAACCCTTTCTCGGACCAGTTACGATACTCCTGCCAGGACCCTGATGTCAATCTCCAAAAGCGAACAGCGTCTCCTGATATGCCCCCTCTCTCTACCACCCCCAGTGCACACAAGTTCATTGGCCGCAATGTATACTTTGACTAGACAGCACTAAAATAGTCTGGCTATCTGATGCAGGCTGAAGAGAACTGGCCTAGTGACTTTGTGGATTTGGTTTTAGTGCGCACTAGTTTGCTTTAGACATGTTTCGAAGTTGTCACCAGATGTCTAAACACGGTTTAGTCAAATAAATGCAAACCTCTGGATGAAACGTGAGGCGTAAATAAACATACTAACATTTGTAAGACATGAAATGTATGTAAACGCATCACAGCACTGTATTTTTTGAATACGATTGAGAAAATCGTTAAGCGTTCACATGCTTAAAAGTCAGCATGAAATGGAAGATACGACAGTCTAGATATGGCAGAGAAATGTAGGGCTGGACTTAATTTTGTCCATGTGGAATTGGTTGATTGGTTGTGGTTTGCTATTGGTTGATCTCATGCGAGTGACAGTTTGCCCCGCCCTCACATCATTAGAGAAGAGATGTCCCTGCAAGAGGGAGGGGAAGTTATTTTGATTTAAAGACTATGAAGGCTCATAAAAATAATATTTCATTTGGATTTTAGAAGTAGAGATTAAAAAAATAAACCTTGTTGTTGTTAAGCGAAGATAATTATAATTCTCACTCTAGCCCATATATAATACAAATCCGGGCCTCTTCTGGGCCAACTATTGCAAATATGGCTCGGTTCTGGCTGCGGCAAAGATCATACGGGTCGTATCTGGCCCGTATGACCTGTGTGTGTCATCAAGCCAGTTTCAGTGTTAGTTGTTGCTTGCTGTGTGTGGCCCTGATGTTGCCCGTGTGACCTTTGCCGCTGCCAGAACTGAGCCATATGTGGTCCATAGTTGGCCCAGATGAGGCCCGGATATGTATGCTATTGCCAGCCACAGTCATCGCCGTCATTCCATGCGGTACGTGGGCCAGAATAATGTGGTGGATGTGGGCCACAAGTGGGCCAGATGTCATTTGCTATCTGGGAGAGAGCATCTGATTGGACAAAACTGCAGCACGAGTCATCAATATTTTAGGTCTATCAGTTTAAAATTTGTTTTAAATTCTGTATTAAATGTGCTAAAAATTAGTATCGCCATCGTTTGACTACACTAGCAGATCGAAGCTTAAGTTATATTTTAATTTCATCTCATCATTCATGCCTTACAATGCTATAAACAGCTCAGTATATTTTGGATTATAAATATTTTGTCTCAGGACACTGCATGATGTGGAAACTGAAGGATCGAGTTTTATTTTGTCCTGATCCCTAGCATTTAATGGCCATTAATGTTCCTCAGAGCATCATTACTCACTGCAAAACTCCTGCTGTCTTCTAGCAAAAAGCAGCTCTTCTAAAAAAGTTCACTTTCATTGCACCGTGGGAAGACCGGTTAAACAATCTGATCTTCCCATCCAGGACCTGGCTGCTATAATGAGCTTGATTTGTCATCCTGCACCTGTGATGTCTTGCCAGGTTTCTTTTTTTAAAAGTCTCAACCTGCAATCATTTTAGTTTATTGCCAGTGTGTCAAAGCTGTTGGGTTTGGGAAATAAAATCTCAATGCTAACGCTCAGTAAATGATCTCAAGGTCTTTTCTGAATTAGGCTAATTTGTGGCTCTGTTCATCATTATGCCTCCTTTTATGTTAGTAGCTTTTTATTGAACTTGTTGATAGCTACGGTTGTGTTTCCACATGAAGCTTTGAATTAGGACCATCTCAGAGAGAGCGCGCATGACATCATCTCGGTTGCACAAGCTTCCCAGATGTGATGGATCTTCTGAGGAGATTTCACTGAGAACTGCTGCTGAGATAAATGAGCTAATTTGCTAGAGATGGGTGTAAATGTCTGGACCTTGAGGCACCAGTTAGTGAACGTTGTGCCGTGATGCTCAAGTGCATGATGCTGGTTTGAGTCTGGCTTGTGGCATTTACTTTATACATTTGAACTCTTTCCCCGCCATTGATCAGATTTTCCGTCGCTTTACCGCCATTGACACGGGTTTCCGGAGATCCATGTTTTCACTGTTATACAGTAGGGGTCGCTGTAATGGATCTTCTAAAAGAGTAAAGCAAATCCAGATCCAAAAGCAAGTGAAGAAGGGTCGACATCTTCTGGAGAGACGCATTATGGGTATTCGCTAGCCGTTGAGTGTACACTCGTTATTGCAGTGCATTGTGGGATTGAATGGGTGCACTCGATAACGTCCACTATGGTTTCGGACCTCACTGCAAATGGCTGTTCCCTCAATTAGTGCCATGTTGGCTATAGGGGGCGATTTCAGACACAGCCCACTCATCGAGTCATATTTTCAGATTCATAGACAGAACAGATGTTTTGATCATTGTTCTGAATCCGATCTGGACAAAGTATTTGACAAAACATTTATTTTCTCAGCATTTTGGGTTATTATTTTTAAAGCACAGGCTCTTTTATGTTTTTTGCTATATCAACTGTTTACATATTCATACAACAACATATTCTGGAAGCCGTGAAATGTTTGTGAACATGATCAAAAATACTTGCGCTGGCAAATTAAAAATCTCTGCCTGGGAAAGAGTTGTGTGACCTAAGTGTCCAAAATTGTTACTCTTAATCAGTATGATAAAAAGAGGCAAAGAGTTAAATGAAGGAAAGTACTGAGGAAAACAACAAACGTAATGGGACAGACTACAGCGAACTGGGGAGGAGCAGAGGTTGAGAACTGAAGTGTCAGTAGGAGGAGGTTTGCTCCTCAGGGTTTGTCAAAAATAAGGGTGTGGACGCTGTCCTTCTGTGTTTTAAAGGGTTCGAAGGGTTTCATTTAAGTAAGAGAGACTTAATGCTGCAGGACCTGTGTTATTCAGGTGTTCTCCACTTTAGATAATTGCTAGCCTGAAGTGATAGTGTGAGATGGTATCGTTTGAAAATGTTTTCGACCTTTTAATCTCTCTTAGTGGAGAGGGACCAACTGTCCAATTTCCTCCTGCTCCAACTTGCATGTTTTGACAATTTAGGTGTGTGTCCGTATCTGTTTCGGGACAAGTTGAAACATGTTCTACAGGATTTCCAGTGGTTCAGACAGGATCTTCCAGAAATATCTATCTACGTGTGCATGTAAATGCCTATCTGCGTCATATTGCTAACCTACGTCATATTTCTAATGACTATTTACTTGCCTTCAATATTTTCTTCTGATACTGAGTGAGCTTATGATTGCATGTCCTTCCCTGAATCTCAAGAAATCACCTCAAGAATCTGTTTCTGTATTCGGTAATCCAAGTTTTTGTTCTATCCTCTTCCACAATATACAGTTCTAGAAAGAGTGTAAATATGTGACATATTTACCGTTCCGAAGGTATGTTGCAAATAAATCACATATTATAGTTCTCACTTTGCTGTAGGACATTGTGTACTTAAAGGTGCACCAAGGAGCTATTGTCCACTTTCTAAAAAAGTATTTTTATCTTTACTTATAAATATATTGGCAACATTTGACAGGTTTAATTCATTACCATTTGCTAATGCAAACATTAACATTAGATTAATAAATACTGTAAAAGTTGTTTATTTTTATGTTAAAGTATTATGCACCCAAAAATAAAAATTCTGTCATTAATTACTCCCATGTGAAATCCATGTGACTCCAGTGGTTTAACCGAAGCGACGCGAATGCTTTGTTTGCACAAAAAAAATTGAATTTACCACTATTTACAAAATATCTCCAACGCGTGTTCACGTAACAATGTCTGCTCTCGCATCAACACAATACGCATGTTGAAAATGAATATTTTGTAAATAACGGGGGGGGGTTTAACGACTCCCCCCTCATATGCATTATAAAATTATTAGTAGTATCTACACTCACATAAGATGAAGCATCCAGTCATGGCCAAGAAAATATGTTTGTTATGTTACGTCATGGGGCGACTCACCTCTCATGGTGGCTGCCATGTTAAGATTATACGAGCAGCTTAACACTGCTTACTTGATCTCAGTCACTCCTATTATCAGACACTTTCCATTGTGGAATAAATAAATCATGCCTTGGGTTCTGTGAGTTCTGTGAGAGTGTGTTTTTCATCGGCCATTAGTTTGATTTGGTTTTTCCTCTGATTGGCAGTTTCCATTCTTTTACTGCAGAAAAAAAAAACAAGTGGGAGGTGGGAGAGTTATTAAAACGCAGGTGACTTTCGTCAATAAACATACACATCTGGTGGGATGGAGTGTTAACCAGGGTGAACTTTGGGAGGAAACTGTCAAGGTTAAAAATTATATTTGAAAGAGAGGGAAAATAGAAGAGGTAAGGTGCTAATCATCATCCTCACTGACTTTTTACTTCAGGCTTATTGCCAAGTAACCCACAGGCAAGTCCAAAAAGTCTCGCAATTAGTTTAGCACTTCTAAATTGTGTCAAGAAGACTGACACAATTGAAGAGTTTAAGCCTGGGTTCACCTTCACATGCTTGGCAATATGGTACAAAAACATATGCAAACACCTTTCACTCGCCATGGCGATCCATCTCACATACTTATCCCAGCTGCAGCGCAAGTTGTTCTTTCTGATTTCAGGAAAGGATGATAGGCCAGAGTCATTAAAGGGAGCTTTTTTGGGGGGATAAATGTGTGCAAGCCAGGTTTTATTTCACTCCTGCTTTTCCTGGACGTACTTTAGAGGAATCTGGGAGCAAATCAGCACTTTCCTTTGGCTCAACCTCAGTCAGTTCTGCGGGAGTATTTATGCAGACATTGATATGAAGTGGAAGTTTATATATTTTTATACTCAGCACTTTTTCAGTGGAACAGTCAGCCTTTAACATTCCTACCAAAAAGGCAGGCAGTCAATTTTAGCTCTTAATGAGACTGAAAGAGTTGCTCTTTTGTTCTTGAAGGCAGTTGTTGTAAATGGTCCTGTGTTGGAGGGTTAGGTGTCCTTGTCTGTAAGCATTGCCTGGTAGACTTCAGTTGGAAGCATATTTGTATTTTTGAGCAGGAAGTTAAGAGACACAATGAAGGCTGGATTCATACCTGAATCTCCCACATGACCAAGATGTGTCTGAAGTACTTTGAAGTACGTTAATTTCTAGGCCACTGCTCCAAAAGTAGTAAGCAACTCCTCCCCTACACTGCCCTCACCTCCCTTTCTTTGTTTTAAGAAGAACTTATGGCCACAAAAACCTTAAGACAGCAAGTCTATCAAGTGTGCCATTCAGAAGAGGGTCATTGAAGATCTTTGTTAGTAATAGTAAGGTTGCAAGCTTGGGTCCCACAAAGGTACCCATAAGTATTCCCATCATGTCCTTAAGCAAAGCACATCATGACACCTGTAGTAACAAGCCTCTAGTTTCTCCAATGTGATTGTTTCTTGGGATATTATAACTGCATTGTAAGTCACTCTGGGCAAAGAACTACTTGTAAAGATTAATAAACCTATCAAGCGACCTTCATAGGTGACTTTACATGCGTTGTGAAGCTAGAGGCTTCTGTGTTTC
The DNA here is from genome assembly GCF_949152265.1 of Phoxinus phoxinus. Lineage (NCBI taxonomy): Eukaryota > Metazoa > Chordata > Actinopteri > Cypriniformes > Leuciscidae > Phoxinus > Phoxinus phoxinus. The sequence goes on along the minus strand of NC_136893.1, from coordinate 23,421,881 downwards.
TGATTTACATCCCAGATTTCTTTCAGCTTCTCCCTCGTCATGTCCTCCTTTCATCTCTATGTATCTGCTGACTTCTTCCTCACTCCCTTCTACAGACTCCCAGTCTTATCTGTCTTTCTTCCTCTCCAAGCCTCCCAGGAAGTGCAGCATTTCGTTTAGGGTCGTAAACACGCTAGCCTATTTGTGGGCTTGGGGGTAGTTAGGTGCCCTTTGAAAGCTTTTGGCTGTGGATCAGGAGTTCAAGGCTGCTGGGTACGAGCCAGAGTCTATCTATCAGAGTCTCCTCTGTGTGTCTGGAACAGAAGATGTTTGCCTTCTCTTTTACACATGTTCTGTCTATCACTGTCTGGACGATTCCCTCTTACTCCGGCTGTCTGACTGGCTAATCCTCTTTGACATTCGCTTGTGTTGTCATTTCATCAGTAATAGATAATTCAATTAAACTGGAGAGGCTCTAATTTGTTCTGGTTGGTGTGACAAAACACTGGACATCTCTCGTATCATCTTGGCATCACACACTTACTCCAATCAAACTTTTAAAGAACAACTGTACAACCTATATTGGTATTTAAATAGTCGATGCTGATATGTAGAGAGCTATTGGTATATGCATGATGTGTGTAATTTCTGCATTAAGGGGGTTTTCACAATGGGGGAAACACACTTAATGCAGATATTAAGGGGGTTTCACACACAATTGGCTATATTTAACCCTGGTGCTTTTGCGTTAATCTTACATCATAACAAACGTGCACGGTGCATGATAGAAAACAGAACTCGAGTCAATATATTGTGATTTGTTTTTAATTTGGTGCTATTATATGCAGTACAACACTTGTGTCACAGAGTGAACGGCATTTTGTGTGCGTCGCATTGAAGGCGGCTTTCTGCAAACGGACTCTTTAGAGGAGAAATTGACGCGGATTGCACTTACTCTGCATGATTACACTGTATGCTCACTCTCGCTCATATTCTCAGTAACTCATCACCATTGTCATCCCCTACTAAAATGTATGCGCATGTTGTTTTACGTAAATGTGAAAGCAACTCGGACTTGGGCATGCACTTGTTCGGGATGAACAAGTGCATGCCCAAGTCTGAGTTGCTTTCACATTTACGTGAATCTGGCCACAGTTCCAGAGCAACCAAACTCAGATCAGCTCCTACAGGTAGTCTCGGGTTCGGTAGCCCGGTGCGCTCACGTGTCCAAATGACAGCGTTCACATTACCAGTTTTTCATGCGAACCGTGCTCTGTTTTGAACTAAACTGCCAGTTTGAAAGCCCCCTAAATGATATAGTCAAGTCAAGTCACCTTTATTTATATAGCGCTTTTTACAAAGCAGCTTCACAGTGATGAGATGAAAATAATACAACAAAGTTGTTTCTAGAAGAAAATTTTGTCATCGTCCACCTTAAGTAAGGCAGATCAATAATATTGTTGAATATTAAATGTCTCCAACTAAGCAAGCCAAAAGCCAAGGCACCAGTATATATAGCAACAATATAAAGGTCTATTTATTGAGAGACCCGCCTTGGCCCGAACTAACAACATTGGCTCAACCAATGGCACAAGTTTGGGGTGGGACTCTCCATTCTATATGACCAATGAAAAGAGGAGAAGTTTGTTTGAAACTTATTTTGAAGTCTTTGTGATTGTGGTTAGCGCCACTAATGGTTGCTAATATATATATCAGTCTATCAACACAAATAATGGATATTTTCCTTGAATTCTGATATCTTCTGTCCCATGTAGAGGAACATGGTACTTCATTTATATTTGGGTCGACTTATCACAGATCTCTTCATTTGTTTGCACATTCACAATGTCCAAACATGTTGTTTGCTGGTGACATGCTAGTATATGAGTCCCTGGTGTTATATTGCTTGCGGTTAGGGAGCAGGGTTTCCTGTGTTGGGTCCAGGTGGTCCGGCTGTCAGTGAGTGGGATGCCAGTGGGAGGAGGGTGGGGGGTGTCAAGAAAGATTCACAGTTGAAACTGCACAGCTGTTCGCAAGGTCAACCCTTTATAAACTGTGATGAAATCCTCTTTATCGCTTTACCTCAATTTATCTTCCTTGTTTCCTGTCCCCTTTCTCATATCATTATATTAATGCCATTACACAAACAGATTTATTATTGTACTCATTTAATAAATGGCTCTTTGTATGAAAACATTTGTCCACTCAGAGCAGCTTGATTGGTCAAGGCCCTGACACATGGTGGCCCAATTTTTTTTGCCAAGTCACCACCCATATCACCTGACTCATCTGTCACAAGCCTTGTCTTTCAATGGTCTATTAATAAACTAATGGTCTCATAGGAGGCTTTACACCCTACTGTGATATTGCTGGTGGAGGCATTACTGCATTCCATGTGCTTTTCTGTGTATAGGAGCCTTCGTTCCCACCAGCTGTGAATAACAAATATTTTTTGGAGTCACTTTTATCCAAAGTGACTTACATTGCATTAGTCTACATGCAGTACATTTGTCAGTTAATGTTTTCCCTGGGATTCGAACCCATGACCTTGTGGTGGTAGTGCACCTAGTGGTAGTGCCCTACCAGCCAAAAGCTATATTTCTTAACACACTGTTTTCAGTTACATCATTATTAATGTTACTAATTTTACTACATTTGTGTTAATATTGTGTTTCTTATTGATTCTTTTCCAGGTCGTAATGAGTTGATAGCAAGGTACATAAAGCTGCGGACAGGGAAAACCCGCACACGGAAACAGGTAATGTGACAGTTTTTCTAGTACACTTGTTTGAATGGGTACAACAGAGGTCAAGTCAAAGGTTATGACCATATTCTGGTTTAATTACCGTACATCATGATACTTGAAATTGATTCAGTCATTAATTCAGTCTTCTTTTTACATTTTTTTATTAGCCTATATAACTTGATTATATAAATTGATTATCTATGTTTTGATTAAACTACGGTGTCTCCCTGCACCTTGTTAGTTTATAATAGTACTTACATTTTAGATATTCTGCATTAAAATTGCACTAAATAATGTTTTGTAAGGATTTTTGTTTTGCTGATTGAAATAACAGCGAACTCTATACTGACACCTATTGGTGTGGATGCTGCAAGTTCTCATGGCATTTGTGATATTTTTTTTCTCATCACACAATTCACGTGTGTTTGTCACACATGATTATTATTATCAGATGATATCATGTGAGTTAAACTTAAACATGTTTGGCAAAATACTATTCAGTTATTTAAGCGTGTAACTGGGAAAAATTACATAGTGCAACTTTAATATCACACATTTATAAATAGAAACTTACTGTAAACAGAGTCAGATCAGTGTGATGAACAGAGTATTTGCCTATATATCTAAAGCTGGATTCACACTGTACAGTTTTAGCCATGATTTGGCCCATCTGAGACAAATTTTGTGAATCCTTTTAATTCTAATTAAATTGTTAAACAGCTCATAAACATATTTTATCTCTGAAAAAAAAACTGAAATAAATGATTGTATAATAATTCCATGTTTAACAAGACATTTCTCCTTATATGTAACCTTTTAGGGTTCTATATTAAACCCCATTGAATCTTTATTCTTATTCTAGTCTAAGTTTCATTGGTATAGTATTAGGTTCAGTTGTTTTGACAGATTTGTTGTTAAGATATACAGTATATGTTGGATGATATCAAATGTCTGTGGCCCTGTTTTGCCTCAGGTGTCTAGTCACATACAGGTGTTAGCCAGGAAGAAAATGCGGGAATATCAAACAGGCATTAAGGTATGGCTGTGGCGCCACCTGGTGGCTTCTTTTTTTTACTCACTCTCTGTTCAATGTCTCTCTTCTCTTTTCTTTTCCCCCCTGCCTTCCTTTCTCCCTCCTCTGACTTCCTTCCTGCAGGTGTCTAGCCATCTGCAGGTTCTTGCGCGGAGAAAATCTCGCGAGATTCAGTCTAAGCTGAAGGTATGCGCTTCACTGCAGTCTGCTCTGCTCTGGCCTGTGCTGTTAACTGTGTTCAGAGTGCTTTGGCTTTTCCTTATGTCACCAAAACTTCCTTTCTGTAACACACCCTGAATGTTATAATGATTTATGATGACTTGAGCATGCAGGTAAACCTTCGCTGTGTACAGGCATTCATTGAAACAAATACATTGGATGGAATGATTGAATTGAGCAGAATGCTTTCAAAGTAATGGCGCCCTCTGGTGGCCGACTCAATATTGCATCACTTTCTAGTTTTTTTGCTATGTAGCAGAACCTGATTTCACTGAATGCAACATGTTCCTTGATCAACGTCTTTGTTGCTCCTGGAACAACATTCTAATCAACCAATCAGAGTTGAGGTTTACCATTAATGTCAAGTTTAGACTTGCATCCAGTGTCCGGTGCTTCTACATCAGTGTTATTCACCATTTTTTCCCTCTGATTTTAAGGATAACTTATGGGTAGGTTTAGGGGTAGGGGTAGGACTAAATTTTCGGACAGGAATGTTGTTCCAAAATTGTTGACCCATGAACGCGTCTAACTCTGCAAAATCAGGACGTGCTGCTGTGCATGCAATGCCTGATTGAACCAATTTTTTTATTTTTTTTTATTTTTTGCTCCTACTCTAAATGATCTTGACCTCCATAACCCAAACCTCTACTCATCTCTACTTCTTTCCCCCTGTGATCTAAATGTATACTCAGTTTCAGGGGTCACATTTATTGAAGCATTGGCACTATCCCAATTTAAATTTGGTGTAGTAGCACTACTTGTTTTGTTTCGATTAATCGCTTCCGCTTAAATTTGTCAATTTGCATTTAAAAAAATGCAAGTCAACCAAATAAAACTAAATCAGCATGAGGGTTGGGCATCGAGAACCGGTTCCAACTTGGAACCGTTTAAAAAATAACGATGCCATTGGAATCATTTAGAGAGAAAAAATTTGATTCCGATCATCGGTTCCGCGCAAGTTTTGGTTTCCATAGTGGCCACCGGATTTCCGAAAGTGCCCGCGCTTGTTCTGTTGCAGCCATGGAGCACGGTAAGCGGCGCTCAAAAGTGTGGCTTTATTTCACTTTTAAAAAAGCCTGAGTCGGCACTCGCACAGTGCAACACTTGACAAACTGCATGGTGTACAAATTAACAAGGAGTGTCCAGTGGCGTAACTTTGTTTTAAAAAGTGTAAAACAAGACAGGTGGGGTGGGGGTTGGTAATGCAATGCTAAATCACATATATAATGTACAATAACATTAAGTCCAACAATCGATTTAAATAGTACATTGGGTTTAATTTGTCGTTTAATGAGATGTAATACATGTTGTCAGTGCCGAGAATTTTCGTATGAATAAATACATAAATCCGCTGCGCTTATTTAACGTGGACCTTAATGGTCCAGTGGTAGAACTTTCGTCAAGCGTCTCAGATGTTCTGGGTTCTAAACCGCACTTGTATAGTTTTTTTTTTCTCTCATCAAAACCGATTATGCTCATCAGTGGTTGTATATCAAGCAGGGACACGTTTGTGTGTATTATATTTTGCGATTTCACCGGAACGAATAGAGAGTCTCCTCAACGGATTGAAGCGCATGTCCGAGTGAAGACAGTGCGGTGTGCGCGAGCCAGAAGACAAAACACTGTATCCACGCCAATGATCGCACATTTCAGTGCTAGATTGTCTCTTATTTATCAAACGAACGAAATGAATGCTCTGCTAGTTAACTGGAGATGTTTTATTTATATGTATTGGAACATTCGGATCAAAATAAAATGACTCCGCCCCTCAAAGAATCGGAATCGAGAATCGAAAAGAACCGAAATCGAAAGGAAGAATCGGAATCGGAATCGTTCAAATCAAAACGATGCCCAACCCTAATCAGCATAGACCATCAAACCACCACATGATGGTTGTCTCTTAGTTTTGCTTTGCTTTCCCAGGCCATCACCCGGATTGATTGATTGATTGATTGATTGATTGATTGATTGATTGATTTATTGTCCAATGTAATTTCTAGCAGAAATGCTTTATTATTCCCACCGTTCATTGATTCATTCATTAACTAAATTATTCTATAATGTTAACACACACACACAAAATCAGCAGAAATCCTTTTTGTTGACACATTACATAATGCACATTATTGGTGTATTTAACATTGTTCTATAAACATCCTTATTTTGATACATGAATACATATAAAAATAAACGAGCATATTCAGGTTTTCCGCATGGTTAATAATCCGGCTTTTATCAGCCGAGTCTGGTATAAAAGGGGAAGTAAACACATGACCTCCTTAAAGATGTGAAATGGAGAACTGTGATTGTTCTTCCAGGAAGTCATCGGTTCACTTTGTTCCAACAGTGGGTGAAATGGGCAATGAGCGGAGTAGTTGAAGAGAGCTCTATTCTGCGCTATCTGAACGCACAGTGTCAGAAGGGAAAGCGCAGGCCTCTCGGCACACCTGAAGTCAGAGTCATTTGATCAGTGTGTCATCTGATCTGTTTGTCTCCGCAGCGTTTTTTTAACAGTTTCTCTTCCTTTCAATTTTTTTTTTATAGGCCATGAACTTGGTAAGTGAAATGTTTTGTAAGTCTGCTTTGCCTGCAGAGCTTCATGCGCACCGACGCCTGCAGACGCTCAGCTTTCACTGATTTGAGCTTCAGTTTGTGCAGCGCGATGCTTTGGCTGCCCGTCTCACCGGATGAATTTAGCTACCACTTTTGCTGTTTTCCATTTCATTTTTGGCTTAAATATTTGTTTTTGTTTTTATACCTGCAAACTCAGAAACACATTATTTTGAGAGTTTTATTCTGTCGTTTCATGTGAGGGTTTATTACACTAGTTATATTTAGTTATTCTCTTCTATGTACCTATGTGTACACAACTCAGCCATGGACTTAACTCTTAAAGAAATTTAAAAGAAATTGTTTACATTTGAACACTACATCTGGTTTATTTATCACTTTACTTCCTGGTTGGGACAGACTCCTGTCGCCTTCATTCTGTCTAATTCTTTGTCTTCTCTCCCGACTGAACGTTTAAGCTGTTCAAGTGTTCTCTGCTGTTATCGTGTGTAATAATGTATTTTGTTTTGGTGGCTGGATCATGCATCACATGTGCCCTTTATAAGCATGATTTTTGCATGTTTGTCTAAACCATTTAGCATGTAGCTCTTGCACTAAAATTACAATTCAAAGGTTTACGGTTGGGAAGATTATTTTTTTTGTATTTTGATTTTTGAAAGAAGCCTCTTTTACTCACCAAGGCTGCATTTTTTTTTAGTCAAATACCGTTAATACAATATAAATAGTAATATTGTAAAATATTATTACAAAATCAAATTTCTATTGTAATACATTTTAAAACGTAAATGATTCCTGTGATCAAAGCTGAATTTTCAGCATCATTTCTCCAGTCTTCAGTCACATGATCCTCCAGAAATCATTCTAATATGATTATTTGATGCTCAAGAAACATGTTTTATTATTATTATCAATGTTGAAAACAGTTGTGCTGCTTCATATTTTTGTGGAAACATGATCCCTTTCTTCGGGATTGTTTGATAAACAAAACAAATATTTGATATAGAAATCTTTTGTAACATTACACAAGCCTTTACTGTCACTTTTGATCAACTGAATGCATTCTTGATGAATAAAAGTATACATTTTTCTTTAAAAAAAAAAAAAAACTTACTGACCCCAAACTTTTGAACTGTAGTGTACATATCTGTTTTTCATAAAGATTGCATATTATCATACATTAAAGTAAGCTATTATTAATATTTAGCATTACTCATACACTTTATTATTGTTATTAATTGATTTAAATACATTTCTTGAATGTTAATTAAGTATATATAATTTAGTATAATATTGTGTCTGTGTATGATATTAATTTATTACTTAAAAAAAACAACATTCCAATTGTAAAATGCATCTTAGAAATAGTATTATGAAAGTTCTGAAGTTCTTTCAATCCTGGGTAATTTCTGATATATTTTTTTTAATGAAGCCCTTGTTGCGTCTTTCTCAGGATCAGGCTTCCAAAGACAAAGCCCTGCAGAACATGGCCGCTCTGTCCTCCGCTCAGATCGTTTCTGCCAGCGTGATGAAGAGTCAGATGCCTCCTCTTCCTCAGCACCCCTACCCTCCTCCAGCCAGGGTTAGTTCAGAGTCCAAGGACCAGTCACCCCTCAATTCTCTAACTTCACCCTCAAACTTCCATTGTTCTCTGTTTTGTTGTGTAGTTTTGGCCCGGCCCCATCCCAGGACAGCCTGGACCTTCTCAGGAGTGAGTATCTCTATGATTCCTGGTCTAATCCACAGTGTTGTTGTGAGAGCCTGCTGATGCTTCTCTGTGTTTTTCTAGCATCAAGCCCTTTGCACCGAACCCGTACTCCAGCCTTCAGCCGCCACTGCCTACGCCCATATCAAGTAAGAGCAGTGCTGGGATTATATCTGAACTCGGACTGACCCGCCCGGGCCTAAACCAGCATGTTTTCTCCACAGGTTACGAGCAGTTGCCCACCTCCCTCCCCCCGACCAGCACTGCCATGCCTGTGTGGCAGGACCGGACCATCGCCTCCGGGAAACTCCGCATGCTGGAGTACTCGGCCTTCATGGAGGTCCAGAGAGACCCTGACACTGTGAGTGAGCGTTTTGCTGAGAATATTGGAGACACCGGTCAAGATGATGGCGTTCCCTATAGCATCAATGCCAAGATGCAGTGAAACGTCGAAAAGGAACGAAGAAGATACATTTATTCAAATTAAAAACCGTCACTTAAAGGATTACCGGTAGTTCACAAAAAATTCCTTATAGTTTACTCACCCCGATGTCATCCAAGATATCCATGTCTTTCTTTCTTCAGAAGAAAAGAAATTTAGGTTTTTGAGGAAAACATTCCAGGATTTTTCTACACAGAGTGAACTTTAATGGCAACCATCTCTCCCAATGTTCAAAAGAAGATTCAAATGTCCGTCTCAATGCAGCTTCAAAGTCTCTGCACGACCCCAGTCGAGAAATAAGGGTCTTATCTAAAGAAACGATCGGTAAAAAAAAAAAAAAAAGTAGATACTTTCTTAACCACAATTGTTCGTCTTGTGCTGGTCTGCGACGCGCCACATATTATGTCATCACGTTGGAAAGGTCACGAAAAAATACAAATAAAAATTAATTAAAACAAAGATGTCGGACGATTTTGAAGTTGGAGTAGAAAATGAGATTGAGTTTTTCGCCCTTCTCTACTTTTTTGAACCGGAGTACACAGACAAATAACTTAGACAGATGACGTGAACGTGACCTTTCCAACGTGATGACGTAATACGTGGCGCGTCGCAGACCAGCACAAGACGAACTATTGTGGTTAAAAAGTATATAAACATTTTTTTTTTTTTTTAAATGACCGATCGCTAGATAAGACCCTTATTTCTAGGGATGTCACGATCAGTTTTTTTTGCCCTCGAGTCCGAGTCATTTAATTTTGAGTATCTACCGATACCGAGTCCCGATCCGATACTTCTATAATACATTTTTAAAAAAGAATAAAGAAGGGCAAAAAAACAGATCCAGGATGTTCCTTATTTTTTATTTAATTCACTTTATTTTAACATTCAACAACTCTGTTAACAAACAGAGCACTTCTGTGAGGTAGCTTGAACAATCAAGTAATAAATAACAAATTCTTCACTTTTCGTGATGTCAACAAAGTGATGTCATGCCGCACGCGTTGCTGTTTCTGTGTGGAGTCAAAAGGGTCTAACTCTGTGCCACCGCATAACTATAGATGTGTTAAAAAATAATGAGAATATATATACATATATATCCGAGTCCTGATCGGGAGGTAACGTCCGATTCCGATCGAGTCTGAAACCACGTGATCGGATCTGGACATCCCTACTTATTTCTGTGTCGAGACTTTGAACCTGCATTGAGACGGACATTTGAACCTTCTTTTGAACATTGGGAGAGATGGTTGCCATTGAAGTCCATTCTGTGTAGAAAAATCCTGGAATGTTTTCCTCAAAAACCTTAATTTCTTTTCGACTGAAGAAAGACATGGATATCTTGGATGATAACTTACTGTTAACCAATTAACATAATTTTACTGTTGTGTTTTACAGTAAAAAATTATATAATTTTATATAGTGTACTGGTTTGAATTAGCTTTTATTTTAAGTTTGTTTTAGTAATTTTGCACAGAGCCCCTAAAGGGACATGTTTGTGGAAAAAAATATGAGAGGAAAAAGTCAGTGCTTTTGCAATCTCTCGCAAATATTTTGCGTTACTTTTATTTCAGTTATCGGTTTAGTAATTGTACTTATTTTACTCATTTCATTTAGAAGCCCATACAACATTTCTAATTTTCATTTAAGTTTTTTAAGTTTAAGTTTTTCATCTAAAATGTATGTTTTATTTTATTTAAATAATTTTCAATAACACTGTTAGGAGCCGTTCACACAGAATGCGTTACTTTTCCATTGTTTTTCAATGTAAATGTGCTAGATGGCGTTCTAAAAACACGGTGTTCAAGTTAAAAGAAGTTTAACTTTTAAAAGACACTTTAGACCTAGCGTTTTTTTTCCTTCCACTGCCCTGCGTCTTTCGTTTTTAACAGCAAAAATGCATTCTGTGTGAACCGGCCCTTACAAGACAAAAACATATACATAATGTGTTTCAGGAATGGCGATGTTCCATGTATTTGTTTCAAAGTACATTAAATGTTACTTCTTCACCTGTTAATCCACAGTACAGCAAGCACCTGTTTGTCCACATCGCCCAGACAAACCCCTCGTACTCAGACCCTCTTCTGGAGGCCGTGGACATCCGTCAGATCTACGACAAGTTTCCAGAGAAGAAGGGAGGGCTGAAGGAGCTGTATGAGAAAGGCCCTCAGAACGCCTTCTTTCTGGTCAAGTTCTGGGTGAGTTATTCTGTTCTTAGAAAATTCACAATACTGAAAACCTAGGGTATGTTATTAGTTTGTAAATTGATATGTCATGCATTCATCTACTTATATAGCTGAGATAAGTGATTTTTATGTAATCTGTTTCAGGCTGATCTGAACAATAGTAACGTTCAGGATGGCGCAGGCTCGTTCTATGGGGTCAGCAGTCAGTACAGCAGTGCTGAAAACATGACCATCACTGTGTCCACTAAAGTCTGTTCTTTTGGGAAGCAGGTGGTAGAGAAAGTTGAAGTGAGTTCACCATTTATTCATAATTAGGCAGCTGTGTTTTTGTCATATACTGTAGATGGTAGTGGTTTCAAAGAAATAAAGTCAGCATCTATAGTTTGCCTTTTTGACCCCTAGACAGAGTATGCTCGTGTGGAGGGCGGGAGGTACGTTTACCGGATCCATCGCTCACCCATGTGTGAATACATGATCAACTTCATCCATAAACTCAAGCACCTGCCAGAGAAATATATGATGAACAGTGTCCTGGAGAACTTCACTATACTGCAGGTAAGCGAATGAGAAAACGGCGCATAATTCTGAATTTAAAGGAACACTGTAACTTTTGGCCCTCTAGAAGTTAAAAAATAACATTTTGCGGAAGAACATTGTTTTGGTTGTGCTTCGGCTCTGCTTGACTGTGCGGATTCATATGGTTATCTTACTGCTCATAAAACATTCACTACTAGGCTTAAAAGATAAAACTAGTTTAGATGGAGAGGATCTCAAGCTGACTAGCTGAAGATCTTACTGTATCTTTACCCGTGAATAGACACGGTACTTCCATGACAATACATTCCAGCACAGCGCTACAACAACCATAATGAAATGAGCCTTCACAATAAATAATGCTTTACAATGATCTCTGTTAGAAAGCTACATATGGCAATCCATCTGTTCAACAAAATACCTTACTCGCCTGTTGAATAATACATTTATTATGAGCTCTGTCGCGTTCTACTTTTGCAAGCCGAAGTTCCATTGTTTGTTTTTGGGGATTTGGAAGAAGGATTGAGGGTATATTAAACAAAAAAAGTTACATAGTGCACCTTTAAGATTGGGCCACTTCCAATTCATGAGTGTGTTTTTTTTTTTATTGAACTGGCCAATTACCACAAAGTATGAATCAGAATAAAAGGATAAAGAATTTACCTAATCGCTGCAAACATATTCAATTTACAAGCCATACAACATAAATAATAATTTATTTATAAATGATAATTATATATATAAAATATATATATATTTATTTGGACTAATTCCTGTTTATTTCATGATATATGTAGAATGTTTGTTTATTATTTGACACTACTGTCAAAAGTTCCCTTTCGATGGAACTCGTCACTGCATCACACCCCCTGTGAATTTGTGACCTTGTGACCAATCTATTGGCTGACAGCAGTCCAGCGACGTCACATGGAGAGCCTGAGCATACAAAAGGCTTGTATTACATGCCAACAGCTTTGTTGTCTTCAGGAAGCCGCTTTGTTTGAATGTTAGTGTGAAGATAAGAGCTCTGTTCTTGCTTGATTTTCTCTCGAGGGATAGATTTGAGTGTTTGATTGTTGCACGTTTAGCTTTCGAGGGAGTTGGATGCTCTCATAGCGATGCATTTGCAGTGTAAAGCTCTGTTCTTGCTTGATTCTCTCTCAAAGGGAGGAGGCAGTGAGGGAGCTCTTCTCTTGCTTGGCTCTTTTCTTTAGAGATGCCCGTCAAGTATCTGCACCTCACGGGTTAGACTAGTAGGTCTCTGCACACCATGGAGTCCACTCATTCTCCACTCAGTAGCGCTGCCAGAGTGTGGTGTTGGGGTCTGCCTTCATGGACCTGCAGGCGTTTTCTAATGAAGGAGTTAACGAGGTAGATAGTGCTTTATTCAGCTGTCACCCTCACTAGGTTTCTGGGCTTGGGGATTACAGCAGACACTCTGCTTGCTTCTCTAGGAGGACTCTGCCTAATGCTAACCTCCTGCTTTTGCAGGGCTGAGGCATAGAGCAAGAGCGTAGAGTCGCGGTGAGATGATGTGATCTGCTATGTTATCTGGTCCAGAGCAATGCTGTTGTTCGTTTGCTCCTCTGGAGCTTAAGCCCAGAGAATGGACTAACGTTAAGTGGGAGTGTGAAGTCATGGTGATATGAGGCGATCTGCTTTCTTATCTGGTCTAGAGTAGTGCTGTTGTTCAGCTTGCCCTCTGATGTAAGGTCTGCTGAAGGCCGCTGAAGCTGTTGGTCACAGTGAGATGATGCAACCCGTTCACTTTTAACAGAGGGGTTGTTAGCCAGATTGTGGTGTTTCCTAATGGTTTGCGAGGAGTAATGGAATGGCAGAGCACTTTGGCCAGAGGTAGATGTGCATCTACACCTCCTTGCTAGAACTGTAGGAATAGGCAACTATCAGCCAATGAGGGCCACTTGGCAGAAAGTAGTTGAGAGAGGTGCTACGGCGCCCCGCTCTCTTAGTAGACCCTTCCGGTTTACACTGGAGGTAGTAGCTTGATGGGAATACGTTGGCTCATTTCCCTTGGAGACCTGACTAACAAGTAGATCGCTTCCCTAGGGGTTCGGTGGTAAATGTCTTTTAAATAATAGTGAACTTCAGAGAAAGAAGTGGTTGTTATCAGCTTGAGCGTCCCTCTTTCTCCGTGGCTCCCTCCAGCTGATGGAGGTAACAGGTGTTGACTAGGTTCTTTGATGATCGGCGATGGAGAGTATGAGTGTGTAGCACTGCCATAGGCACCCAACTCTGTGTTCCCTCGCCGGATCTCTTGAAAGCACTATTTCTCCTTATTGCTATTTCTCCTTCAGGAGGATTGAGGGTAGTGTAGAGCTCTCTCCTAAGGCCTCTTCTAGTCTTAAAGGAGAACTCCAGCGCAAAATGAACCTTTGGTCTAATTACACATTGTTACCTAGTCAACCGTTATCTGAGATTTGTTTTCATGATTATCGAATGTAAATAGGTTTATCTCTAAAAACAGTTTAGCCTATAACGCTAGTATAACGCTAGTATATGGGGCATGGAGTAATGACAAATAAAAATCGCTTGTTAATACCACTAACAAGGCTCAAAATAGCCCCACACTAACACGGCAGCATAATGAGGGTCCCTACATGCAAACCGAAGCATTGAGAACTTTGACAGTGTCCAGACAGTTTAATAAGAAGATATTTTATACATACAGTCAACTTCACGTATATAAGCAGAAGCCATCTTTGAAAAACAGACTCTATCAATCGATCTACGAACCACCGATCCAAATGCGCTGAACTGTGTAGAATCTCATAGGGTCCAGCGCATTTGGATCGGTGGTTCGTAGATCGATTGATAGAGTTCTTTTTTTTAAAGAAATTCTTCTTTTTTTTAAAGAAATACATTTATTCAGCAAGGACACATTACATTTATCCAACATGACAGTTGAAGACTTTTACATTGTTATAAAAGACTTTTGTTTTAAACAGTCTGTTCTATTAAACTTTCTGTTCATCAAAGAATCCCGAAAAGAAAAACTGTTTTCAACATTGATAATAAGAAGAAATCTTTCTTAAATCATCAAATCATCATATTAGAATGATTTCTGAAGGATGATGTGACACTGAAGACTGGAGTAATGATGCTGGAAATTCAACTTTGCGTCACAGGAATAAATTACATTTGACAATATATTCAAGTATAAAAGATATTTTAAATTGTCATAATATTTCACAATATTACTGTTTTTACTGTATTTTTGATAATATAAATGTATTTAAAAATCGTACTATCCCCAACATTTTTTAACGCTAGTTTATTCGTAAGCTCAGTACTGTCAAAAATCAGTACTCAGTTTTGCTATTGAACACCAAAAAACATTCTTATCAATATTGATCAATTATAATTTTTGTATAAAATGATTGTCTGATTTTTTTCTTACTTTCAAAATGAAATATTTTTTTTACAATACACTTGCTACTTCAATTTAAATTTAAATTAGTCACCAAATTTGACTTCAACGTGAGTTGTATTTGTACAGTATTGATTAAAAATGCAAATCAGAAAAAAAAACAAAAAAACAGAATCCAACGAAAGTCATTTATCATTATGGTTGTAATACAGTAAAAATAAAAATGTATTTCCCAGCGTATGTCATGCTTTCATTACTATGTAGTCTTCTACAGTACTGCAGTTTTCCCTAAAGTGTTTTTTTCCTCCCCAGGTTGTCACAAACAGAGACACACAAGAGACTTTGCTTTGCATTGCGTTTGTGTTCGAGGTGTCTACAAGTGACCACGGAGCACAGTATCACGTTTACAGACTCGTCAAGGACTGAATGACCGCTGTGCCCAAACACCTCCAGACGCTGGTCATCGAATACGTACGAACAAAAAGAGGAAAAGAAAATTAGACAAACCTGAAGCTCATAAACACAATCATGGACAGAACACAAACCAGGATCCTCTGCACTAGGTTGTGTTGTATATTTAGTCGTGTTCCTTAAAAGGAAAAGAAAATGTACTTTCAGGGATAATTCTATTTCTTCCTTTTTGCTTACCGTTTTGCGAGAGGAGAGGTTTTGGAAATCTGTGGTGGGTTAATTCTGATAATGACCTTTGTCATGTTTATGGTACTAGACTCTGAAGGCACAAAGGTCTTTTTAAAAGTGATCGTAAGCGAATAGGAAAGGAATGCTGGTTAATACAAGTCTTTCTCCAATCAGGAACTTTGTGATAGCATATGTTTGTTCTGACTGTCCTTTTTTCACAATCTTTGGTTTAGACGCAGAAGCCTGCTACCTCTGACCTTTGATCGGGGTTCAGATTGTGCTCAGAAGGATGAGAAAGTCTTGTAAATAGGAATTTGTTTTATAGGAAAAGACACTGAATGTTTGTTTAGATGGAAAGCGCAAGTTACGTGAATGTTACACACTTTTGCAAGGTTTGCTCTCGATTTGGCTTGATTTTCAGTTTTGGAAAGTGCAAATGTGTGTTTTTTCTACCTCCTGGTGTTACACGAAGTGCTTCTGGAGCATTTTTACTGCAACGTTTTGGTTTAAAAAATGGAAGCTTGTTTCTGCCATGGAATAAAAAAAAAAAAAGGTAATTGCAACATTTATCTCACAATTCTGAGATAAAAATTGAGAATTACGAGATATAAACTCACATTTGTGAGAAAAAATTCGGAATTGTGAGAAAAAAGTTAGAACTGTGATAACTCACAATTGCGAGAAAGTCAGAATTGTGATAACTTGCTTTTGCGAGATAAAAGTAGAAAAGTTCGAATTTTGAGATATAAAGTTCAGCGAAAAGAGGAGGCGTGTTCCGGCGCAAACGTTCCCTGCTGCTATTTTGCAGTTTGAGAAAACAAATTCCGCCACAGACCAGGAAAAAACTAGTCTAAAGAAAGTGGCGCATTATTCAGATGCTATTTTACTGGCGCATGCTTGGCCATAATGTAGCGTGTGCACAACGCGCATACACTTTGCTTCTCTCATCTACACAGACGCAGCAGTTCATATTTTTGCAAACCATACATAATTACAAGAAAAAATATTACCACACGAGGGAAATCATTGTGGTGTCCATGAAGATGTGAAAAAATAGGCATAAATCTAGCTTACATTTACCCAAATTATTCAGGCTAATTCCAGTAATGACGTATCAAACCTGTTGTCAGTCAAAAACCAGGAAACAAAATTCTAAAGACTGCGAAATCACCGTGTTACCATCATGTAAGTTGCCTGCGCTGGCAAATCCGCCGTTATAATAGCAATCCACCATGGAACAAGCGCGCCTGCTCTTAAAGGGAATGTGAGAGGACGCTCTGATTGGTTTATTGCACGTTACGCCCAAACCACACCTATGAACAATAAAGCTACTTCAGACCAACCCATTATAGATTTGCAAGATCCACCCACAAAGTTACTTGTGTTTTGCGTTTGATACTTGCGTTTCATATCCTTAAAATAGGGCCCATAAAGTCAGAAAAAAGTAGAGAAGGCTGAATTGTGAGATATAAACACAATCGCGGATTTTTTTTTAATTGTGATTAAAAACTCACAATTGCGAGAAAAGAATTCAAAATTGTGAGATATAGACTCGCTTTTGCAAGGAAAAAGTCAGAATTGTAAGATATAACTCACAATTGCAAGGAAAAAGTCTTGAATTGCAGCATATAAACGTACAATTGCGAGAAAAAATTGGGGGGGAGATCACAATTGTGAGAATAAAAGTTAGGATTGTAAGAAAAGTCACAATTACTTCTTTTTTTTTTTTTTTTTTTGGTGGAAACAAGCTTCCAAATAAAGCCATTTTGCCATAATGATTATTGTGAAAGACAGTACATATGCATGGTTTTACTCGATTGCCCTCATTTTGAGTGCCTTATCACTTTTGTGTCTACCTTCGCCATACTGGCGAGTAAGCAGGAAAATTCAGTAGATCAGGTTACATAGTCCAAAGCAGAAGAGGGCGAATTCACTATTTTTATAATGGGGGTTATAAAGACAACAAATCTCAGCATGTAACACTTGCTTTAAACTTCTCAGTGTTTTTAATACAAGAACTCTATGCTAATTACATCATCGCCAAAGCAATTACACTTAACTAGGTGCTTGAGTATTTTCCTAACAAAAACATTGTATTTTAATGTAAAATTGTAATATTTCAGCTTTTCTCTTATTCTTTTTTGAGTGTGGTAAGGCATGTCATTGGTCAACAGGGGATTTTGAACAGCACAAAGTGAAATTAACATTTAATTCCATATCAAAATGTGCAATAAGATCCGGGCTATTCCGATCCACGTGTTCTCAGGTTCTTGCAGTAATGTAGAAACACTCTAGGTTTGGGATGTTAGCATATACAGTATGTGGATTCAATACTCTCTTTATTTTTTATGATCCACACATGGCATCCAGCTTGCTGTTGATTTTTTTTTTTTATCAATTTTTATTTAGTTTTTAGTTTTAAACCCACAATCACCTTCAGTGGTTAGTACATATGATTTTAAAGACGATCGCCTTGACACTGTGTCGGACGTAATCAGTGACAATCATCTGATTATTTATGGCATCATATTTTGGTACATTTTGTATGCATTATGAAGAGCACATGTTGCATAAAAAGAACTGTTTATCCAATCTGTAATATCTTAACCAAAGAATCGAATGTGAACAGCATCCCCCACAAAACCCAGTCTTGCCTTATTGTGTGCTTCTACGACATTTTAAAAGAAAAATCATGCTTCTGTGTGAGAGTGTGTATTTGTGCACTTGAGTGCATATCTGTGTG